>NC_142284.1:30642954-30966954 GCF_965620075.1 Prunus avium
TGGTTGGTGTATTCCGTACTTCTAGCGACTGGATTTCACTCAAAACTCACCAAATGACTCCTCCCACCATATTATCATGTTGCCCAAGTTTTGGGCTCGATCCGAAATCCATAGGTGTTCCAAATTGGACAATTCAAATTCAACGGCAGTTCGTTCCTAATTGGACTGGTTAGTTTATTCCATACTTCTAGCGATTGGATTTTGCTCAAAACTATCCAAATGACTCCTCCCACCATATTATGATGTTGCCCAAGTTTTGGGCTCGATCCGAAATCAATAGGTGTGAGAAATTGGACAATTCAAGTTCAGTGGCAGTTCGTTCCTGATTGGAGTGGATTGTGTATTCTACACTTCTAGCGATTGGATTTCACCCAAAACTCACCAAATGACTCCTCCCACCATATTATCATGTTGCCCAAGTTTTGGGCTCGATCTGAAATCAATAGGTGTCAGAAATTGGACAATTCAAGTTCAACGGAAGTTCGTTCCTAATTGGAGTGGTTGGTGTAGTCAATACTTCTAGCGATTGGATTTCACTCAAAACTCACCAAATGACTCCTCCCCCCATATTATGGTGTTGCCCAAGTTTTGGGCTCGATCCGAAGTCAATAGGTGTTCCAAATTGGACAAATCAAGTTCAACGGCAGTTCGTTCCTAATTGGAGTGGTTGGTGTATTCCATACTTCTAGCGATTGGATTTCACTCAAAACTCACCAAATGACTCCTCCCACCATATTATGTTGTTGCCCAAGTTTTGGGGTCGATCCGAAATCAGTAGGTGTTCCAAATTGGACAATTCAAGTTCAACGGCAGTTCGTTCCTAATTGGAGTGGTTGGTGTATTCCATACTTCTAGCGATTGGATTTCACTCAAAACTCACCAAATGACTCCTCCCACCATATTATGATGTTGCCCAAGTTTTGGGCTCGATCTGAAATCAAGAGGTGTGAGAAATTGGACAATTCAAGTTCAACGGCAGTTCGTTCCTAATTGGAGTGGTTAGTTGATTCCATACTTATAGCGATTGGATTTCACTCAAAACACACCAAATGACTCCTCCCACCATATTATGATGTTGCCCAAGTTTTGGGCTCGATCTGAAATCAAGAGGTGTGAGAAATTGGACAATTCAAGTTCAACGGCAGTTCGTTCCTAATTGGAGTGTTTGTTTTATTCCATACTTCTCACGATTGGATTTCACTCAAAACTCACCAAATGACTACTCCCACCACATTATGATGTTACCCAATTTTGGGCTCGATCCGAAATCCATAGGTGTGAGAAATTCGACAATTCAAGTTCAACGGCAGTTCGTTCCTAATTGGAGTGGTTAGTTTATTCCATACTTCTAGCGATTGGATTTCACTCAAAACTCACCAAATGACTCCTCCCACCATATTATCATGTTGCCCAAGTTTTGGGATCGAACCGAAATCAATAGGTGTTCCAAATTGGACAATTCAAGTTCAACGGCTGTTCGTTCCTAATTGGAGTGGTTGGTGTATTCCGTACTTCTAGCGACTGGATTTCACTCAAAACTCACCAAATGACTCCTCCCACCATATTATCATGTTGCCCAAGTTTTGGGCTCGATCCGAAATCCATAGGTGTTCCAAATTGGACAATTCAAGTTCAACGGCAGTTCGTTCCTAATTGGACTGGTTAGTTTATTCCATACTTCTAGCGATTGGATTTTGCTCAAAACTATCCAAATGACTCCTCCCACCATATTATCATGTTGCCCAAGTTTTGGGCTCGATCCGAAATCAATAGGTGTGAGAAATTGGACAATTCAAGTTCAATGGCAGTTCGTTCCTGATTGGAGTGGATGGTGTATTCTATACTTCTAGCGATTGGATTTCACCCAAAACTCACCAAATGACTCCTCCCACCATATTATCATGTTGCCCAAGTTTTGGGCTCGATCTGAAATCAATAGGTGTCAGAAATTGGACAATTCAAGTTCAATGGCAGTTCGTTCCTAATTGGAGTGGTTGGTGTATTCCATACTTCTAGCGATTGGATTTTACTCAAAACTCACCAAATGACTCCTCCCACCATATTATGTTGTTGCCCAAGTTTTGGGGTCGATCCTGAATCAGTAGGTGTTCCAAATTGGACAATTCAAGTTCAACGGCTGTTCGTTCCTAATTGGAGTGGTTGGTGTATTCCATACTTCTAGCGATTGGATTTCACTCAAAACTCACCAAACGACTCCTCCCACCATATTATCAAGTTGCCTAAGTTTTGGGCTCGATCCGAAATCAGTAGGTGTGAGAAATTGGACAATTCAAGTTTAATGGCAATTCGTTCATAATTGGAGTGGTTGGTGTATTCCATACTTGTAGCGATTGGATTTCACTCAAAACTCACCAAATGTCTCCTCCCACCATATTATGATGTTGCCCAAGTTTTGGGCTCGATCCGAAATCAATAGGTGTTCCAAATTGGGCAATTCAAGTTCAACGGAAGTTCGTTCCTAATTGGAGTGGTTGGTGTATTCCATACTTCTAGTGATTGGATTTCACTCAAAACTAAAGAAATGACTCCTCCCACCATATTATGATGTTGCCCAAATGACTCCTAGCGATTGGATTTCACTCAAAACTCCCCAAATGACTCCTCTCACCATATTATCATGTTGCCCAAGTTTTGGGCCCGATCCGAAATCAATAGGTGTGAGAAATTGGACAATTCAAGTTCAATGGCAGTTCGTTCCTAATTGGAGTGGTTGGTGTATTCCATACTTCTAGCAATTGGATTTCACTCAAAACTCACCAAATGACTCCTGCCACCATATTATCATGTTGCCCAAGTTTTCGGCTCGATCCGAAATCAATAGGTGTGAGAAATTGGACAATTCAAGTTCGACGGCAGTTCGTTCCTAATTGGAGTGGTTGGTGTATTCCATGCTTCTAGCGATTGGATTTCTCTCAAAACTCACCAAATGACTCCTCCCACCATATTATGATGTTGCCCAAGTTTTGGGCTCGATCCGAAATCAATAGGTGTGAGAAATTGGACAATTCAAGTTCAACGGCAGTTCGTTCCTAATTGGAGTGCTTGGTGTATTCCATACTTCTAGCGATTGGATTTCACCCAAAACTCACCAAATGACTCCTCCCACCATATTATCATGTTGCCCAAGTTTTGGGCTCGAACCGAAATCAATAGGTGTTCCAAATTGGACAATTCAAGTTCAACGGCTGTTCGTTCCTAATTGGAGTGGTTGGTGTATTCCATACTTCTAGCGATTGGATTTCACTCAAAACTCACCAAATGATTCCTCCCACCATATTATGATGTTGCCCAAGATTTGGGCTCGATCCGAAATCAATAGGTGTGAGAAATTGGACAATTCAAGTACGACGGCAGTTCGTTCCTAATTGGAGTGGTTGGTGTATTCCATACTTCTAGCGATTGGATTTCACTCAAAACTCACCAAATGACTCCTCCCACTATGTTATCTTGTTGCCCAACTTTTGGGCTCGAGCCGAAATCAATAGGTGTGAGAAATTGGACAATATAAGTTCAATGGCAGTTCGTTCCTGATTGGAGTGGTTGGTGTATTCCATACTTCTAGCTATTGGATTTCACTCAAAACTCACCAAATGACTCCTCCCACCATATTATGATGTTGCCCAAGTTTTGTGCTCGATCCGAAATCAATAGGTGTGAGAAATTGGACAATTCAAGTTCGACGGCAGTTCGTTCCTAATTGGAGTGGTTGGTGTATTCCATACTTCTAGCGATTGGATTTCACTCAAAACTCACCAAATGACTCCTCCCACTATATTATCATGTTGCCCAACTTTTGGGCTCGAGCCGAAATCAATAGGTGTGAGAAATTGGACAATATAAGTTCAATGGCAGTTCGTTCCTAATTGGAGTGGTTGGTGTATTCCATACTTCTAGCGATTGGATTTCAGTCAAAACTCACCAAATGACTCCTCCCACCATATTATGATGTTGCCCAAGTTTTGTGCTCGATCCGAAATCAATAGGTGTTCCAAATTGGGCAATTCAAGTTCAACGGCAGTTCGTTCCTAATTGGAGTGGTTGGTGTATTCCATACTTCTTGTGATTGGATTTCACTCAAAACTAACCAAATGACTCCTCCCACCGTATTATGATGTTGCCCAAGTTTTGGGCTCGATCTGAAATCAATAGGTGTGAGAAATTGGACAATTCAAGTTCAACGGCAGTTCGTTCCTAATTGGAGTGGTTGGTTGTTAAGCTCATAATTTCATACATATACATGCCCTATTTACTTACTTCTTTTGCTTAGTTTCTTAAATTTCTAAGTTATTTGCCTCCCTTTGTGTGTTTTGTAGGCAAATAAAGCAAGATAGCATAATTCATGCAATTCAAGCATGTTAAGGCCTAATTTGGATGAATGGATGAAGAGCTTAAAAGACAAACTCATTTTGGCTACAGCCCCTGCCAGTCCAGTTCCGTAGGTCATATTGCAAGCTTTGTTTCAGCAACCTACACAGCTCGGATGAGGCAGCATTCTTCATGAAAGTTGTTCCAATGGGTGTATACTATAACATATCCAAAATTCAGCCCCATTGGATAAATATGGAGTCTATTACCTAGCAAAAACAGAGCCATGCTCAGGATGGATTTTATCAGCGCGCAAAATGAGTTAGCAATTTGTTTTGGCCTTAACTTCCTCCTCCGACCTTGGATTGGCCCAAATGATATATGGCTGGAAAGAAGACATTCTGAACTTCACGTTTGAGTGCTTAAAGTCTTAATTTGCTTAAGTGAAGCCCAATTTGTAAGCCCTTGAAGTTGCTGGTCATGCTGACCTCAGGATGAGCTATTGTTTCTGGTTGGAAGCTTGGTCATGGTGAGCTAGGCATGAGCTATTGTAGCTGGTTGGAAGCTTGGTCATGGTGACATGAAAATGAGCTAGGGCTGCTGGTGGGATTTATTGGTCAAGTGTATCAACCAATTCATATTTTCTAATACAAGTGTTGTATGCATTAGCCATATCAAATTCAGATTTTCACTTCCCCTAGGCCTATAAATAGAGAAGTTCTCTAAGCTTGTAAACACACCCCAAGGGGGGGAAGCTCTCAAACACTTCTCTAGAGCTCCCTTCCCTTCTCTCCCTCAAATTCTCTTAATTTCTCTTTCTAGTTTTCAATTGTTATAATGAGATCTTTGTGCTGAAATTCTCCTTAAGTTTTTCCAAGTTCTACTTAATTTTCATTGTTATGTAAATTCTTTTCTTTAGTTTCAAGTTTGATTAGTTTCCAAGTTTCAATTATGGTTTTTGTTCTTATTCATTATGCTTATAAGTTAATATGCTAGTTTGAATGATTGATAACCATTTAGGCTTGCATGTTAGCTATCTTGGTTTGAATTAAGAGTAGACACCATGCTTTAATTCGAATTGAACTATGAATAGGAAGAGTATGTATGGACATTCAACAACAGGGATTAGATACATACTTGGTTGTTTAAAATGTTCTTCTATGCTTAATGGGTTCCTAATGCTTAATTTTAGGTTAGACAACAAATGATCAAATTAGGGAATTAGGAACACAAGGTTATGACCACACACCATGGCTTAATCATACTTTAGCTAGAATCAATCCATTAATCTAATTGAACTTGGGAACTTATCTGCTTGAGTTAGTTATTTCTTTCTTCCTTGTTTTATTTATTTCCTTTCTTTTTCATTTCTGTTTTGTGTAGGAAAAATGAATTGGATCATTCAATCACCAATCCTCGTGGGATCGACCTCGCACTTACATATGCTATACTACCAAACGGCAGTTCGTTCCTAATTGGAGTGGTTGGTGTATTCCATACTTCAAGCGAATGGATTTCACTCAAAACTCACCAAATGACTCCTCCTACCATATTAATATGTAGCCCAAGTTTTGGGCTCGATCCGAAATCAATAGGTGTGAGAAATTGGACAATTCAAGTTCAACGGCAGTTCGTTCCTAATTGGAGTGGTTGGTGTATTCCATACTTCTAGCGATTGGATTTCACTCAAAACTCACCAAATGACTCCTCCCACCATATTATGATGTTGCCCAAGTTTTGGGCTCGATCTGAAATCAAGAGGTGTGAGAAATTGGACAATTCAAGTTCAACGGCAGTTCGTTCCTAATTGGAGTGGTCAGTTGATTCCATACTTATAGCGATTGGATTTCACTCAAAACTCACCAAATGACTCCTCCCACCATATTATGACGTTGCCCAAGTTTTGGGCTCGATCCGAAATCAATAGGTGTGAGAAATTGGACAATTCAAGTTCAACGGCAGTTCGTTCCTAATTGGAGTGGTTGGTGTATTCCATACTTCTAGCGATTGGATTTCACTCAAAACTAACCAAATGACTCCTCCCACCATATTATGATGTTGCCCAAGTTTGGGGCTCGATCCGAAATCAATAGGTGTGAGAAATTGGACAATTTAAGTTCAACGGCAGTTCGTTCCTAATTGGAGTGGTTAGTGTATTCCATACTTCTAGCGACTGGATTTCACTCAAAACTCACCAAATGACTCCTCCCACCATATTATGATGTTGCCCAAGTTTTGGGCTCGATCCGAAATCAATAGGTGTTCAAAATTGGACAATTCAAGTTCAACGGCAGTTTGTTCCTAATTGGAGTGGTTGGTGAATTCCATACTTCTAGGGATTGGATTTCACTCAAAACTCACCAAATGACTCCTCCCACCATATTATGACGTTGCCCAAGTTTTGGGCTCGATCCGAAATCAATAGGTGTGAGAAATTGGACAATTCAAGTTCAACGGCAGTTCGTTCCCAATTGGAGTGGTTGGTGTATTCCATACTTATAGCGTTTGGATTTCACTCAAAACTCACGAAATGATTCCTCCCACCATATTATGATGTTGCCCAAGATTTGGGCTCGATCCGAAATCAATAGGTGTTCCAAATTGGACAATTCAAGTTCAACGGCAGTTCGTTCCTACTTGGAGTGGTTGGTGTATTCCATACTTCTAGCGATTGGATTTCACCCAAACCTCACCAAATGACTCCTCCCACCATATTATCATGTTCCCCAAGTTTTGGGCTCGAACCGAAATCAATAGGTGTTCCAAATTGGACAATTCAAGTTCAACGGCTGTTCGTTCCTAATTGGAGTGGTTGGTGTATTCCATACTTCTAGCGATTGGATTTCACTCAAAACTCACCAAATGACTCCTCCCACCATATTATGATGTTGCCTAAGTTTTGGGCTCGATCCGAAATCAATAGGTGTTCCAAATTGGACAATTCAAGTTCAACGGCAGTTCGTTCGTAATTGGAGTGGTTGGTGTATTCCATAGTTCTAGCGATTGGATTTCACTCAAAACTCACCGAATGACTCCTCCCACCATATTATGGTGTTGCCCAAGTTTTGGGCTCGATCCGAAATCAATAGGTGTGAGAAATTGGACAATTCAAGTTCAACGGCAGTTCGTTCGTAATTGGAGTGGTTGGTGTATTCCATAGTTTTAGCGATTGGATTTCTCTCAAAACCCACGAAATGATTCCTCCCACCATATTATGATGTTGCCCAAGATTTGGGCTCGATCCGAAATCAGTAGGTGTTCCAAATTGGACAATTCAAGTTCAACGGCAGTTCGTTCCTAATTGGAGTGGTTGGTGTATTCCATACTTCTAGCGATTGGATTTCACCCAAAACTCACCAAATGACTCCTCCCACCATATTATCATGTTGCCCAAGTTTTGGGCTCGAACTGAAATCAATAGGTGTTCCAAATTGGACAATTCAAGTTCAACGGCTGTTCGTTCCTAATTGGAGTGGTTGGTGTATTCCATACTTCTAGCGATTGGATTTCACTCAAAACTCACCAAATGACTCCTCCCACAATATTATGATGTTGCCCAAGTTTTGGGCTCGATCCGAAATCAATAGGTGTTCCAAATTGGACAATTCAAGTTCAACGGCACTTCGTTCGTAATTGGAGTGGTTGGTGTATTCCATAGTTCTAGCGATTCGATTTCACTCAAAACTCACCGAATGACTCCTCCCACCATATTATGATGTTGCCCAAGTTTTGGGCTCGATCCGAAATCAATAGCTGTGAGAAATTGGACAATTCAAGTTCAACGGCAGTTCGTTCCTAATTGGAGTGGTTCGTGTATTCCATACTTCTAGTGATTGGATTTCACTCAAAACTAACCAAACGAGTCCTCCCACCAGATTATCATGTTGCCCAAGTTTTCGGCTCGATCCGAAATCAATAGGTGTGAGAAATTGGACAATTCAAGTTCAACGGCAGTTCGTTCCTAATTGGAGTGGTTGGTGTATTCCATACTTCTAGCGATTGGATTTCACTCAAAACTAACCAAATGACTCCTCCCACCATATTATGATGTTGCCCAAGTTTGGGGCTCGATCCGAAATCAATATGTGTGTGAAATTGGACAATTCAAGTTCAACGGCAGTTCGTTCCTAATTGGAGTGGTTAGTGTATTCCAGAATTCTAGCGATTGGATTTCACTCAAAACTCACCAAATGACTCCTCCCACCATATTATGATGTTGCCCAAGTTTTGGGCTCGATCCGAAATCCATAGGTGTTCCAAATTGGACAATTCAAGTTCAACGGCAGTTCGTTACTAATTGGAGTGGTTAGTGTATTCCATACTTCTAGCGATTGGATTTCACTCAAAACTCACCAAATGACTCCTCCCACCATATTATGATGTTGCCCAAGTTTTGGGCTCGATCCGAAATCAATAGGTGTGAGAAATTGGAGAGTTCAAGTTCAACGGCAGTTCGTTCATAATTGGAGTGGTTGGTGTATTCCATACTTCTAGCGAATGGATTTCACTCAAAACTCACCAAATGACTCCTCCCATTATATTACGATGTTGCCCAAGTTTTGGGCTCGATTCGAAATCAATAGGTGTGAGAAATTGGACAATTCAAGTTGAACGGCAGTTCGTTCCAAATTGGAGTGGTTGGTGTATTCCATACTTCTATCGATTGGATTTCACCCAAAACTCACCAAATGACTCCTCCCACCATATTATGATGTTGCCCAAGTTTTGGGCTCGATCCGAAATCAATAGGTGTGAGAAATTGGACAATTCAAGTTCAACGGCAGTTCGTTCATAATTGGAGTGGTTGGTGTATTCCATACTTCTAGCGAATGGATTTCACTCAAAACTCACCAAATGACTCCTCCCACCATATTATGATGTTCCCCAAGTTTTGGGCTCAATCCGAAATCAATAGGTGTTCCAAATTGGACAATTCAAGTTCAACGGCAGTTCGTTCCTAATTGGAGTGGTTGGTGTATTCCATACTTCTAGCGATTGGATTTCACTCAAAACTCACCAAATGACTCCTCCCACCATATTATGTTGTTGCCCAAGTTTTGGGCTCGATCCGAAATCAATAGGTGTGAGAAATTGGATAATTCAAGTTCAACGGCAGTTCGTTCATAATTGGAGTGGTTGGTGTATTCCATACTTCTAGCGAATGGATTTCACTCAAAACTCACCAAATGACTCCTCCCACCATATTATGATGTTCCCCAAGTTTTGGGCTCAATCCGAAATCAATAGGTGTTCCAAATTGGACAATTCAAGTTCAACGGCAGTTCGTTCCTAATTGGAGTGGTTGGTGTATTCCATACTTCTAGCGATTGGATTTCACTCAAAACTCACCAAATGACTCCGCCCACCATATTATGACGTTGCCCAAGTTTTGGGCTCGATCCGAAATCAATAGGTGTTCCAAATTGGACAATTCAAGTTCAACGGCAGTTCGTTCCTAATTGGAGTGGTTGGTGTATTCTATACTTCTTGCGATTGGTTTCACTCAAAACTCACCAAATGACTCCTCCCACCATATTATGATGTTGCCCAAGTTTTGGGCTCGATCCGAAATCAATAGGTGTTCCAAATTGGACAATTCAAGTTCAACGGCAGTTCGTTCCTAATTGGAGTGGTTGGTGTATTCCATAGTTCTAGCGATTGGATTTCACTCAAAACTCACCAAATGACTCCTCCCACCATATTATGATGTTGCCCAAATTTTGGGCTCGATCCGAAATCAATAGGTGTGAGAAATTGGACAATTCAAGTTGAACGGTAGTTCGTTCCAAATTGGAGTGGTTGGTGTATTCCATACTTCTATTTATTGGATTTCACTCAAAACCCACCAAATGACTCCTCCCACCATATTATGATGTTGCCCAAGTTTTGGGCTCGATCCGAAATCAATAGGTGTGAGAAATTGGACAATTCAAGTTCAACGGCAGTTCGTTCCTAATTGGAGTGGTTGGTGTATTCCATACTTCTAGCGATTGGATTTCACTAAAAACTCACCAAATGACTCCTCCCACCATATTATGATGTTGCCCAAGTTTTGGGCTCGATCTGAAATCAATAGGTGTGAGAAATTGGACAATTCAAGTTCAACGGCAGTTCATTCCTAATTGGAGTGGTTAGTGTATTCCAAACTTCTAGCGATTGGATTTCACTCAAAACTCACCAAATGACTCCTCCCACCATATTATGATGTTGCCCAAGTCTTGGGCTCGATCTGAAATCAATAGGTGTGAGAAATTGGACAATTAAAGTTCAACGGCAGTTCGTTCCTAATTGGAGTGGTTGGTGTATTCCATACTTCTAGCGATTGGATTTCAATCAAAACTCACCAAATGACTCCTCCCACCATATTATGATGTTGCCCAAGTTTGGGGCTCGATCCGAAATCAATAGGTGTGAGAAATTGGACAATTCAAGTTCAACGGCAGTTCGTTCCTAATTGGAGTGGTTGGTGTATTCCATACTTCTAGCGATTGGATTTCAGTCAAAACTCACCAAATGACTCCTCCCACCATATTATGATGTTGCCCAAGTTTTGGGCTCGATCCGAAATCAATAGGTGGGAGAAATTGGACAATTCCAGTTCAACGGCAGTTCGTTTCTAATTGGAGTGGTTAGTGTATTCCATACTTCTAGCGATTGGATTTCACTCAAAACTCACCAAATGACTCCTCCCACCATATTATGTTGTTGCCCAAGTTTTGGGCTCGATCCGAAATCAATAGGTATTCCAAATTGGACAATTCAAGTTCAACGGCAGTTCGTTCCTAATTGGAGTGGTTGGTGTATTCCATACTTCTAGCGATTGGATTTCACTCAAAACTCACCAAATGACTCCTCCCACCATATTATGATGTTGCCCAAGTTTTGGGCTCGATACGAAATCAATAGGTGTGAGAAATTGGACAATTCAAGTTCAACGGCAGTTCGTTCCTAATTGGAGTGGTTAGTGTATTCCAAACTTCTAGCGATTGGATTTCACTCAAAACTCACCAAATGACTCCTCCCACCATATTATGATGTTGCCCAAGTTTTGGGCTCGATCCGAAATCAATAGGTGTTCCAAATTGGACAATTCAAGTTCAACGGCAGTTCGTTCCTAATTGGAGTGGTTGGTGTATTCCATACTTCTAGCGATTGGATTTCACTCAAAACTCACCAAATGACTCCTCCCACCATATTATGATGTTGCCCAAGTTTTGGGCTCGATCCGAAATCAATAGGTGTTCAAAATTGGACAATTCAAGTTCAACGGCAGTTCGTTCCTAATTGGAGTGGTTGGTGAATTCCATACTTCTAGCGATTGGATTTCACTCAAAACTCACCAAATGACTCCTCCCACCATATTATGATGTTGCCCAAGTTTTGGGCTCGATCCGAAATCAATAGGTGTTCCAAATTGGACAATTCAAGTTCAACGGCAGTTCGTTCCTAATTGGAGTGGTTGGTGAATTCCACACTTCTAGCGATTGGATTTCACTCAAAACTCACCAAATGACTCCTCCCACCATATTATGATGTTGCCCAAGTTTTGGGCTCGATCCGAAATCAATAGGTGTTCCAAATTGGACAATTCAAGTTCAACGGCAGTTCGTTCCTAATTGGAGTGGTTGGTGTATTCTATACTTGTTGCGATTGGATTTCACTCAAAACTCACCAAAGGACTCCTCCCACCATATTATGATGTTGCCCAAGTTTTGGGCTCGATCCGAAATCAATAGGTGTTCCAAATTGGACAATTCAAGTTCAACGGCAGTTCGTTCCTAATTGGAGTGGTTGGTGTATTCCATACTTCTAGCCATTGGGTTTCACTCAAAACTCACCAAATGACTCCTCCCACCATATTATGATGTTGCCCAAGTTTGGGGCTCGATCCGAAATCAATAGGTGTGAGAAATTGGACAATTAAAGTTCAACGGCAGTTCGTTCCTAATTGGAGTGGTTGGTGTATTCCATACTTCTAGCGATTGGATTTCACTAAAAACTCACCAAATGACTCCTCCCACCATATTATGATGTTGCCCAAGTTTTGGGCTCGATCTGAAATCAATAGGTGTGAGAAATTGGACAATTCAAGTTCAACGGCAGTTCGTTCCTAATTGGAGTGGTTAGTGTATTCCAAACTTCTAGCGATTGGATTTCACTCAAAACTCACCAAATGACTCCTCCCACCATATTATGATGTTGCCCAAGTTTTGGGCTCGATCCGAAATCAATAGGTTTTCCAAATTGGACAATTCAAGTTCAACGGCAGTTCGTTCCTAATTGGAGTGGTTAGTGTATTCCAAACTTCTAGCGATTGGATTTCACTCAAAACTCACCAAATGACTCCTCCCACCATATTATGATGTTGCCCAAGTTTTGGGCTCGATCTGAAATCAATAGGTGTGAGAAATTGGACAATTAAAGTTCAACGGCAGTTCGTTCCTAATTGGAGTGGTTGGTGTATTCCATACTTCTAGCGATTGGATTTCAATCAAAACTCACCAAATGACTCCTCCCACCATATTATGATGTTGCCCAAGTTTGGGGCTCGATCCGAAATCAATAGGTGTGAGAAATTGGACAATTCAAGTTCAACGGCAGTTCGTTCCTAATTGGAGTGGTTGGTGTATTCCATACTTCTAGCGATTGGATTTCAGTCAAAACTCACCAAATGACTCCTCCCACCATATTATGATGTTGCCCAAGTTTTGGGCTCGATCCGAAATCAATAGGTGTTCCAAATTGGACAATTCCAGTTCAACGGCAGTTCGTTTCTAATTGGAGTGGTTAGTGTATTCCATACTTCTAGCGATTGGATTTCACTCAAAACTCACCAAATGACTCCTCCCACCATATTATGATGTTGCCCAAGTTTTGGGCTCGATCCGAAATCAATAGGTGTGAGAAATTGGACAATTCAAGTTCAACGGCAGTTCGTTCCTAATTGGAGTGGTTGGTGTATTCCAAACTTCTAGCGATTGGATTTCACTCAAAACTCACCAAATGTCTCCTCCCACCATATTATGATGTTGCCCATGTTTTGGGCTCGATCCGAAATCAATAGGTGTTCCAAATTGAACAATTCAAGTTCAACGGCAGTTCGTTCCTAATTGGAGTGGTTGGTGTATTCCATACTTCTAGCGATTAGATTTCACTCAAAACTCACCAAATGACTCCTCCCACCATATTATGATGTTGCCCAAGTTTTGGGCTCGATCCGAAATCAATAGGTGTTCCAAATTGGACAATTCAAGTTCAACGGCAGTTCGTTCCTCATTGGAGTGGTTGGTGTATTCCATACTTCTAGCGATTGGATTTCACTCAAAACTCACCAAATGACTCCTCCCACCATATTATGAGGTTGCCCAAGTTTTGGGCTCGATCCGAAATCAATAGGTGTTCAAAATTGGACAATTCAAGTTCAACGGCAGTTCGTTCCTAATTGGAGTGGTTGGTGCATTCAATACTTCTAGCGATTGGATTTCACTCAAAACTTCCCAAATGACTCCTCCCACCATATTATAGTGTTGCCCAAGTTTTGGGCTCGATCCGAAATCAATAGGTGTTCCAAATTGGACAATTGAAGTTCAACGGCAGTTCGTTCCTAATTGGAGTGGTTGGTGTATTCCATACTTCTATCGATTGGATTTCACTCAAAACTCACCAAATGACTCCTCCCACCATATTATGATGTTGCCCAAGTTTTTGGCTCGATCCGAAATCAATAGGTGTGAGAAATTGGACAATTCAACTTCAACGACAGTTCGTTCCTAATTGGAGTGGTTGGTGTATTCCATACTTCTAGCCATTGGATTTCACTCAAAACTCACCAAATGACTCCTCCCACCATATTATGATGTTGCCCATGTTTGGGGCTCGATCCGAAATCAATAGGTGTGAGAAATTGGACAATTCAAGTTCAACGGCAGTTCGTACCTAATTGGAGTGGTTGGTGTATTCCATACTTCTAGCGATTGGATTTCACTCAAAACTCACCAAATGACTCCTCCCACCATATTATGACATTGCCCAAGTTTGGGGCTCGATCCGAAATCAATAGGTGTGAGAAATTGGACAATTCAAGTTCAACGGCACTTCGTTCCTAATTGGAGTGGTTCGTGTATTCTATACTTCTTGCGATTGGATTTCACTCAAAACTCACCAGATGACTCCTCCCACCATATTATGATGTTGCCCAAGTTTGGGGCTCGATCCGAAATCAATAGGTGTGAGAATTTGGACAATTCAAGTTCAACGGCAGTTCGTTACTAATTGGAGTGGTTAGTGTATTCCATACTTCTAGCGATTGGATTTCACTCAAAACTCACCAAATGACTCCTCCCACCATATTATGTTGTTGCCCAAGTTTTCGGCTCGATCCGAAATCAGTAGGTTTTCCAAATTGGACAATTCAAGTTCAACGGCAGTTCGTTCCTAATTGGAGTGGTTGGTGTATTCCATACTTCTAGCGATTGGATTTCACTCAAAACTCCCCAAATGACTCATCCCACCATATTATGATGTTGCCCAAGTTTTGGGCTCGATCCGAAATCAATAGGTGTTCCGAATTGGACAATTCAAGTTCAACGGCAGTTCGTTCCTAATTGGAGTGGTTGGTGTATTCCATACTTCTAGCGATTGGATTTCCCTCAAAACTCACCAAATGACTCCTCTCACCATATTATGATGTTTCCCAAGTTTTGGGCTCGATCCGAAATCAATAGGTGTTCCAAATTGGACAATTCAAGTTCAACCGCAGTTCGTTCCTAATTGGAGTGGTTGGTGTATTCTGTACTTCTTGCGATTGGATTTCACTCAAAACTCACCAAAGGACTCCTCCCACCATATTATGAAATTGCCAAAGTTTTGGGCTCGATCCGAAATCAATAGGTGTTCCAAATTCGACGATTCAAGTTCAACGGCAGTTCGTTCCTAATTGGAGTGGTTGGTGTATTCCATAGTTCTAGCGATTGGATTTCACTCAAAACTCACCAAATGACTCCTCCCACCATATTATGATGTTGCCCAAGTTTTGGGCTCGATCCGAAATCAATAGGTGTTCCAAATTGGACAATTCAAGTTCAACGGCAGTTCGTTCCTAATTGGAGTGGTTGGTGTATTCCATACTTCTAGCCATTGGATTTCACTCAAAACTCACCAAATGACTTTTCCCACCATATTATGATGTTGCCCAAGTTTGGGGCTCGATCCGAAATCAATAGGTGTGAGAAATTGGACAATTCAAGTTCAACGGCAGTTCGTTCCTAATTGGAGTGGTTGGTGTATTCCATACTTCTAGCGATTGGATTTCACTAAAAACTCACCAAATGACTCCTCCCACCATATTATGATGTTGCCCAAGTTTTGGGCTCGATCCGAAATCAATAGGTGTTCCAAATTGGGCAATTCAAGTTCAACGGCAGTTCGTTCCTAATTGGAGTGGTTGGTGTATTCCATACTTCTAGCGATTGGATTTCACTCAAAACTAACCAAATGACTCCTCCCACCATATTATGATGTTGCCCAAGTTTTGGGCTCGATCCGAAATCAATAGGTGTGAGAAATTGGACAATTCAAGTTCAACGGCAGTTCGTTCCTAATTGGAGTGGTTGTTGAATTCCATACTTCTAGCGATTGAATTTCACTCAAAAGTCACCAAATGACTCCTCCCACAATATTATGACGTTGCCCAAGTTTGGGGCTCGATTCGAAATCAATAGGCGTTCCAAATTGGACAATTCACGTTCAACGGCAGTTCGTTCCTAATTGGAGTGGTTGGTGTATTCCATACTTCTAGCGTTTGGATTTCATTCAAAACTCACCAAATGACTACTCCCACCATATTATTATGTTGCCCAGGTTTTGGGATCGATCCAAAATCAATAGGTGTGAGAAATTGGTCAATTCAATTTCAACGGCATTTCGTTCCTAATTGGAGGGGTTGGTGTATTCCATACTTCTAGCGATTGGATTTCACTCAAAACTCACCAAATGACTCCTCCCACCATATTATAATGTTGCCCAAGTTTTGGGCTCGATCCGAAATCAATAGGTGTTCAAAATTGGACAATTCAAGTTCAACGGCAGTTCGTTCCTAATTGGAGTGGTTGGTGTATTCCATAGTTCTAGCGATTGGATTTCACTCAAAACTCACCAAATGACTCCTCCCACCATATTATGATGTTGCCCAAGTTTTGGGCTCGATCCGAAATCAATAGGTGTGAGAAATTGGACAATTCAAGTTGAACGGCAGTTCGTTCCAAGTTGGAGTGGTTGGTGTATTCCATACTTCTATCGATTGGATTTCACTCAAAACTCACCGAACGACTCCTCCCACCATATTATGATGTTGCCCAAGTTTTGGGCTCGATCTGAAATCAATAGGTGTGAGAAATTGGACAATTCAAGTTCAACGGCAGTTCGTTCCTAATTGGAGTGGTTGGTGTATTCCATACTTCTAGCCATTGGATTTCACTCAAAACTCACCAAATGACTCCTCCCACCATATGATGATGTTGCCCAAGTTTGGGACTCGATCCGAAATCAATAGGTGTGAGAAATTGGACAATTCAAGTTCAACGGCACTTCGTTCCTAATTGGAGTGGTTGGTGTATTCCATACTTCTAGCGGTTGGATTTCACTCAAAACTCACCAAATGACTCCTCCCACCATATTATGATGTTGCCCAAGTTTTGGGGTCGATCCGAAATCAATACGTGTGAGAAATTGGTCAATTCAATTTGAACGGCAGTTCGTTCCAAATTGGAGTGGTTGGTGTATTCCATACTTCTAGCCATTGGATTTCACTCAAAACTCACCAAATGACTCCTCCCACCATATTATGATGTTGCCCAAGTTTTGGGCTCGATCCGAATTCAATAGGTGTGAGAAATTGGACAATTCAAGTTCAACGGCAGTTCGTTCCTAATTGGAGTGGTTGGTGTATTCCATACTTCTAGCGTTTGGATTTCACTCAAAACTCACCAAATGACTCCTCCCACCATATTATGATGTTGCCCAAGTTTTGGGCTCGATCCGAAATCAATAGGTGTTCCAAATTGGACAATTCAAGTTCAACGGCATTTCGTTCCAAATTGGAGTGGTTGGTGTATTCCATACTTCTAGCGATTGGATTTCACTCAAAACGAACCAAATGACTCCTCCCACCATATTATGATGTTGCCCAAGTTTTGGGCTCGATCCGAAATCAATAGGTATGAGAAATTGGACAATTCAAGTTCAACGGCAGTTCGTTCCTAATTGGAGTGGTTGGTGTATTCCATACTTCTAGCGATTGGATTTCACTCAGAACGCACCAAATGACTCCTCCCACCATATTATGATGTTGCCGAAGTTTTGGTCTCGATCCGAAATCAATAGGTGTGAGAAATTGGACAATTCAAGTTCAACGGCAGTTCGTTCCTAATTGGAGTGGTTGGTGTATTCCATACTTCTAGCGATTGGATTTCACTCAAAACTCACCAAATGACTCCTCCCACCATATTATGATGTTGCCCAAGATTTGGGCTCGATCCGAAATCAATAGGTGTTCCAAATTGGACAATTCAAGTTCAACGGCAGTTCGTTCCTAATTGGAGTGGTTGGTGTATTCCATACTTCTAGCGATTGGATTTCACTCAAAACTCAACAAATGACTCCTCCCAGCACATTATGATGTTGCCCAAGTTTTGGGCTCGATCTGAAATCAATAGGTGTTCCAAATTGGACAATTCAAGTTCAACGGCATTTCGTTCCTAATTGGAGTGGTTGGTGTATTCCATACTTCTAGCGATTGGATTTCACTCAAAACGAACCAAATGACTCCTCCCACCATATTATGATGTTGCCCAAGTTCGGGCTCGATCCGAAATCAGTAGGTGTGAGAAATTGGACAATTCAAGTTGAACGGCAGTTCGTTCCTAATTGGAGTCGTTGGTGTATTCCACACTTCTAGCGATTGGATTTCACTCAAAACGAACCAAATGACTCCTCCCACCATATTATGATGTTGCTCGAGTTTTGGGCTCGATCCGAAATCAATAGGTCGGAGAAATTGGACAATTCAAGTTCAATGGCAGTTCGTTCCTAATTGGAGTGGTTGGTGTATTCCATACTTCTAGCGATTGGATTTCACTCAAAACTCACCAAATGACTCCTCCCACCACATTATGATGTTGCCCAAATTTTGGGCTCGATCCGAAATCAATAGGTGTTCAAAATTGGACAATTCAAATTCAACGGCAGTTCGTTCCTAATTGGAGTGGTTGGTGTATTCCATACTTCTAGCGTTTCAATTTCACTCAAAACTTACCAAATGACTCCTCCCACCATATTATGATGTTGCCCAAGTTTTGGGCTCGGTCCGAAATCAGTAGGTGTGAGAAATTGGACAATTCAAGTTCAACGGCAGTTCGTTCCTAATTGGAGTGGTTGGTGTATTCCATACTTCTAGCGATTGGATTTCACTCAAAACTCACCAAATGACTCCTCCCACCATATTATGATGTTGCCCAAGTTTTGGGCTCGATCCGAAATCAATAGGTGTGCGAAATTGGACAATTCAAGTTCAACGGCAGTTCGTTCCTAATTGGAGTGGTTGGTGTATTCCATACTTCTAGCGATGGGATTTCACTCAAAACTCACCAAATGAGTCCTCCCACCATATTATGATGTTGCCCAAGATTTGGGCTCGATCCGAAATCAATAGGTGTTCCAAATTGGACAATTCAAGTTCAACGGCAGTTCGTTCCTAATTGGAGTGGTTGGTGTATTCCATACTTCTAGCAATTGGATTTCACTCAAAACTAACCAAATGTCTCCTCCCACCATATTATTATGTTGCCCAAGTTTTGGGCTCGATCCGAAATCAATAGGTATGAGAAATTGGACAATTCAAGTTCAAAGGCAATTGGTTCCTAATTGGAGTGGTTGGTGTATTCCATACTTCTAGCGATTGGATTTCACTCAAAACTCACCAAATGACTCCTCCCACCATATTATGATGTTGCCCAAGTTTTGGGCTCAATCCGAAATCAATAGGTGTTCCAAATTGGACAATTCAAGTTCAACGGCAGTTCGTTCCTAATTGGAGTGGTTGGTGTATTCCAAACTTCTAGCGATTGGATTTCACTCAAAACTCACCAAATGACTCCTCCCACCATATTATGACGTTGCCCAAGTTTTGGGCTCGATCCGAAATCAATAGGTGTTCCAAATTGGACAATTCAAGTTCAACGGCAGTTCGTTCTTAATTGGAGTGGTTGGTGTATTCCATATTTCTAGCGATTGGATTTCACTCAAAACTCACCAAACGACTCCTCCCACCATATTATGATGTTGCCCAAGTTTTGGGCTCGATCCGAAATCAATAGGTGTGAGAAATTGGACAATTCAAGTTGAACGGCAGTTCGTTCCTAATTGGAGTGGTTGGTGTATTCCATACTTCTAGCGATTGGATTTCACTCAAAACTCACCAAATGACTCCTCCCACCATATTATGATGTTGCCCAAGTTTTGGGCTCGATCCGAAATCAGTAGGTGTGAGAAATTGGACAATTCAAGTTCAACGGCAGTTCGTTCCTAATTGGAGTGGTTGGTGTATTCGAAACTTCTAGCTATTGGATTTCACTCAAAACTCACCAAATGACTCCTCCCACCATATTATAATGTTGCCCAAGTTTTGGGCTCGATCCGAAATCAATAGGTGTTCCAAATTGGACAATTCAAGTTCAACGGCAGTTCGTTCTTAATTGGAGTGGTTGGTGTATTCCATACCTCTAGCGATTGGATTTCACTCAAAACTCACCAAATGACTCCTCCCACCATATTATGATGTTGCCCAAGTTTTGGGCTCGATCCGAAATCAATAGGTGTTCCAAATTGGACAATTCAAGTTCAACGGCAGTTCGTTCCTATTTGGAGTGGTTGGTGTATTCCAAACTTCTAGCGAATGGATTTCACTCAAAACTCACCAAATGACTCCTCCCACCATATTATGATGTTGCCCAAGTTTTGGGCTCGATCCGAAATCAATAGGTGTTCCAAATTGGACAATTCAAGTTCAACGGCAGTTCGTTCCTAATTGGAGTGGTTGGTGTATTCCATACTTCTAGCGTTTCAATTTCACTCAAAACTTACCAAATGACTCCTCCCACCATATTATGATGTTGCCCAAGTTTTGGGCTCGGTCCGAAATCAGTAGGTGTGAGAAATTGGACAATTCAAGTTCAACGGTGGTTCGTTCCTACTTGGAGTGGTTGGTGTATTCCATACTTCTAGCGATTGGATTTCACTCAAAACTCACCAAATGACTCCTCCCACCATATTATGATGTTGCCCAAGTTTTGGGCTCGATCCGAAATCAATAGGTGTGCGAAATTGGACAATTCAAGTTCAACGGCAGTTCGTTCCTAATTGGAGTGGTTGGTGTATTCCATACTTCTAGCGATTGGATTTCACTCAAAACTCACCAAATGACTCCTCCCACCATATTATGATGTTGCCCAAGATTTGGGCTCGATCCGAAATCATTAGGTGTTCCAAATTGGACAATTCAAGTTCAACGGCAGTTCGTTCCTAATTGGAGTGGTTGGTGTATTCCATACTTCTAGCGATTGGATTTCACTCAAAACTAACCAAATGACTCCTCCCACCATATTATTATGTTGCCCAAGTTTTGGGCTCGATCCGAAATCAATAGGTGTGAGAAATTGGACAATTCAAGTTCAACGGCAGTTGGTTCCTAATTGGAGTGGTTGGTGTATTCCATACTTCTAGCGATTGGATTTCACTCAAAACTCACCAAATGATTCCTCCCACCATATTATGATGTTGCCCAAGTTTTGGGCTCGATCCGAAATCAATAGGTGTTCCAAATTGGACAATTCAAGTTCAACCGCAGTTCGTTCCTAATTGGAGTGGTTGGTGTATTCCATACTTCTAGCGATTGGATTTCACTCAAAACTCACCAAATGACTCCTCCCACCATATTATGATGTTGCCCAAGATTTGGGCTCGATCCGAAATCATTAGGTGTTCCAAATTGGACAATTCAAGTTCAACGGCAGTTCGTTCCTAATTGGAGTGGTTGGTGTATTCCATACTTCTAGCGATTGGATTTCACTCAAAACTCACCAAATGATTCCTCCCACCATATTATGATGTTGCCCAAGTTTTGGGCTCGATCCGAAATCAATAGGTGTTCCAAATTGGACAATTCAAGTTCAACGGCAGTTCGTTCCTAATTGGAGTGGTTGGTGTATTCCATACTTCTAGCGATTGGATTTCAATCAAAACTCACCAAATGACTCCTCCCACCATATTATGATGTTGCCCAAGTTTTGGGCTTGATCCGAAATCAGTAGGTGTGAGAAATTGGACAATTCAAGTTCAACGGCAGTTCGTTCCTAATTGGAGTGGTTGGTGTATTCGAAACTTCTAGCTATTGGATTTCACTCAAAACTCACCAAATGACTCCTCCCACCATATTATAATGTTGCCCAAGTTTGGGCTCGATCCGAAATCAATAGGTGTTCCAAATTGGACAATTCAAGTTCAACGGCAGTTCGTTCTTAATTGGAGTGGTTGGTGTATTCCATACCTCTAGCGATTGGATTTCACTCAAAACTCACCAAATGACTCCTCCCACCATATTATGATGTTGCCCAAGTTTTGGGCTCGATCCGAAATCAATAGGTGTTCCAAATTGGACAATTCAAGTTCAACGGCAGTTCGTTCCTATTTGGAGTGGTTGGTGTATTCCAAACTTCTAGCGATTGGATTTCACTCAAAACTCACCAAATGACTCCTCCCACCATATTATGATGTTGCCCAAGTTTTGGGCTCGATCCGAAATCAATAGGTGTTCCAAATTGGACAATTCAAGTTCAACGGCAGTTCGTTCCTAATTGGAGTGGTTGGTGTATTCCAAATATGTAGCGATTGGATTTCACTCAAAACTAACCAAATGACTCCTCCCACCATATTATGATGTTGCCCAAGTTTTGGGCTCGATCCGAAATCAATCGGTGTTCAAAATAGGACAATTCAAGTTGAACGGCAATTCGTTCCTAATTGGAGTGGTTGGTGTATTCCATACTTCTAGCGATTGGATTTCACTCAAAACGCACCAAATGACTCCTCCCACCATATAATGATGTTGCCCAAGTTTTGGGCTCGATCCGAAATCAATAGGTGTTCCAAATTGGACAATTCAAGTTCAACGGCAGTTCGTTCTTAATTGGAGTGGTTGGTGTATTCCATACTTCTAGCGATTGGATTTCACTCAAAACTCACCAAACGACTCCTCCAACCATATTATGATGTTGCCCAAGTTTTGGGCTCGATCCGAAATCAATAGGTGTTCAAAATAGGACAATTCATGTTGAACGGCAGTTCGTTCCTAGTTGGAGTGGTTGGTGTATTCCATACTTCTAGCGATTGGATTTCACTCAAAACGAACCAAATGACTCCTCCCACCATATTATGATGTTGCCCAAGTTTTGGGCTCGATCCGAAATCAATAGGTGTGCGAAATTGGACAATTCAAGTTCAACGGCAGTTCTTTCCTAATTGGAGTGGTTGGTGTATTCCATACTTCTAGCGATTGGATTTCACTCAAAACACACCAAATGACTCCTCCCACCATATTATGATGTTGCCCAAGTTTTGGGCTCGATCCGAAATCAATAGGTGTTCCAAATTGGACAATTCAAGTTGAAAGACAGTTCGTTCCCAATTGGAGTGGTTGGTGTATTCCACACTTCTAGCGATTGGATTTCACTCAAAACGAACCAAATGACTCCTCCCACCATATTATGATGTTGCCCGAGTTTTGGGCTCGATCCGAAATCAATAGGTGTGAGAAATTGGACAATTCAAGTTCAATGGCAGTTCGTTCCTAATTGGAGTGGTTGGTGTATTCCATACTTCTAGCGATTGGATTTCACTCAAAACTCACCAAATGACTCCTCCCACCATATTATGATGTTGCCCAAGTTTTGGGCTCGATCCGAAATCAATAGGTGTGAGAAATTGGTCAATTCAATTTCAACGGCATTTCGTTCCTAATTCGAGTGGTTGGTGTATTCCATACTTCTAGCGATTGGATTTCACTCAAAACTCACCAAATGACTCCTAACACCATATTATGATGTTGCCCAAGTTTTGGGCTCGATCCGAAATCAATAGGTGTTCCAAATTGGACAATTCAAGTTCAACGGCAGTTCGTTCTTAATTGGAGTGGTTGGTGTATTCCATATTTCTAGCGATTGGATTTCACTATCAATAGGTGTTCAAAATAGGACAATTCAAGTTGAACGGCAGTTCCTTCCTAATTGGAGTGGTTGGTGTATTCCATACTTCTAGCGATTGGATTTCACTCAAAACTCACCAAATGACTCCTCCCACCATATTATGATCGATCCGAAATCAATAGGGGTGAGAAATTGGTCAATTCAATTTCAACGGCATTTCGTTCCTAATTGGAGTGGTTGGTGTATTCCATACTTCTAGCGATTGGATTTCACTCAAAACTAACCAAATGACTCCTCCCACCATATTATGATGTTGCCCAAGTTTTGGGCTCGATACGAAATCAATAGGTGTGCGAAATTGGACAATTCAAGTTCAACGGCAGTTCGTTCCTAATTGAAGTGGTTGGTGTATTCCATACTTCTAGCGATTGGATTTCACTCAAAACAAACCAAATGACTCCTCCCACCATATTATTATGTTGCCCAAGTTTTGGGCTCGATCCGAAATCAATAGGTGTGAGAAATTGGACAATTCAAGTTGAACGGCAGTTCGTTCCTAATTGGAGTGGTTGGTGTATTCCATACTTCTAGCGATTGGATTTCACTCAAAACTCACCAAATGACTCCTCCCACCATATTATGATGTTGCCCAAGTTTTGGGCTCAATCCGAAATCAATAGGTGTTCCAAATTGGACAATTCAAGTTCAACGGCAGTTCGTTCTTAATTGGAGTGGTTGATGTATTCCATACTTCTAGCGATTGGATTTCACTCAAAACTCACCAAACGACTCCTCCCACCATATTATGATGTTGCCCAAGTTTTGGGCTCGATCCGAAATCAATAGGTGTTCAAAATTGGACAATCCAAGTCGAACGGCAGTTCGTTCCTAATTGTAGTGGTTGGTGTATTCCATACTACTTGCGATTGGATTTCACTCAAAACTCACCAAATGACTCGTCCCACCATATTATGATGTTGCCCAAGTTTTGGGCTCGATCCGAAATCAATAGGTGTTCCAAATTGGACAATTCAAGTTCAAGGACAGTTCGTTCCTAATTGGAGTGGTTGGTGTATTCCAAACTTCTAGCGATTGGATTTCACTCAAAACGCACCAAATGACTCCTCCCACCATATTATGACGTCGCCCATGTTTTGGGCTCGATCCGAAATCAATAGGTGTGAGAAATTGGACAATTCAAGCTCAACGGCAGTTCGTTCCTAATTGGAGTGGTTGGTGTATTCCATGCTTCTAGCGATTGGATTTCACTCAAAACTCACCAAATGACTCCTCCCACCATATTATGATGTTGCCCAAGTTTTGGGCTCGATCCGAAATCAATAGGTGTTCAAAATAGGACAATTCGAGTTGAATGGCAGTTCGTTCCTAATTGGAGTGGTTGTTGTATTCCATACTTCTAGCGATTGGATTTCACTCAAAACTCACCAAATGACTCCTCCCACCATATTATGTTGTTGCCCAAGTTTTGGGCTCAATCCGAAATCAATAGGTGTGCAAAATTGGAGAATTCAAGTTGAACGGCAGTTCGTTCCTAATTGGAGTGGTTGGTGTATTCCATACTTCCAGCGATTGGATTTCACTCAAAACGCACCACATGACTCCTCCCACCATATTATGATGTTGCCCAAGTTTTGGGCTCGATCCGAAATCAATAGGTGTTCCAAATTGGACAATTCAAGTTCAACGGCAGTTCGTTCTTAATTGGAGTGGTTGGTGTATTCCATACTTCTAGCGATTGGATTTCACTCAAAACTCACCAAACGACTCCTCCCACCATATTATGATGTTGCCCAAGTTTTGGGCTCGATCCGAAATCAATAGGTGTTCAAAATTGGACAATTCAAGTCGAACGGCAGTTCGTTCCTAATTGTAGTGGTTGGTGTATTCCATACTACTTGCGATTGGATTTCACTCAAAACTCACCAAATGACTCGTCCCACCATATTATGATGTTGCCCAAGTTTTGGGCTCGATCCGAAATCAATAGGTGTTCCAAATTGGACAATTCAAGTTCAAGGACAATTCGTTCCTAATTGGAGTGGTTGGTGTATTTCAAACTTCTAGCGATTGGATTTCACTCAAAACGCACCAAATGACTCCTCCCATCATATTATGATTTTGCCCAAGTTTTGGGCTTGATCCGAAATCAATAGGTGTGAGAAATTGAAAAATTCAAGTTCAATGGCAGTTCGTTCCTAATTGGAGTGGTTGGTGTATTCCATACTTATAGCGATTGGATTTCACTCAAAACTCACCAAATGACTCCTCCCACCATATTATGATGTTGCCCAAGTTTTGGGCTCGATCCGAAATCAATAGGTGTGAGAAATTGGACAATTCAAGTTCAACGGCAGTTCGTTCCTAATTGGAGTGGTTGGTGTATTCCATACTTCTAGCGATTGTATTTCACTCAAAACGCACCAAATGACTCCTCCCACCATATTATGATGTTGCCCAAGTTTTGGGCTCGATCCGAAATCAATAGGTGTTCCAAATTGGACAATTCAAGTTCAACGGCAGTTCGTTCTTAATTGGAGTTGTTGGTGTATTCCATACTTCTAGCGATTGGATTTCACTCAAAACTCACCAAACGACTCCTCCCACCATATTATGATGTTGCCCAAGTTTTGGGCTCGATCCGAAATCAATAGGTGTTCAAAATAGGACAATTCAAGTTGAACGGCAGTTCGTTCCTAATTGGAGTGGTTGGTGTATTCCATACTTCTAGCGATTGGATTTCACTCAAAACTCACCACATGACTCCTCCCATCATATTATGATGTTGCCCAAGTTTTGGGCTCGATCCGAAATCAATAGGTGTTCAAAATAGGACAATTCATGTTGAACGACAGTTCGTTCCTAGTTGGAGTGGTTGGTGTATTCCATACTTCTAGCGATTGGATTTCACTCAAAACTCACCAAATGACTCCTCCCACCATATTATGATTGTTGCGTAGGTTTCAGCTACACCAAAATGGATTAAGCTGCATCCTCAACTTGTGATACTCGCAAGTGCACGAGCCGTTTGGTAGTATAGCATATGTAAGTGCGCGGTCGATCCCACGAGGATTGGTGATTGAATGATCCAATTCATTTTCCCTACACAAAACAGAAATGAAAAAGAAAGGAAATAAATAAAACAAGGAAGAAATAACTCAATCAAATAAGTTCCCAAGTTCAATTAGATTAATGGATTGATTCTAGCTAAAGTATGATTAAGCCATGGTGTGTGGTCATAACCTTGTGTTCCTAATTCCCTAATTTGATCATTTGTTGTCTAACCTAAAATTAAGCATTAGGAACCCATTAAGCATAGAAGAACATTTTAAACAACCAAGCATGTATCTAATCCCTGTTGTCGAATGTCCATACATACTCTTCCTATTCATAGTTCAATTCGAATTAAAGCATGGTGTATATACTCTTAATTCAAACCAAGATAGCTAACATGCAAGCCTAAATGGTGATCAATCATTCAAACTAGCATATTAACTTATAAGCATAATGAATAAGAACAAAAACCATAATTGAAACTTGGAAACTAATTAAACTTGAATACTTAAGAAAGAATGTACATTACAAGAAAAATAAATTACAACTAAGAAAACATTAAAGAAAGCTAGAATTGAGAACTATAAAGCAAAACTAAGAGAATTTGAGGGAGAGAAGGGAAGGGAGCTCTAGAGAAGTGTTTGAGAGCTCCCCCCCTTGGGGTGTGTTTACAAGCTTGGGAAACCTCACTATATATAGGCCTAAGGAAGCTGAAAATCTGAATTAAGTATGGCTAATGCATACAACACTTGTTTTATAAAATCTGAAATGGTTGATGCACTTCACTAATGCATACAACACTTCCATTATAAAATCTGAAATGGTTGATGCACTTCACTAATAAATCCCACCAGCAGCCCTAGCTCATCTTCATGTCACCATGACCAAGCTTCCAACCAGAAATAATAGCTCATCCTGAGGTCAGCATGACCAGCAACTTCAAGGGCTTACGAATTGGGCTTCCCTTAAGCAAATTAAGACTTTAAGCACTCAAACTTGAAGTTCAGAATGTCTTCTTTCCAGCCATATATCATTTGGGCCAATCCAAGGTCGGAGGAGGAAGTTAAGGCCAAAACAAATTGCTAACTCATTTTGCGCGCTGATAAAATCCATCCTGAGCATGGCTCTGTGTTTGCTAGGTAACAGACTCCATATTTATCCAATGGGGCTGAATTTTGGATATGTTATAGTACACACCAATTGGAGCAACTTTCATGAAGAATGTGGCCTCATCCGAGCTATGCAGGTTGCTGAAACAAAGCTTGCAATATGACCTACGGAACTGGACTGGCAGGGGGCTGTAGCCATAATGAATTTGTCTTTAAGCTCTTCATCAATTCATCCAAATTAGGCCTTAACATGCTTGAATTGCATGAATTATGTTCTCCAAAGCCATCATTGTTACCTAAAGCTCAATTAACTGAAAGATAAACACAAAAAGGATTAAAAGCACAAGTTTAACTCAAAAACATAACCAAATCATAAGCTAGAAGGGTAAGAAATAATATACAATTATGAACCGATCAAATACCCCCAAACCTAGATTTTGCTAGTCCTCGAGCAAAACAACACAAAACAAAGTTAAAAACAAAACTAGAAGTTAACTAAACCACTTTCGTAGGTAACTCGATTGCATTTAGCATATGCAACAAGCCTTTAAACCTCTAGGCATCCCTAGTAGGAGGAGTTGTGTCTCCTGAGGGTTTAACAGATACGATACCCACAAACGTTTTACTGACTCTGTAAAACAAAGTAATTAGAAAACTTAAAGATTGTTAGTCCTTAAGCAAAACCAAAAACAAAAACAAACACAAAAACACAAAGAACTTTAAAACAATTTTTCCGAACATTTTCTGAAGATAAATGACTCATGCACATGACTTAAACGTTTTAACAATAAAAGCTCAATTTTTAGACATTATTTACAAAGCGGCAAAGTTCTAAACACAATATGCTCAAAGTGTAGTAGTGTGATAGCCAAATGCAACAAATTCCCCAATCTTAGTTTTCACACAATTTCAAAAATCATACAAAGCATAAGTTCAACTTCAAATCTCACCAAAGTTGTCCTCTCACAAATGAATCACTCGGAAGAGGGCTATAATGCAACACTCAGTTATAAACATGAGATTAGAGTTAAACCATAAAGACTTAACTCGAAATAGAAAGATGAAGAACTTGCATTAAAATGATCTCAAGAAGGATGCCAAACACTTAAAAGTAGAAAAATGAATGCAATTCAACCACATGACATTTAAGATCAATTTAGGTCTTTAACATAGGTTGTAATGGGGCCAAGGGTGTAAGGTGAGTAAGAAATGAAAGGTATGGATAAAACAAAGTCCAAGGAACTCAAAATATAAGAGCATAAAACAATTGTTTACAAGACTTCGAATCATCACAATGAGAATTTATTTTTCTTTTACATGATCAAAACTCCTTATACCTTCATTTACATTGATTCACTCCTTTCCTGAACAACCACCAATTTATTTTGAAGGCCCAAAAATGAAACCCAAAAATGAAATTTCATTCAACCACCACTTAATTACAACTTTTCTCTTTTCTTTCACCAATTGTGTGATTTTTTTTTTTTTTTTTTTTCGAAATGTAACACCCATTCCCTATGAGTTCCTTAGAAAGGTAAATATTTGTTTTTCGGGCTAAGGCGAGGAAATAAAATTGGTAAATGAAAGAAAAGGTTTACATGTAGGCTTAAAATGGTTAACAATGGAAAATCATGCTTAAGCATGCATAAGGTTAGCTTGAAAGGCACAAACGATCCAAAGAGGGCCTTAATATCATTTCTTAAATGTCATGAAATCGAATTGCAAAAGAATGAATGACTTTTAAGTATTCAACCAAATCAATGAATAATGAGATCAAACAACAACTTTGATGACAAGAAAATAAGAGTATGTGTATAACACTCATGAAATGAAGCACAAGGCTCAAAAGCTCACATTTATGGTTATATAAGTCTAATTTATGCTTGATACAATTCTTTGGGTCATGCAAATCCTTTAATTGGAGAATTATGAAACAAATGGCAAGTGCAAAGAAGGTTTCGAACATATCATGCTAGAACGATGCCAAATTAATCAATTAATTAATTTTTTTTTTTTTACAATAAAAATTTACAAGGAAAAAAAAAAAAATAATAAATAAAATTCAATTTTCATTTAAGTCATGCAAACATTTATCACAATCTCATCAAATGTGTTCGGAAAGTGAATAAAATCAAAATCAAAATCAAAATAAAAGCAAGACTTAACAAAAAAATAAAATAAAAACAAGCAAATAAAAAAAAAATTAAATTAAATTAAGGAAAAACCAATTTTACATGCTAAACTCCAATACCCCCAAACCTAGAAATGAACATTGTCCTCAATGTTTAAAAATTAGCCACAAACAATGTCATAACAACAAATGAAAGGTATTAAAGCAAATAAAAAAAAATCACAAAATCACAAAAGAAAACAAAAACAAAATAATTATAAAATAAAAAATACAACACAAACAAACAAACAAACAAAAAAATGAAACAGTAAACCCTAATCACACAATTCCGAAACCCAAAAAATTTTTGAAGCCCAAACGTTTGTTATTATTATTATTATTATTTTTTTAAATAAAATGAAACTTGAATTGGGAGAGCAAATGCGGGATTTCTGAAAAGAAAGTGTGTGGTCCCTGATGCCTTGGTTCCTGGGAAGTCACGGGTGAAAGGGGTGAGGGACGTGTCGCCGCGCAGAAGCAGCTGTCACATCCCCCAAGCCAGAATTATTGTCTTCTTGGGTGAAGCGGGACGACTTTTTCACTAGAAGGTGGTGAAAGGTGAAAATGCAATTAAGGGGGGTTGGGAAACGGGTGCGGCGACATATAGAGATAAGCCGTAAGGGCCGCACAGAACTCAGAACCGCAATGGCTAGGGTTAGCAAAAACTAAGTCTATAAAAGGTAAAAAAAAAGAAAGGGTAAAAAACACAAACTCAGAAACACACAAAAGAGAAAAGAAAGAAGATAAGAAGTGAGAAATCAAATGGCCTCTTCCTACCCCTTTTCGTTGGATCTCAACCTAGCTCCACCGACTCAAACACGAGGCCAAGCAGCGGCACCAGTATGGATGCCCTACTTTGCTTCCGCACGGGGGCCTGTGACAGTAACTGACTCAATACTCCTGGACAACGATGTTGCCATTGGAGTGGGCAGAAATCTGGTGACTCCTAAAGATATACGTGTTCTGGGGACAAGGGATGACAACCGGGTCGTGAGCGATGCCCTGGCACTGAGCGTGCAGAGTACGGCAACAGTCGCAAGTTTGGGTCATCGCCTACTTGCGAAGTCCCATGAGGTAGAGGTGCTGAAAGGTCAGTTGGCGGCGGAGCGAAGTATGGTTGAGGAGTGTCAGACTGCTATAAAAAGCTTGAAAAGGGAGAGGTCAAGGATAGTGGCGGTGAATCGACACCAGCTAGAAGTATTGCGGGACGAGAATAGAAACCTATCAAAGATGGTAGAGTTGTACTCTCGCGACATGCGAAAACAGCTGGAAGACCTAGACCGACCGGGTAAACGCAAGCAAGCAGATCGTGAGAGTAGTTACGCTCAAGCTAAGATTGCGATCTTTGGGAGCTCAAGTGGTGAGCCCCAAGAGGCTGTGCATGAAGCCCAGGAAGAGGACAGCCAGAGGGCCAAACTCAAAGCTCCAATGGTCGAGACACCGAGCACTGTGAAGAAATGACTTCTACTGCATTATTGATGTTTTTATTTTAATTTAATTTTTTTTTTTTGGGTTGTTTTTGTCTTTATTTTGTTTTGGAAATAAAAGAGTAAATTTGCAGAAGGAAAAAGAAAACGGAAAAGAAAGCACACTTTCCAAACTTAAATCAAACGAAGACGACAAACGGAAATGGAAGCACAGTTCCCTAACTAAAATAAAATAAAGATGGCAGCCGAAAGGAAAAAGCAAAAACACAAAGCTCTAGAAAATGAAAGTAACGGGCAAAAACATAAAACACCAGAAAACACGGAAAAAAGAAAAGTAAAGTGAAAGTAAAGGTGCTCCCCCTTGAAGCGATTAGGTCGAGCATGCCCGGGAAATCCGAAATGGTGTTGACTCTCTCTCTCATCAGCGTATGTCTATTTAAACCACACCTCTGCAAGCAGATGATACCCAGCATTTCTTCCTGCAAACTCAAGGAAAAACATCAAAAAATTCAGAAGCAAAACAAATGGCATCCTCATGCACTCACCTTGATGATCTTAGCCTTGAACTGTCCCTTGCACCACCGAATGCGCAGATAAGGGCTCCTCAAAACCATGTCTTCCCAAACTCCACATATCATCACGGTACGGCCTCAAACTTTGCTGAGGTAATACCGAACTTTTCTGAGGCAATGCCGAACAGAGCAGCGCTGCTTGGAGGCATGATTGGCTGCAAGCTCACACCGACAGATCATCTGCATGTGGCACAGAGGTCTGACAAAGCAGCGGTGGAGGAGTCCAATAATTTAACTGTTCTCCATGCGGTCTCGGCTACCAATTTGGGTATGCGATTGCTGGCGAGAACACGGGAGTGTGCCGCGATGAGCGAGGAAATAACTTCCTTGAAGGCTATGGTGGCGGACTTGCAGAAGCGGCTCTACTGTGCCAATCAGCACGTGGAAGCACTGCAGAGAAAAAATGAGGACCATGTGGAGCTGCTGCAGATTCTGCAAGTAAGAGATAATAGAGGCATGCCATGAAGATGAAGATGAAGACGAAGAAGAAGAAGAAGAAGTTGTTTTTATTTTTAATTTATTTGAATGTTCTTTTTTTTTTTTTTTTTTGTTTTTGTTTTTGTTTTTGTTTTTGTTTTTAAATTTTTTACTTCTTTTTTTTTTCTTTGTTTGTAATGCAGTGTTTGAGTGAAATAAAAATAATATGTTTTTAACACTCAGAAATAAACTAACTAACCATACCACGTAAATAAATAAATAAACTAACTTAACAAAACAAAAACAAAGACTATACAGAAAAGAAAACAAAGAAAATAAATAAATAAATAAAACTTAATTTAAAAACACACGAATATACAAGCAACTCACGGATGACCAGTTAAGGGCCTCAGAAAACACAGCCAGGGGATCCGGGAAGGTTGGAGGGGTCACAATGGTCCCGCTTAAAACCCAAACTTCTTAGACACCGAAGGTGTCGCCTAAAGAACTCCTAGACACTGTATTAACGGAAGTGCTCACTGGGGTTACCATAAGTCGGCTCATATGAAAAATAATTTTTTTTTTCTTTTAAAATTTTTTTAAAAATATATTCTCGTAAGAAAAAGAAACAAAAACAAATTAAGATAACATGAAACAACAAACCATAAACGAAAATGAACTAAGTACTCTAAACAAACTCAAACAAACGATATAAATTATTGTACTAAAAGAAACAAACCAAGAAACCAAAGAAAAAAAAACAAACAGCACTTTCTATCACCTATTTATCACCATTTGGACAGATTCGTTTCTATGTTTTTCAGCTTCGACCTATGTTCAGTTTTTAGGCTATAACTTTCCAACCGTAAGTCCAAATTTTACGTTCTTTATATGGTTGGATTCAGCATAGAAAAACAAAGAACTCAACGCGGACCAAAAGGCAAAAACAACTACGAAAATAAACAGAATTCAAAGAAGAGAAAGGATTGAAATGCTCCCCCTTAAAGCGATTAGGTCGAATGTGATGCACTTGGAGGTCGCGACTTCTCCCATTGCTCCACACTTCCTATTCTTATGATTGAGGTTGCCATCTCTCTCCATTTATTATTGAGCTATAATAAATTGCTAAAACAAACACACACAAAAACTTGAAACGGAATTAAAGGATTACGAAATATATATAAAAAAACTAAAAATGAAAAGGAAAAATCAACACAAGTCCAATTCCATGCTTCAAAGCAACAAGCATCAATGGGTTGTGTAAGCTGGGACTTAAACCCAGTTCTCTTGCTTGTTGGGCAATTGTCCTTTTCTGTTGGACTACAAACACAACTGGTCCATTAACATCATTAACTTTAAAACTTGAAATTGTTTAGAAGAACATGAAAATGAAAAATAAAAATAAAACAAGTAGGGAAAAGAAATAGAACCAAACTATGTTGCCAATCCCCGGCAACGGCGCCAAAAACTTGTTGCGTAGGTTTCAGCTACATCAAAATGGATTAAGCTGCATCCTCAACTTGTGATACTCGCAAGTGCACGAGCCGTTTGGTAGTATAGCATATGTAAGTGCGAGGTCGATCCCACGAGGATTGGTGATTGAATGATCCAATTCATTTTCCCTACACAAAACAGAAATGAAAAAGAAAGGAAATAAATAAAACAAGGAAGAAATAACTCAATCAAATAAGTTCCCAAGTTCAATTAGATTAATGGATTGATTCTAGCTAAAGTATGATTAAGCCATGGTGTGTGGTCATAACCTTGTGTTCCTAATTCCCTAATTTGATCATTTGTTGTCTAACCTAAAATTAAGCATTAGGAACCCATTAAGCATAGAAGAACATTTTAAACAACCAAGCATGTATCTAATCCCTGTTGTCGAATGTCCATACATACTCTTCCTATTCATAGTTCAATTCGAATTAAAGCATGGTGTATACTCTTAATTCAAACCAAGATAGCTAACATGCAAGCCTAAATGGTGATCAATCATTCAAACTAGCATATTAACTTATAAGCATAATGAATAAGAACAAAAACCATAATTGAAACTTGGAAACTAATTAAACTTGAATACTTAAGAAAGAATGTACATTACAAGAAAAATAAATTACAACTAAGAAAACATTAAAGAAAGCTAGAATTGAGAACTATAAAGCAAAACTAAGAGAATTTGAGGGAGAGAAGGGAAGGGAGCTCTAGAGAAGTGTTTGAGAGCTCCCCCCCTTGGGGTGTGTTTACAAGCTTGGGAAACCTCACTATATATAGGCCTAAGGAAGCTGAAAATCTGAATTAAGTATGGCTAATGCATACAACACTTGTTTTATAAAATCTGAAATGGTTGATGCACTTCACTAATGCATACAACACTTCCATTATAAAATCTGAAATGGTTGATGCACTTCACTAATAAATCCCACCAGCAGCCCTAGCTCATCTTCATGTCACCATGACCAAGCTTCCAACCAGAAATAATAGCTCATCCTGAGGTCAGCATGACCAGCAACTTCAAGGGCTTACGAATTGGGCTTCCCTTAAGCAAATTAAGACTTTAAGCACTCAAACTTGAAGTTCAGAATGTCTTCTTTCCAGCCATATATCATTTGGGCCAATCCAAGGTCGGAGGAGGAAGTTAAGGCCAAAACAAATTGCTAACTCATTTTGCGCGCTGATAAAATCCATCCTGAGCATGGCTCTGTGTTTGCTAAGTAACAGACTCCATATTTATCCAATGGGGCTGAATTTTGGATATGTTATAGTACACACCCATTGGAGCAACTTTCATGAAGAATGTGGCCTCATCCGAGCTATGCAGGTTGCTGAAACAAAGCTTGCAATATGACCTACGGAACTGGACTGGCAGGGGGATGTAGCCATAATGAATTTGTCTTTAAGCTCTTCATCAATTCATCCAAATTAGGCCTTAACATGCTTGAATTGCATGAATTATGTTCTCCAAAGCCATCATTGTTACCTAAAGCTCAATTAACTGAAAGATAAACACAAAAAGGATTAAAAGCACAAGTTTAACTCAAAAACATAACCAAATCATAAGCTAGAAGGGTAAGAAATAATATACAATTATGAACCGATCAATGATGTTGCCCAAGTTTTGGGCTCGATCCGAAATCAATAGGTGTGCGAAATTGGACAATTCAAGTTCAACGGCAGTTCGTTCCTAATTGGAGTGGTTGGTGTATTCCATACTTCTAGCGATTGGATTTCACTCAAAACACACCAAATGACTCCTCCCACCATATTATGATGTTGCCCAAGTTTTGGGCTCGATCCGAAATCAATAGGTGTTCCAAATTGGACAATTCAAGTTGAAAGACAGTTCGTTCCTAATTGGAGTGGTTGGTGTATTCCACACTTCTAGCGATTGGATTTCACTCAAAACGAACCAAATGACTCCTCCCACCATATTATGATGTTGCCCGAGTTTTGGGCTCGATCCGAAATCAATAGGTGTGAGAAATTGGACAATTCAAGTTCAATGGCAGTTCGTTCCTAATTGGAGTGGTTGGTGTATTAAATACTTCTAGCGATTGGATTTCACTCAAAACTCACCAAATGACTCCTCCCACCATATTATGATGTTGCCCAAGTTTTGGGCTCGATCCGAAATCAATAGGTGTGAGAAATTGGTCAATTCAATTTCAACGGCATTTCGTTCCTAATTCGAGTGGTTGGTGTATTCCATACTTCTAGCGATTGGATTTCACTCAAAACTCACCAAATGACTCCTCCCACCATATTATGATGTTGCCCAAGTTTTGGGCTCGATCCGAAATCAATAGGTGTTCCAAATTGGACAATTCAAGTTCAACGGCAGTTCGTTCTTAATTGGAGTGGTTGGTGTATTCCATATTTCTAGCGATTGGATTTCACTATCAATAGGTGTTCAAAATAGGACAATTCAAGTTGAACGGCAGTTCCTTCCTAATTGGAGTGGTTGGTGTATTCCATACTTCTAGCGATTGGATTTCACTCAAAACTCACCAAATGACTCCTCCCACCATATTATGATCGATCCGAAATCAATAGGGGTGAGAAATTGGTCAATTCAATTTCAACGGCATTTCGTTCCTAATTGGAGTGGTTGGTGTATTCCATACTTCTAGCGATTGGATTTCACTCAAAACTAACCAAATGACTCCTCCCACCATATTATGATGTTGCCCAAGTTTTGGACTCGATACGAAATCAATAGGTGTGCGAAATTGGACAATTCAAGTTCAACGGCAGTTCGTTCCTAATTGAAGTGGTTGGTGTATTCCATACTTCTAGCGATTGGATTTCACTCAAAACAAACCAAATGACTCCTCCCACCATATTATTATGTTGCCCAAGTTTTGGGCTCGATCCGAAATCAATAGGTGTGAGAAATTGGACAATTCAAGTTGAACGGCAGTTCGTTCCTAATTGGAGTGGTTGGTGTATTCCGTACTTCTAGCGATTGGATTTCACTCAAAACTCACCAAATGACTCCTCCCACCATATTATGATGTTGCCCAAGTTTTGGGCTCGATCCGAAATCAATAGGTGTGAGAAATTGGACAATTCAAGTTCAATGGCAGTTCGTTCCTAATTGGAGTGGTTGGTGTATTAAATACTTCTAGCGATTGGATTTCACTCAAAACTCACCAAATGACTCCTCCCACCATATTATGATGTTGCCCAAGTTTTGGGCTCGATCCGAAATCAATAGGTGTGAGAAATTGGTCAATTCAATTTCAACGGCATTTCGTTCCTAATTCGAGTGGTTGGTGTATTCCATACTTCTAGCGATTGGATTTCACTCAAAACTCACCAAATGACTCCTCCCACCATATTATGATGTTGCCCAAGTTTTGGGCTCGATCCGAAATCAATAGGTGTTCCAAATTGGACAATTCAAGTTCAACGGCAGTTCGTTCTTAATTGGAGTGGTTGGTGTATTCCATATTTCTAGCGATTGGATTTCACTATCAATAGGTGTTCAAAATAGGACAATTCAAGTTGAACGGCAGTTCCTTCCTAATTGGAGTGGTTGGTGTATTCCATACTTCTAGCGATTGGATTTCACTCAAAACTCACCAAATGACTCCTCCCACCATATTATGATCGATCCGAAATCAATAGGGGTGAGAAATTGGTCAATTCAATTTCAACGGCATTTCGTTCCTAATTGGAGTGGTTGGTGTATTCCATACTTCTAGCGATTGGATTTCACTCAAAACTAACCAAATGACTCCTCCCACCATATTATGATGTTGCCCAAGTTTTGGACTCGATACGAAATCAATAGGTGTGCGAAATTGGACAATTCAAGTTCAACGGCAGTTCGTTCCTAATTGAAGTGGTTGGTGTATTCCATACTTCTAGCGATTGGATTTCACTCAAAACAAACCAAATGACTCCTCCCACCATATTATTATGTTGCCCAAGTTTTGGGCTCGATCCGAAATCAATAGGTGTGAGAAATTGGACAATTCAAGTTGAACGGCAGTTCGTTCCTAATTGGAGTGGTTGGTGTATTCCGTACTTCTAGCGATTGGATTTCACTCAAAACTCACCAAATGACTCCTCCCACCATATTATGATGTTGCCCAAGTTTTGGGCTCAATCCGAAATCAATAGGTGTTCCAAATTGGACAATTCAAGTTCAACGGCAGTTCGTTCTTAATTGGAGTGGTTGGTGTATTCCATACTTCTAGCGATTGGATTTCACTCAAAACTCACCAAACGACTCCTCCCACCATATTATGATGTTGCCCAAGTTTTGGGCTCGATCCGAAATCAATAGGTGTTCAAAATTGGACAATTCAAGTCGAACGGCAGTTCGTTCCTAATTGTAGTGGTTGGTGTATTCCATACTACTTGCGATTGGATTTCACTCAAAACTCACCAAATGACTCGTCCCACCATATTATGATGTTGCCCAAGTTTTGGGCTCGATCCGAAATCAATAGGTGTTCCAAATTGGACAATTCAAGTTCAAGGACAGTTCGTTCCTAATTGGAGTGGTTGGTGTATTCCAAACTTCTAGCGATTGGATTTCACTGAAAACGCACCAAATGACTCCTCCCACCATATTATGACGTCGCCCATGTTTTGGGCTCGATCCGAAATCAATAGGTGTGAGAAATTGGACAATTCAAGCTCAACGGCAGTTCGTTCCTAATTGGAGTGGTTGGTGTATTCCATGCTTCTAGCGATTGGATTTCACTCAAAACTCACCAAATGACTCCTCCCACCATATTATGATGTTGCCCAAGTTTTGGGCTCAATCCGAAATCAATAGGTGTTCCAAATTGGACAATTCAATTTCAACGGCAGTTCGTTCTTAATAGGAGTTGTTGGTGTATTCCATACTTCTAGCGATTGGATTTCACTCAAAACCCACCAAACGACTCCTCCCACCATATTATGATGTTGCCCAAGTTTTGGGCTCGATCCGAAATCAATAGGTGTTCAAAATAGGACAATTCAAGTTGAACGGCAGTTCGTTCCTAATTGGAGTGGTTGTTGTATTCCATACTTCTAGCGATTGGATTTCACTCAAAACTCACCAAATGACTCCTCCCACCATATTATGATGTTGCCCAAGTTTTGGGCTCGATCCGAAATCAATAGGTGTTCCAAATTGGACAATTCAATTTCAACGACAGTTCGTTCCTAATTGGAGTGGTTGGTGTATTCCATACTTCTAGCGATTGGATTTCACTCAAAACTCACCAAATGACTCCTCCCACCATATTATGATGTTGCCCAAGTTTTGGGCTCGATCCGAAATCAATAGGTGTGAGAAATTGGTCAATTCAATTTCAACAGCATTTCGTTCCTAATTGGAGTGGTTGGTGTATTCCATACTTCTAGCGGTTGGATTTCACTCAAAACTCACCAAATGACTCCTCCCACCATATTATGATGTTGCCCAAGTTTTGGGCTCGATCCGAAATCAATAGGTGTAAGAAATTGGACAATTCAAGTTCACGGGCAGTTCGTTCCAAATTGGAGTGGTTTGTGTTTTGGGTAGTTCTACAGATCAGATTTCACTCAAACTTAACCAAATGACTCCTCCCACCATATTATGATGTTGCCCAAGTTTTGGGCTCGATCCGAAATCAATAGGTGTTCCAAATTGGACAATTCAAGTTGAACGGCAGTTCGTTCCTAATTGGAGTGGTTGTTGTATTTCATACTTCTAGCGATTGGATTTCACTCAAAACTCACCAAATGACTCCTCCCACCATATTATGATGTTGCCCAAGTTTTGGGCTCGATCCGAAATCAATAGGTGTTCCAAATTGGACAATTCAAGTTCAACGGCAGTTCGTTCTTAATTGGAGTGGTTGGTGTATTCCATACTTCTAGCGTTTGGATTTCACTCAAAACTCACCAAATGACTCCTCCCACCATATTATGATGTTCCCCAAGTTTTGGGCTCGATCCGAAATCAATAGGTGTTCCAAATTGGACAATTCAAATTCAACGGCAGTTCGTTCCTAATTGGAGTGGTTGGTGTATTCCATACTTCTAGCGATTGGATTTCACTCAAAACTCACCCAATGACTCCTCCCACCATATTATGCTGTCGCCCAAGTTTTCGGCTCGATCCGAAATCAATAGGTGTTCCAAATTGGACAATTCAAGTTCAACGGCAGTTCTTTCCTAATTGGAGTGGTTGGTGTATTCCATACTTCTAGCGATTGGATTTCACTCAAAACTCACCAAATGACTCCTCCCACCATATTATGATGTTGCCCAAGTTTTGGGCTCGATCCGAAATCAATAGGTGTTCCAAATTGGACAATTCAAGTTCAATGGCAGTTCGTTCTTAATTGGAGTGGTTGGTGTATTCCATACTTCTAGCGATTGAATTTCACTCAAAACTCACCAAATGACTCCTCCCACCATATTATGACGTTGCCCAAGTTTTGGGCTCGATCCGAAATCTATAGGTGTTCCAAATTGGACAATTCAAGTTCAACGGCAGTTCTTTCCTAATTGGAGTGGTTGGTGTATTCCATACTTCTAGCGATTGGATTTCACTCAAAACTCACCAAATGACTCCTCCCACCATATTATGATGTTCCTCAAGTTTTGGGCTCGATCCGAAATCAATAGGTCTGAGAAATTGGACAATTCAAGTTCAACGGCATTTCGTTCCTAATTGGAGTGGTTGGTGTATTCCATACTTCTAGTGACTGGATTTCACTCAAAACGCTCCAAATGACTCGTCCCACCATATTATGATGTTGCCCAAGTTTTGGGCTCAATCCGAAATCAATAGGTGTTCCAAATTGGACAATTCAATTTCAACGGCAGTTCGTTCTTAATAGGAGTTGTTGGTGTATTCCATACTTCTAGCGATTGGATTTCACTCAAAACCCACCAAACGACTCCTCCCACCATATTATGATGTTGCCCAAGTTTTGGGCTCGATCCGAAATCAATAGGTGTTCAAAATAGGACAATTCAAGTTGAACGGCAGTTCGTTCCTAATTGGAGTGGTTGTTGTATTCCATACTTCTAGCGATCGGATTTCACTCAAAACTCACCAAATGACTCCTCCCACCATATTATGATGTTTCCCAAGTTTTGGGCTCGATCCGAAATCAATAGGTGTTCCAAATTGGACAATTCAAGTTCAATGGCAGTTCTTTCTTAATTGGAGTGGTTGGTGTATTCCATACTTCTAGCGATTGGATTTCACTCAAAACTCACCAAATGACTCCTCCCACCATATTATGATGTTGCCCAAGTTTTGGGCTCGATCCGAAATCAATAGGTGTTCCAAATTGGACAATTCAAATTCAACGGCAGTTCGTTCCTAATTGGAGTGGTTGGTGTATTCCATACTTCTAGCGATTGGATTTCACTCAAAACTCACCAAATGACTCCTCCCACCATATTATGATGTTGCCCAAGTTTTGGGCTCGATCCGAAATCAATAGGTGTTCCAAATTGGACAATTCAATTTCAACGACAGTTCGTTCCTAATTGGAGTGGTTGGTGTATTCCATACTTCTAGCGATTGGATTTCACTCAAAACTCACCAAATGACTCCTCCCACCATATTATGATGTTGCCCAAGTTTTGGGCTCGATCCGAAATCAATAGGTGTGAGAAATTGGTCAATTCAATTTCAACAGCATTTCGTTCCTAATTGGAGTGGTTGGTGTATTCCATACTTCTAGCGGTTGGATTTCACTCAAAACTCACCAAATGACTCCTCCCACCATATTATGATGTTGCCCAAGTTTTGGGCTCGATCCGAAATCAATAGGTGTAAGAAATTGGACAATTCAAGTTCAAAGGCAGTTCGTTCCAAATTGGAGTGGTTTGTGTTTTGGGTAGTTCTACAGATCAGATTTCACTCAAACTTAACCAAATGACTCCTCCCAAGATATTATGATGTTGCCCAAGTTTTGGGCTCGATCCGAAATCAATAGGTGTTCCAAATTGGACAATTCAAGTTGAACGGCAGTTCGTTCCTAATTGGAGTGGTTGTTGTATTCCATACTTCTAGCGATTGGATTTCACTCAAAACTCACCAAATGACTCCTCCCACCATATTATGATGTTCCCCAAGTTTTGGGCTCGATCCGAAATCAATAGGTGTTCCAAATTGGACAATTCAAATTCAACGGCAGTTCGTTCCTAATTGGAGTGGTTGGTGTATTCCATACTTCTAGCGATTGGATTTCACTCAAAACTCACCAAATGACTCCTCCCACCATATTATGCTGTCGCCCAAGTTTTCGGCTCGATCCGAAATCAATAGGTGTTCCAAATTGGACAATTCAAGTTCAACGGCAGTTCTTTCCTAATTGGAGTGGTTGGTGTATTCCATACTTCTAGCGATTGGATTTCACTCAAAACTCACCAAATGACTCCTCCCACCATATTATGATGTTGCCCAAGTTTTGGGCTCGATCCGAAATCAATAGGTGTTCCAAATTGGACAATTCAAGTTCAATGGCAGTTCGTTCTTAATTGGAGTGGTTGGTGTATTCCATACTTCTAGCGATTGAATTTCACTCAAAACTCACCAAATGACTCCTCCCACCATATTATGACGTTGCCCAAGTTTTGGGCTCGATCCGAAATCAATAGGTGTTCCAAATTGGACAATTCAAGTTCAACGACAGTTCTTTCTTAATTGGAGTGGTTGGTGTATTCCATACTTCTAGCGATTGGATTTCACTCAAAACTCACCAAATGACTCCTCCCACCATATTATGATGTTGCCCAAGTTTTGGGCTCGATCCGAAATCAATAGGTGTTCCAAATTGGACAATTCAAATTCAACGGCAGTTCGTTCCTAATTGGAGTGGTTGGTGTATTCCATACTTCTAGCGATTGGATTTCACTCAAAACTCACCAAATGACTCCTCCCACCATATTATGATGTTGCCCAAGTTTTGGGCTCGATCCGAAATCAATAGGTGTTCCAAATTGGACAATTCAATTTCAACGACAGTTCGTTCCTAATTGGAGTGGTTGGTGTATTCCATACTTCTAGCGATTGGATTTCACTCAAAACTCACCAAATGACTCCTCCCACCATATTATGATGTTGCCCAAGTTTTGGGCTCGATCCGAAATCAATAGGTGTGAGAAATTGGTCAATTCAATTTCAACAGCATTTCGTTCCTAATTGGAGTGGTTGGTGTATTCCATACTTCTAGCGGTTGGATTTCACTCAAAACTCACCAAATGACTCCTCCCACCATATTATGATGTTGCCCAAGTTTTGGGCTCGATCCGAAATCAATAGGTGTTCCAAATTGGACAATTCAATTTCAACGACAGTTCGTTCCTAATTGGAGTGGTTGGTGTATTCCATACTTCTAGCGATTGGATTTCACTCAAAACTCACCAAATGACTCCTCCCACCATATTATGATGTTGCCCAAGTTTTGGGCTCGATCCGAAATCAATAGGTGTGAGAAATTGGTCAATTCAATTTCAACAGCATTTCGTTCCTAATTGGAGTGGTTGGTGTATTCCATACTTCTAGCGGTTGGATTTCACTCAAAACTCACCAAATGACTCCTCCCACCATATTATGATGTTGCCCAAGTTTTGGGCTCGATCCGAAATCAATAGGTGTAAGAAATTCGACAATTCAAGTTCAAAGGCAGTTCGTTCCAAATTGGAGTGGTTTGTGTTTTGGGTAGTTCTACAGATCAGATTTCACTCAAACTTAACCAAATGACTCCTCCCAAGATATTATGATGTTGCCCAAGTTTTGGGCTCGATCCGAAATCAATACGTGTTCCAAATTGGACAATTCAAGTTGAACGGCAGTTCGTTCCTAATTGGAGTGGTTGTTGTATTCCATACTTCTAGCGATTGGATTTCACTCAAAACTCACCAAATGACTCCTCCCACCATATTATGATGTTCCCCAAGTTTTGGGCTCGATCCGAAATCAATAGGTGTTCCAAATTGGACAATTCAAATTCAACGGCAGTTCGTTCCTAATTGGAGTGGTTGGTGTATTCCATACTTCTAGCGATTGGATTTCACTCAAAACTCACCAAATGACTCCTCCCACCATATTATGCTGTCGCCCAAGTTTTCGGCTCGATCCGAAATCAATAGGTGTTCCAAATTGGACAATTCAAGTTCAACGGCAGTTCTTTCCTAATTGGAGTGGTTGGTGTATTCCATACTTCTAGCGATTGGATTTCACTCAAAACTCACCAAATGACTCCTCCCACCATATTATGATGTTGCCCAAGTTTTGGGCTCGATCCGAAATCAATAGGTGTTCCAAATTGGACAATTCAAGTTCAATGGCAGTTCGTTCTTAATTGGAGTGGTTGGTGTATTCCATACTTCTAGCGATTGAATTTCACTCAAAACTCACCAAATGACTCCTCCCACCATATTATGACGTTGCCCAATATTTGGGCTCGATCCGAAATCAATAGGTGTTCCAAATTGGACAATTCAAGTTCAACGACAGTTCTTTCTTAATTGGAGTGGTTGGTGTATTCCATACTTCTAGCGATTGGATTTCACTCAAAACTCACCAAATGACTCCTCCCACCATATTATGATGTTGGCCAAGTTTTGGGCTCGATCCGAAATCAATAGGTGTTCCAAATTGGACAATTCAAATTCAACGGCAGTTCGTTCCTAATTGGAGTGGTTGGTGTATTCCATACTTCTAGCGATTGGATTTCACTCAAAACTCACCAAATGACTCCTCCCACCATATTATGATGTTGCCCAAGTTTTGGGCTCGATCCGAAATCAATAGGTGTTCCAAATTGGACAATTCAATTTCAACGACAGTTCGTTCCTAATTGGAGTGGTTGGTGTATTCCATACTTCTAGCGATTGGATTTCACTCAAAACTCACCAAATGACTCCTCCCACCATATTATGATGTTGCCCAAGTTTTGGGCTCGATCCGAAATCAATAGGTGTGAGAAATTGGTCAATTCAATTTCAACAGCATTTCGTTCCTAATTGGAGTGGTTGGTGTATTCCATACTTCTAGCGGTTGGATTTCACTCAAAACTCACCAAATGACTCCTCCCACCATATTATGATGTTGCCCAAGTTTTGGGCTCGATCCGAAATCAATAGGTGTAAGAAATTGGACAATTCAAGTTCAAAGGCAGTTCGTTCCAAATTGGAGTGGTTTGTGTTTTGGGTAGTTCTACAGATCAGATTTCACTCAAACTTAACCAAATGACTCCTCCCAAGATCTTATGATGTTGCCCAAGTTTTGGGCTCGATCCGAAATCAATACGTGTTCCAAATTGGACAATTCAAGTTGAACGGCAGTTCGTTCCTAATTGGAGTGGTTGTTGTATTCCATACTTCTAGCGATTGGATTTCACTCAAAACTCACCAAATGACTCCTCCCACCATATTATGATGTTCCCCAAGTTTTGGGCTCGATCCGAAATCAATAGGTGTTCCAAATTGGACAATTCAAATTCAACGGCAGTTCGTTCCTAATTGGAGTGGTTGGTGTATTCCATACTTCTAGCGATTGGATTTCACTCAAAACTCACCAAATGACTCCTCCCACCATATTATGCTGTCGCCCAAGTTTTCGGCTCGATCCGAAATCAATAGGTGTTCCAAATTGGACAATTCAAGTTCAACGGCAGTTCTTTCCTAATTGGAGTGGTTGGTGTATTCCATACTTCTAGCGATTGGATTTCACTCAAAACTCACCAAATGACTCCTCCCACCATATTATGATGTTGCCCAAGTTTTGGGCTCGATCCGAAATCAATAGGTGTTCCAAATTGGACAATTCAAGTTCAATGGCAGTTCGTTCTTAATTGGAGTGGTTGGTGTATTCCATACTTCTAGCGATTGGATTTCACTCAAAACTCACCAAATGACTCCTCCCACCATATTATGATGTTCCTCAAGTTTTGGGCAAGATCCGAAATCAATAGGTGAGAGAAATTGGACAATTCAAGTTCAACGGCAGTTCGTTCCTAATTGGAGTGGTTGGTGTATTCCATACTTCTAGCGATTGGATTTCACTCAAAACTCACCAAATGACTCCTCCCACCATATTATGATGTTGCCCAAGTTTTGGGCTCGATCCGAAATCAATAGGTGTTCCAAATTGGACAATTCAAGTTCAACGGCAGTTCGTTCTTAATTGGAGTGGTTGGTGTATTCCATACTTCTAGCGATTGGATTTCACTCAAAACTCACCAAACGACTCCTCCCACCATATTATGATGTTGCCCAAGTTTTGGGCTTGATCCGAAATCAATAGGTGTTCAAAATTGGACAATTCATGTTGAACGGCAGTTCGTTCCTAATTGGAGTGGTTGGTGTATACCATACTTCTAGCGATTGGATTTCACTCAAAACTCACCAAATGACTCCTCCCACCATATGATGATGTTGCCCAAGTTTTGGGCTCGATCCGAAATCAGTAGGTGTTCCAAATTGGACAATTCAAGTTCAACGGCAGTTCGTTCCTAATTGGAGTGGTTGGTGTATTCCATACTTCTAGCGATTGGATTTCACTCAAAACTCACCAAATGACTCGTCCCACCATATTATGTTGTTGCCCAAGTTTTGGGCTCGATCCGAAGTCAATAGGTGTGAGAAATTGGTCAATTCAAGTTCAACGGCAGTTCGTTCCTAATTGGAGTGGTTGGTGTATTCCGTATTTCTAGCGATTGGATTTGACGCAAAACTCCCCAAATGACTCCTCCCACCATATTATGATGTTGCCCAAGTTTGGGGCTCGATCCGAAATGAATAGGTGTGAGAAATTGGACAATTCAAGTTCAACGGCAGTTCGTTCCTAATTGGAGTGGTTGGTGTATTCCATACTTCTAGCGATTGGATTTCACTCAAACCTCACCAAATGACTCCTCCCACCATATTATGATGTTGCCCAAGTTTTGGGCTCGATCCGAAATCAATAGGTGTTCCAAATTGGACAATTCAAGTTCAACGGCAGTTCGTTCCTAATTGGAGTGGTTGGTGTATTCCATACTACTGGCGATTGGATTTCACTCAAAACTCACTAAATGACTCCTCCCACCATATTATGATGTTGCCCAAGTTTTGGGCTCGATCCGAAATCAATAGGTGTTCCAAATTGGACAATTCAAGTTCAATGGCAATTCTTTCCTAATTGGAGTGGTTGGTGTATTCCATACCTCTAGCGATTGGATTTCACCCAAAACTCACCAAATGACTCATCCCACCATATTATGATGTTGCCCAAGTTTTGGGCTCGATCCGAAATCAATAGGTGTGAGAAATTGGACAATTCAAGTTCAACGGCAGTTCGTTCCTAATTGGAGTGGTTGGTGTATTCCATACTTCTAGCGATTGGATTTCACTCAAAACTCACCAAAGGACTCCTCCCACCATATTATGATGTTGCCCAAGTTTTGGGCTCGATCCGAAATCAATAGGTGTGAGAAATTGGTCAACTCAATTTCAACGGCATTTCGTTCCTAATTGGAGTGGTTGGTGTATTCCATACTTCTAGCGATTGGATTTCACTCAAAACTCACCAAGTGACTCCTCCCACCATATTATGATGTTGCCCAAGTTTTGGGCTCGATCCGAAATCAATAGTTGTTCAAAATTGGACAATTCAAGTTCAACGGCAGTTCGTTCCTAATTGGAGTGGATGGTGTATTCCATACTTCTAGCGATTGGATTTCACTCAAAACTCACCAAATGACTCCTCCCACCATATTATGATGTTGCCCAAGTTTTGGGCTCGATCCGAAATCAATAGGTGTTCCAAATTGGACAATTCAAGTTCAACGGCAGTTCGTTCCTAATTGGAGTGGTTGGTGTATTCCATACTTCTAGCGATTGGATTTCACACAAAACTCACCAAATGACTCCTCCCACCATATTATGCTGTCGCCCAAGTTTTCGGCTCGATCCGAAATCAATAGGTGTTCCAAATTGATCAATTCAAGTTCAACGGCAGTTCTTTCCTAATTGGAGTGGTTGGTGTATTCCATACTTCTAGCGATTGGATTTCACTCAAAACTCACCAAATGACTCCACCTACCATATTATGATGTTGCCCAAGTTTTGGGCTCGATCTGAAATCAATAGGTGTGAGAAATTGGACAATTCAAGTTCAACGGCAGTTCGTTCCTAATTGGAGTGGTTGGTGTATTCCATACTTCTAGCGATTGGATTTCACTCAAAACTCACCAAATGACTCCTCCCACCATATTATGATGTTGCCCAAGTTTTGGGCTCGATCCGAAATCAATAGGTGTTCCAAATTGGACAATTCAAGTTCAACGACAGTTCGTTCTTAATTGGAGGGGTTGGTGTATTCCATACTTCTAGCGATTGGATTTCACTCAAAACTCACCAAATGACTCCTCCCACCATATTATGATGTTGTCCAACTTTTGGGCTCGATCCGAAATCAATAGGTGTTCCAAATTGGACAATTGAAGTTCAACGACAGTTCGTTCCTAATTGGAGTGGTTGGTGTATTCCAAACTTCTAGCGATTGGATTTCACTCAACACGAACCAAATGACTCATCCCACCATATTATGATGTTGCCCAAGTTTTGGGCTCGATCCGAAATCAATAGGTGTGAGAAATTAGACAATTCAAGTTCAACGGCAGTTCGTTCCTAATTCGAGTGGTTGGTGTATTCCATACTTCTAGCGATTAGATTTCACTCAAAACTCACCAAATGACTCCTCCCACCATATTATGTTGTTGACCAAGTTTTGGGCTCGATCCGAAATCAATAGGTGTTCCAAATTGGACAATTCAAGTTCAACGGCAATTCGTTCCTAATTGGAGTGGTTGGTGTGTTCCATACTTCTAGCGATTGGATTTCACTCAAAACTCACCAAATGACTCCTCCCACCATATTATGATGTTGCCCAAGTTTTGGGCTCGATCCAAAATCAATAGGTGTGCGATATTGGACAATTCGAGTTCAACGGCAGTTCGTTCCTAATTGGAGTGGTTGGTGTATTCCATACTTCTAGCGATTGGATTTCACTCAAAACTCACCAAATGACTCCTCCCACCATATTATGATGTTGCCCAAGATTTGGGTTCGATCCAAAATCAATAGGTGTTCCAAATTGGACAATTCAAGTTCAACGGCAGTTCGTTCCTAATTGGAGTGGTTGGTGTATTCCATACTTCTAGCGATTGGATTTCACTGAAAACTCACCAAATGACTCCTCCCACCATATTATGATGTTGCCCAAGTTTTGGGCTCGATCCGAAATCAATAGGTGTGCGAAATTGGACAATTCAAGTTCAACGGCAGTTCGTTCCTAATTCGAGTGGTTGGTGTATTCCATACTTCTAGCGATTGGATTTCACTCAAAACTCACCAAATGACTCCTCCCACCATATTATGATGTTGCCCAAGTTTTGGGCTCGATCCGAAAACAATAGGTGTTCCAAATTGGACAATTCAAGTTCAACGGCAGTTCGTTCCTAATTGGAGTGGTTGGTGTATTCCATACTTCTAGCGATTGGATTTCACTCAAAACTCACCAAATGACTCCTCCCACCATATTATGATGTTGCCCAAGTTTTGGGCTCGATCCGAAATCAATAGGTGTTCCAAATTGGACAATTCAAGTTCAACGACAGTTCGTTCTTAATTGGAGGGGTTGGTGTATTCCATACTTCTAGCGATTGGATTTCACTCAAAACTCACCAAACGACTCCCCCACCATATTATGGTGTTGGCCAAGCTTTGGGCTCGATCCGAAATCAATAGCTGTTCAAAATTGGACAATTCAAGTTGAACGGCAGTTCGTTCCTAATTGGAGTGGTTGGTGTATTCCATACTTCTAGCGATTGGATTTCACTCAAAACTCACCAAATGACTCCTCCCACCATATTATGATGTTGCCCAAGTTTTGGGCTCGATCCGAAATCAATAGGTGTTCCAAATTGGACAATTCAAGTTCAACGACAGTTCGTTCCTAATTGGAGTGGTTGGTGTATTCCAAACTTCTAGCGATTGGATTTCACTCAACACGCACCAAATGACTCCTCCCACCATATTATGATGTTGCCCAAGTTTTGGGCTCGATCCGAAATCAATAGGTGTGAGAAATTAGACAATTCAAGTTCAACGGCAGTTCGTTCCTAATTCGAGTGGTTGGTGTATTCCTTACTTCTAGCGAATGGATTTCACTCAAAACGCTCCAAATGACTCCTCCCACCATATTATGTTGTTGCCCAAGTTTTGGGCTCGATCCGAAATCAATAGTTGTTCAAAATTGGACAATTCAAGTTGAACGGCAGTTCGTTCCTAATTGGAGTGGTTGGTGTAATCCACACTTCTAGCGATTGCATTTCACTCAAAACTCCCCAAATGACTCCTCACACCATATTATGATGTTGCCCAAGTTTTGGGCTCGATCCGAAATCAATAGGTGTTCCAAATTGGACAATTCAAGTTCAACGGCAGTTCGTTCCTAATTGGAGTGGTTGGTGTATTCCATACTTCTAGCGATTGGATTTCACTCAAAACTCACCAAATGACTCCTCCCACCATATTATGATGTTGCCCAAGTATTGGGCTCGATCCGAAATCAATAGGTGTGAGAAATTGGACAATTCAAGTTCAACGGCAGTTCGTTCCTAATTGGAGTGGTTGGTGTATTCCATACTTCTAGCGATTGGATTTCACTCAAAACTCTCCAAATGACTTCTCCCACCATATTATGTTGTTGCCCAAGTTTTGGGCTCGATCCCAAATCAATAGGTGTTCCAAATTGGACAATTCAAGTTAAACGGCAGTTCGTTCCTAATTGGAGTGGTTGGTGTATTCCATACTTCTAGCGATTGGATTTCACTCAAAACTCACCAAATGACTCCTCCCACCACATTATGATGTTCCCCAAGTTTTGGGCTCGATCCGAAATCAATAGGTGTGAGAAATTGGACAATTCAAGTTCAACGGCAGTTCGTTCCTAATTGGAGTGGTTGGTGTATTCCATACATCTAGCGATTGGATTTCACTCAAAACTCACCAAATGACTCCTCCCACCATATTATGATGTTGCCCAAGTTTTAGGCTCGATCCGAAATCAATAGGTGTGCGAAATTGGACAATTCAAGTTCAACGGCAGTTCGTTCCTAATTGGAGTGGTTGGTGTATTCCATACTTCTAGCGATTGGATTTCACTCAAAACTCACCAAATGACTCCTCCCACCATATTATGATGTCGCCCAAGATTTGGGCTCGATCCGAAATCAATAGGTGTTCCAAATTGGACAATTCAAGTTCAACGGCAGTTCGTTCCTAATTGGAGTGGTTGGTGTATTCCATACTTCTAGAGATTGGATTTCACTCAAAACTCACCAAATGACTCCTCCCACCATATTATGATGTTGCCCAAGTATTGGGCTCGATCCGAAATCAATAGGTGTGAGAAATTGGACAATTCAAGTTCAACGGCAGTTCGTTCCTAATTGGAGTGGTTGGTGTATTCCATACTTCTAGCGATTGGATTTCACTCAAAACTCTCCAAATGACTCCTCCCACCATATTATGTTGTTGCCCAAGTTTTGGGCTCGATCCCAAATCAATAGGTGTTCCAAATTGGACAATTCAAGTTCAACGGCAGTTCGTTCCTAATTGGAGTGGTTGGTGTATTCCATACTTCTAGCGATTGGATTTCACTCAAAACTCACCAAATGACTCCTCCCACCACATTATGATGTTCCCCAAGTTTTGGGCTCGATCCGAAATCAATAGGTGTGCGAAATTGGACAATTCAAGTTCAACGGCAGTTCGTTCCTAATTGGAGTGGTTGGTGTATTCCATACTTCTAGCGATTGGATTTCACTAAAAACTCACCAAATGACTCCTCCCACCATATTATGATGTTGCCCAAGATTTGGGCTCGATCCGAAATCAATAGGTGTTCCAAATTGGACAATTCAAGTTCAACGGCAGTTCGTTCCTAATTTGAGTGGTTGGTGTATTCCATACTTCTAGCGATTGGATTTCACTGCAAAACTCACCGAATGACTCCTCCCACCATATTATGCTGGTGCCCAAGTTTTGGGATCGATCCGAAATCAATAGGTGTGCGAAATTGGACAATTCAAGTTCAATGGCAGTTCATTCCTAATTGGAGTGGTTGGTGTATTCCATACTTCTAGCGATTGGATTTCACTCAAAACTCACCAAATGACTCCTCCCACCATATTATGATGTTGCCCAAGTTTTGGGCTCGATCTGAAATCAATAGGTGTGAGAAATTGGACAATTCAAGTTCAACGGCAGTTCGTTCCTAATTGGAGTGGTTGGTGTATTCCATACTTCTAGCGATTGGATTTCACTCAAAACTCACCAAATGACTCCTCCCACCATATTATGATGTTGCCCAAGTTTTGGGCTCGATCCGAAATCAATAGGTGTTCCAAATTGGACAATTCAAGTTCAACGGCAGTTCGTTCCTAATTGGAGTGGTTGGTGTATTCCATACTTCTAGCGATTGGATTTCACTGCAAACGCACCAAATGACTCCTCCCACCATATTATGATGTTGCCCAAGTTTTGGGCTCGATCCGAACTCAATAGGTGTTCAAAATTGGACAATTCAAATTCAACGGCAGTTCGTTCCTAATTGGAGTGGTTAGTGTATTCCATACTTCTAGGGATTGGATTTCACTGAAAACTCACCAAATGACTCCTCCCACCATATTATGTTGTTGCCCAAGTTTTGGGCTCGATCCAAAATCAATAGGTGTTCCAAATTGGACAATTCAAGTTCAACGGCAGTTCGTTCCTAATTGGAGTGGTTGGTGTATTCCATACTTCTAGCGAATGGATTTCACTCAAAACTCACCAAATGACTCCTCCCACCATATTATGATGTTGCCCAAGTTTTGGGCTCGATCCGAAATCAATAGTTGTTCAAAATTGGACAATTCAAGTTGAACGGCAGTTCGTTCCTAATTGGAGTGGTTGGTGTAATCCACACTTCTAGCGATTGCATTTCACTCAAAACTCCCCAAATGACTCCTCACACCATATTATGATGTTGCCCAAGTTTTGGGCTCGATCCGAAATCAGTAGGTGTTCCAAATTGGACAATTCAAGTTCAACGGCAGTTCGTTCCTAATTGGAGTGGTTGGTGTATTCCATACTTCTAGCGATTGGATTTCACTGCAAACTCACCAAATGACTCCTCCCACCATATTATGTTGTTGCCCAAGTTTTGGGCTCGATCCAAAATCAATAGGTGTTCCAAATTGGACAATTCAAGTTCAACGGCAGTTCGTTCCTAATTGGAGTGGTTGGTGTATTTCATACTTCTAGCGAATGGATTTCACTCAAAACTCACCAAATGACTCCTCCCACCATATTATGATGTTGCCCAAGTTTTGGGCTCGATCCGAAATCAATAGTTGTTCAAAATTGGACAATTCAAGTTGAACGGCAGTTCGTTCCTAATTGGAGTGGTTGGTGTAATCCACACTTCTAGCGATTGCATTTCACTCAAAACTCCCCAAATGACTCCTCACACCATATTATGATGTTGCCCAAGTTTTGGGCTCGATCCGAAATCAATAGGTGTTCCAAATTGGACAATTCAAGTTCAACGGCAGTTCGTTCCTAATTGGAGTGGTTGGTGTATTCCATACTTCTAGCGATTGGATTTCACTCAAAACTCACCAAATGACTCCTCCCACCATATTATGATGTTGCCCAAGTATTGGGCTCGATCCGAAATCAATAGGTGTGAGAAATTGGACAATTCAAGTTCAACGGCAGTTCGTTCCTAATTGGAGTGGTTGGTGTATTCCATACTTCTAGCGATTGGATTTCACTCAAAACTCTCCAAATGACTCCTCCCACCATATTATGTTGTTGCCCAAGTTTTGGGCTCGATCCCAAATCAATAGGTGTTCCAAATTGGACAATTCAAGTTCAACGGCAGTTCGTTCCTAATTGGAGTGGTTGGTGTATTCCATACTTCTAGCGATTGGATTTCACTCAAAACTCACCAAATGACTCCTCCCACCACATTATGATGTTCCCCAAGTTTTGGGCTCGATCCGAAATCAATAGGTGTGAGAAATTGGACAATTCAAGTTCAACGGCAGTTCGTTCCTAATTGGAGTGGTTGGTGTATTCCATACATCTAGCGATTGGATTTCACTCAAAACTCCCCAAATGACTCCTCCCACCATATTATGTTGTTGCCCAAGTTTTGGGCTCGATCCGAAATCAATAGGTGTGCGAAATTGGACAATTCAAGTTCAACGGCAGTTCGTTCCTAATTGGAGTGGTTGGTGTATTCCATACTTCTAGCGATTGGATTTCACTCAAAACTCACCAAATGACTCCTCCCACCATATTATGATGTCGCCCAAGATTTGGGCTCGATCCGAAATCAATAGGTGTTCCAAATTGGACAATTCAAGTTCAACGGCAGTTCGTTCCTAATTGGAGTGGTTGGTGTATTCCATACTTCTAGCGATTGGATTTCACTGCAAACGCACCAAATGACTCCTCCCACCATATTATGATGTTGCCCAAGTTTTGGGCTCGATCCGAACTCAATAGGTGTTCAAAATTGGACAATTCAAATTCAACGGCAGTTCGTTCCTAATTGGAGTGGTTGGTGTATTCCATACTTCTAGGGATTGGATTTCACTGAAAACTCACCAAATGACTCCTCCCACCATATTATGTTGTTGCCCAAGTTTTGGGCTCGATCCAAAATCAATAGGTGTTCCAAATTGGACAATTCAAGTTCATCGGCAGTTCGTTCCTAATTGGAGTGGTTGGTGTATTCCATACTTCTAGCGAATGGATTTCACTCAAAACTCACCAAATGACTCCTCCCACCATATTATGATGTTGCCCAAGTTTTGGGCTCGATCCGAAATCAATAGTTGTTCAAAATTGGACAATTCAAGTTGAACGGCAGTTCGTTCCTAATTGGAGTGGTTGGTGTAATCCACACTTCTAGCGAATGCATTTCACTCAAAACTCACCGAATGACTCCTCCCACCATATTATGATGTTGCCCAAGTATTGGGCTCGATCCGAAATCAATAGGTGTGAGAAATTGGACAATTCAAGTTCAACGGCAGTTCGTTCCTAATTGGAGTGGTTGGTGTATTCCATACTTCTAGCGATTGGATTTCACTCAAAACTCTCCAAATGACTCCTCCCACCATATTATGTTGTTGCCCAAGTTTTGGGCTCGATCCCAAATCAATAGGTGTTCCAAATTGGACAATTGAAGTTCAACGGCAGTTCGTTCCTAATTGGAGTGGTTGGTGTATTCCATACTTCTAGCGATTGGATTTCACTCAAAACTCACCAAATGACTCCTCCCACCATATTATGATGTTCCCCAAGTTTTGGGCTCGATCCGAAATCAATAGGTGTGAGAAATTGGACAATTCAAGTTCAACGGCAGTTCGTTCCTAATTGGAGTGGTTGGTGTATTCCATACATCTAGCGATTGGATTTCACTCAAAACTCACCAAATGACTCCTCCCACCATATTATGATGTTGCCCAAGCTTTGGGCTCGATCCGAAATCAATAGGTGTGCGAAATTGGACAATTCAAGTTCAACGGCAGTTCGTTCCAAATTGGAGTGGTTGGTGTATTCCATACTTCTAGCGATTGGATTTCACTAAAAACTCACCAAATGACTCCTCCCACCATATTATGATGTTGCCCAAGATTTGGGCTCGATCCGAAATCAATAGGTGTTCCAAATTGGACAATTCAAGTTCAACGGCAGTTCGTTCCTAATTTGAGTGGTTGGTGTATTCCATACTTCTAGCGATTGGATTTCACTGCAAAACTCACCGAATGACTCCTCCCACCATATTATGATGTTGCCCAAGTTTTGGGCTCGATCCGAAATCAATAGGTGTGAGAAATTGGACAATTCAAGTTCAACGGCAGTTCGTTCCTAATTGGAGTGGTTGGTGTATTCCATACTTCTAGGGATTGGATTTCACTGAAAACTCACCAAATGACTCCTCCCACCATATTATGTTGTTGCCCAAGTTTTGGGCTCGATCCAAAATCAATAGGTGTTCCAAATTGGACAATTCAAGTTCAACGGCAGTTCGTTCCTAATTGGAGTGGTTGGTGTATTCCATACTTCTAGCGAATGGATTTCACTCAAAACTCACCAAATGACTCCTCCCACCATATTATGATGTTGCCTAAGTTTTGGGCTCGATCCGAAATCAATAGTTGTTCAAAATTGGACAATTCAAGTTGAACGGCAGTTCGTTCCTAATTGGAGTGGTTGGTGTAATCCACACTTCTAGCGATTGCATTTCACTCAAAACTCCCCAAATGACTCCTCACACCATATTATGATGTTGCCCAAGTTTTGGGCTCGATCCGAAATCAGTAGGTGTTCCAAATTGGACAATTCAAGTTCAACGGCAGTTCGTTCCTAATTGGAGTGGTTGGTGTATTCCATACTTCTAGCGATTGGATTTCACTGCAAACGCACCAAATGACTCCTCCCACCATATTATGATGTTGCCCAAGTTTTGGGCTCGATCCGAACTCAATAGGTGTTCAAAATTGGACAATTCAAATTCAACGGCAGTTCGTTCCTAATTGGAGTGGTTGGTGTATTCCATACTTCTAGGGATTGGATTTCACTGAAAACTCACCAAATGACTCCTCCCACCATATTATGTTGTTGCCCAAGTTTTGGGCTCGATCCCAAATCAATAGGTGTTCCAAATTGGACAATTCAAGTTCAACGGCAGTTCGTTCCTAATTGGAGTGGTTGGTGTATTCCATACTTCTAGGGATTGGATTTCACTCAAAACTCACCAAATGACTCCTCCCACCATATTATGATGTTCCCCAAGTTTTGGGCTCGATCCGAAATCAATAGGTGTTCCAAATTGGACAATTCAAGTTCAACGGCAGTTCGTTCCTAATTGGAGTGGTTTCTGTATTCCACACTTCTAGCGATTGGATTTCACTCAAAACTCCCCAAATGACTCCACCCACCATATTATGGTGTTGCCCAAGTTTTGGGCTCCATCCGAAATCAATAGCTGTTCCAAATTGGACAATTCAAGTTCAACGGCAGTTCGTTCCTAATTGGAGTGGTTGGTGTATTCCATGCTTCTAGCGATTGGATTTCTCTCAAAACTCACCAAATGACTCCTCCCACCATATTATGATGTTGCCCAAGTTTTGGGCTCGATCCGAAATCAATAGGTGTTCCAAATTGGACATTTCAACTTCAATGGCAGTTCTTTCCTAATTGGAGTGGTTGGTGTATTCCATACTTCTAGTGATTGGATTTCACTCAAAACTCACCAAATGACTCTTCCCACCATATTATGATATTGCCCAAGTTTTGGGCTCGATCCGAAATCAATAGGTGTTCCAAATTGGACAATTCAAGTTCAACGGCAGTTCGTTCCTAATTGGAGTGGTTGGTGTATTCCATACTTCTAGCGATTGGATTTCACTCAAAACTCTCCAAATGACTCCTCCCACCATATTATGTTGTTGCCCAAGTTTTGGGCTCGATCCCAAATCAATAGGTGTTCCAAATTGGACAATTCAAGTTCAACGGCAGTTCGTTCCTAATTGGAGTGGTTGGTGTATTCCATACTTCTAGCGATTGGATTTCACTCAAAACTCACCAAATGATTCCTCCCACCATATTATGATGTTGCCCAAGTTTTGGGCTCGATCCGAAATCAATAGGTGTGAGAAATTGGACAATTCAAGTTCAACGGCAGTTCGTTCCTAATTGGAGTGGTTGGTGTATTCCATACTTCTAGCGGTTGGATTTCACTCAAAACTCACCAAATGACTCCTCCCACCATATTATGATGTTGCCCAAGTTTTGGGCTCGATCCGAAATCAATAGGTGTGAGAAATTGGACAATTTAAGTTTAACGGCAGTTGGTTCCTAATTGGTGTGGTTGGTGTATTCCATACTTCTAGCGATTGGATTTCACTCAAAACTCACTAAATGACTACTGACACCATATTATGATGTTGCCGAAGTTTGGGGCTCGATCCCAAATCAATAGGTGTTCCAAATTGGACAATTCAAGTTCAACGGCAGTTCGTTCCTAATTGGAGTGGTTGGTGTATTCCATACTTCTAGCGATTGGATTTCACTCAAAACTCACCAAATGACTCCTAACACCAAATTATGATGTTGCCCAAGTTTTGGGCTCGATCCGAAATCAATAGGTGTGAGAAATTGGACAATTCAAGTTCAACGGCAGTTCGTTCCTAATTGGAGTGGTTGGTGTATTCCATACTTCTAGGGAATGGATTTCACTCAAAACTCACCAAATGACTCTTCCCACCATATTATGATGTTGCCCAAGTTTGGGGCTCGATCCGAAATCAATAGGTGTTCGAAATTGGACAATTCAAGTTCCACGGCAGTTCGTTCCTAATTGGAGTGGTTGGTGTATTCCATACTTCTAGCGATTGGATTTCACTCAAAACTAACCAAATGACTCCTCGCACCATATTATGTTGTTGCCCAAGTTTTGGGCTCGATCCGAAATCAATAGGTGTTCCAAACTGGACAATTCAAGTTCAACGGCAGTTCGTTCCTAATTGGAGTGGTTGGAGTATTCCATACTTCTAGCGATTGGATTTCACTCAAAACTCACCAAATGACTCCTCCCACCATATTATGATATTGCCCAAGTTTTGGGCTCGATCTGAAATCAATAGGTGTTCCAAATTGGACAATTCAAGTTCAACGGCAGTTCGTTCCTAATTGGAGTGGTTGGTGTATTCCATACTTCTAGCGATTGGATTTCACTCAAAACTAACCAAATGACTCCTCGCACCATATTATGTTGTTGCCCAAGTTTTGGGCTCGATTCGAAATCAATAGGTGTTCCAAATTGGACAATTCAAGTTCAACGGCAGTTCGTTCCTAATTGGAGTGGTTGGTGTATTCCATACTTCTAGCGATTGGATTTCACTCAAAACTCACCAAATGACTCCTCCCACCATATTATGATGTTGCCCAAGTTTGGGGATCGATCCGAAATCAATAGGTGTGAGAAATTGGACAATTCAAGTTCAACGGCATTTCGTTCCTAATTGGAGTGGTTGGTGTATTCCATACTTCTAGCGATTGGATTTCACTCAAAACTCACCAAATGACTCCTCCCACCATATTATGATGTTGCCCAAGTTTGGGGATCGATCCGAAATCAATAGGTGTGAGAAATTGGACAATTCAAGTTCAACGGCATTTCGTTCCTAATTGGAGTGGTTGGTGTATTCCATACTTCTAGCGATTGGATTTCACTCAAAACTCACCAAATGACTCCTCCCACCATATTATGCTGTTGCCCAAGTTTTGGGCTCGATCCGAAATCAATAGGTGTGAGAAATTGGACAATTCATGTTCAACGGCAGTTCGTTCCTAATTGGACAATTCATGTTCAACGGCAGTTCGTTCCTAATTGGAGTGGTTGGTGTATTCCATACTTCTAGTGATTGGATTTCACTCAAAATTCACCAAAGGACTCCTCCCACCATATTATGATGTTGCCCAAGTTTTGGGCTCGATCCGTAATCAATAGGTGTGAGAAATTGGACAATTCAAGTTCAACGGCAGTTTGTTCCTAATTGGAGTGGTTGGTGTATTCCATACTTCTAGAGATTCGATTTCACTCAAAACTCACCAAATGACTCCTCCCACCATATTATGATGTTGCCCAAGTTTGGGTCTCGATCCGAAATCAATAGGTTTGAGCAATAGACAATTCAAGTTCAACGGCAGTTCGTTCCTAATTGGAGTGGTTGGTGTATTCCATACCTCTAGCGAATGGATTTCACTAAAAACTCACCAAATGACTCCTCCCACCATATTATGATGTTGCCCAAGTTTTGGGCTCGATCTGAAATCAATAGGTGTTCCAAATTGGACAATTCAAGTTCAACGGCAGTTCGTTCCTAATTGGAGTGGTTGGTGTATTCCCTACTTCTAGCGATTGGATTTCACTCAAAACTCACCAAATGACTCCTCCCACCATATTATGATGTTGCCCAAGTTTGGGGCTCGGTCCGAAATCAATAGGTGTTCCAAATTGGACAATTCAAGTTCAACGGCAGTTCGTTCCTAATTGGAGTGGTTGGTGTATTCCCTACTTCTAGCGATTGGATTTCACTCAAAACTCACCAAATGACTCCTCCCACCATATTATGATGTTGCCCAAGTTTTGGGCTCGGTCCGAAATCAATAGGTTTGAAAAATTGGACAATTCAAGTTCAACGGCAGTTCGTTCCTAATTGGAGTGGTTGGTGTATTCCGTACTTCTAGCGATTGGATTTCACTCAAAACTCACCAAATGACTCCTCCCACCATATTATGATGTTGCCCAAGTTTAGGGTTCGATCCGAAATCAATAGGTGTGAGAAATTGGACAATTCAAGTTCAACAGCAGTTCGTTCCTAATTGGAGTGGTTGGTGTATTCCATACTTCTAAAGATTGGATTTCACTCAAAACTCACCAAATGACTCCTCCCACCATATTATGATGTTGCCCAAGTTTTGGGCTCGATCCGGAATCAATAGGTGTGAGAAATTCGACAATTCAAGTTCAACGGCAGTTTGTACCTAATTGGAGTGGTTGGTGTATTCCATACTTCTAGCGATTGGATTTCACTCAAAACTCACCAAATGACTCCTCCCACCATATTATGATGTTGCCCAAGTTTGGGGCTCGATCCGAAATCAATCGGTTTGAGAAATTGGACAATTCAAGTTCAACGGCAGTTTGTTCCTAATTGGAGTGGTTGGTGTATTCCATACTTCTAGCGATTGGATTTCACTCAAAACTCACCAAATGACTCCTCCCACCATATTATGATGTTGCCCAAGTTTAGGGTTCGATCCGAAATCAATAGGTGTGAGAAATTGGACAATTCAAGTTCAACAGCAGTTCGTTCCTAATTGGAGTGGTTGGTATATTCCACACTTCTAGCGATTGCATTTCACTCAAAACTCACCAAAGGACTCCTCCCACCATATTATGATGTTGCCCAAGTTTTGGGCTTGATCCGAAATCAATAGGTGTTCGAAATTGGACAATTCAAGTTCAACGACAGTTCGTTCCTAATTGGAGTGGTTGGTGTATTCCATACTTCTAAAGATTGGATTTCACTCAAAACTAACCAAAAGACTCCTCCCACCATATTATGCTGTTGCCCAAGTTTGGGGCTCGGTCCGAAATCAATTGGTGTTCCAAATTGGACGATTCAAGTTCAACGGCAATTCGTTCCTAATTGAAGTGGTTGGTGTATTCCATACTTCTAGCGATTGGATTTCACTCAATACTCACCAAATGACTCCTCCCACCATGTTATGATGTTGCCCAAGTTTTGGGCTCGATCCGAAATCAATAGGTGTGAGAAATTGGACAATTCAAGTTCAACGGCAGTTTGTTCCTAATTGGAGTGGTTGGTGTATTCCATACTTCTAGCGATTGGATTTCACTCAAAACTCACCAAATGACTCCTCCCACCATATTATGATGTTGCCCAAGTTTGGGGCTTGATCAGAAATCAATGGGTTTGAGAAATTGGACAATTCAAGTTCAACGGCAGTTCGTTCCAAATTGGAGTGGTTGGTGTATTTCATACTTCTAGCGATTGGATTTCTCTCAAAAGTCACCAAATGACTCCTCCCACCATATTACGATGTTGCCCAAGTTTTGGGCTCGATCCGAAATCAATAGATGTTCCAAATTGGACAATTCAAGTTCAACGACAGTTCGTTCCTAATTGGAGTCGTTGGTGTATTCCATACTTCTAGCGATTGGATTTCACTCGAAACTCACCAAATGACTCCTCCACCATATTATGATGTTGCCCAAGTTTTAGGCTCGATCCGAAATCGATAGGTGTGAGAAATTGGACAATTCAAGTTCGACAGCAGTTCGTTCCTACTTGGAGTGGTTGGTGTATTCCACACTTCTAGCGATTGCATTTCACTCAAAACTCACCAAATGACTCCTCCCACCATATTATGATGTTGCCCAAGTTTTGGGCTCGATCCGAAATCAATAGGTGTGAGAAATTGGACAATTGAAGTTCAACGGCAGTTCGTACCTAATTGGAGTGGTTGGTGTATTCCATACTTCTAGCGATTTGATTTCACTCGAAACTCAACAAATGACTCCACCCACCATATTATGATGTTGCCCAAGTTTTGGGCTCGATCCGAAATCGATAGGTGTGAGAAATTGGACAATTCAAGTTCGACAGCAGTTCGTTCCTACTTGGAGTGGTTGGTGTATTCCATACTTCTAGCGATTGGATTTCACTCAAAACTCACCAAATGACTCCTCCCACCATATTATGATGTTGCCCAAGTTTTGGGCTCGATCCGAAATCAATAGGTGTGAGAAATTGGACAATTCAAGTTCACCGGCAGTTCGTTCCTAATTGGACAATTCATGTTCAACGGCAGTTCGTTCCTAATTGGAGTGGTTGGTGTATTCCATACTTCTAGTGATTGGATTTCACTCAAAATTCACCAAAGGACTCCTCCCACCATATTATGATGTTGCCCAAGTTTTGGGCTCGATCCGTAATCAATAGGTGTGAGAAATTGGACAATTCAAGTTCAACGGCAGTTTGTTCCTAATTGGAGTGGTTGGTGTATTCCATACTTCTAGAGATTCGATTTCACTCAAAACTCACCACATGACTCCTCCCACCATATTATGATGTTGCCCAAGTTTGGGTCTCGATCCGAAATCAATAGGTTTGAGCAATTGGACAATTCAAGTTCAACGGCAGTTCGTTCCTAATTGGAGTGGTTGGTGTATTCCATACCTCTAGCGAATGGATTTCACTAAAAACTCACCAAATGACTCCTCCCACCATATTATGATGTTGCCCAAGTTTTGGGCTCGATCTGAAATCAATAGGTGTTCCAAATTGGACAATTCAAGTTCAACGGCAGTTCGTTCCTAATTGGAGTGGTTGGTGTATTCCATACTTCTAGCGATTGGATTTCACTCAAAACTCACCAAATGATTCCTCCCACCATATTATGATGTTGCCCAAGTTTTGGGCTCGATCCGAAATCAATAGGTGTGAGAAATTGGACAATTCAAGTTCAACGGCAGTTCGTTCCTAATTGGAGTGGTTGGTGTATTCCATACTTCTAGCGGTTGGATTTCACTCAAAACTCACCAAATGACTCCTCCCACCATATTATGATGTTGCCCAAGTTTTGGGCTCGATCCGAAATCAATAGGTGTGAGAAATTGGACAATTTAAGTTTAACGGCAGTTGGTTCCTAATTGGTGTGGTTGGTGTATTCCATACTTCTAGCGATTGGATTTCACTCAAAACTCACTAAATGACTACTGACACCATATTATGATGTTGCCGAAGTTTGGGGCTCGATCCCAAATCAATAGGTGTTCCAAATTGGACAATTCAAGTTCAACGGCAGTTCGTTCCTAATTGGAGTGGTTGGTGTATTCCATACTTCTAGCGATTGGATTTCACTCAAAACTCACCAAATGACTCCTAACACCAAATTATGATGTTGCCCAAGTTTTGGGCTCGATCCGAAATCAATAGGTGTGAGAAATTGGACAATTCAAGTTCAACGGCAGTTCGTTCCTAATTGGAGTGGTTGGTGTATTCCATACTTCTAGGGAATGGATTTCACTCAAAACTCACCAAATGACTCTTCCCACCATATTATGATGTTGCCCAAGTTTGGGGCTCGATCCGAAATCAATAGGTGTTCGAAATTGGACAATTCAAGTTCCACGGCAGTTCGTTCCTAATTGGAGTGGTTGGTGTATTCCATACTTCTAGCGATTGGATTTCACTCAAAACTAACCAAATGACTCCTCGCACCATATTATGTTGTTGCCCAAGTTTTGGGCTCGATCCGAAATCAATAGGTGTTCCAAACTGGACAATTCAAGTTCAACGGCAGTTCGTTCCTAATTGGAGTGGTTGGAGTATTCCATACTTCTAGCGATTGGATTTCACTCAAAACTCACCAAATGACTCCTCCCACCATATTATGATATTGCCCAAGTTTTGGGCTCGATCTGAAATCAATAGGTGTTCCAAATTGGACAATTCAAGTTCAACGGCAGTTCGTTCCTAATTGGAGTGGTTGGTGTATTCCATACTTCTAGCGATTGGATTTCACTCAAAACTAACCAAATGACTCCTCGCACCATATTATGTTGTTGCCCATGTTTTGGGCTCGATTCGAAATCAATAGGTGTTCCAAATTGGACAATTCAAGTTCAACGGCAGTTCGTTCCTAATTGGAGTGGTTGGTGTATTCCATACTTCTAGCGATTGGATTTCACTCAAAACTCACCAAATGACTCCTCCCACCATATTATGATGTTGCCCAAGTTTGGGGATCGATCCGAAATCAATAGGTGTGAGAAATTGGACAATTCAAGTTCAACGGCATTTCGTTCCTAATTGGAGTGGTTGGTGTATTCCATACTTCTAGCGATTGGATTTCACTCAAAACTCACCAAATGACTCCTCCCACCATATTATGATGTTGCCCAAGTTTGGGGATCGATCCGAAATCAATAGGTGTGAGAAATTGGACAATTCAAGTTCAACGGCATTTCGTTCCTAATTGGAGTGGTTGGTGTATTCCATACTTCTAGCGATTGGATTTCACTCAAAACTCACCAAATGACTCCTCCCACCATATTATGCTGTTGCCCAAGTTTTGGGCTCGATCCGAAATCAATAGGTGTGAGAAATTGGACAATTCATGTTCAACGGCAGTTCGTTCCTAATTGGACAATTCATGTTCAACGGCAGTTCGTTCCTAATTGGAGTGGTTGGTGTATTCCATACTTCTAGTGATTGGATTTCACTCAAAATTCACCAAAGGACTCCTCCCACCATATTATGATGTTGCCCAAGTTTTGGGCTCGATCCGTAATCAATAGGTGTGAGAAATTGGACAATTCAAGTTCAACGGCAGTTTGTTCCTAATTGGAGTGGTTGGTGTATTCCATACTTCTAGAGATTCGATTTCACTCAAAACTCACCAAATGACTCCTCCCACCATATTATGATGTTGCCCAAGTTTGGGTCTCGATCCGAAATCAATAGGTTTGAGCAATAGACAATTCAAGTTCAACGGCAGTTCGTTCCTAATTGGAGTGGTTGGTGTATTCCATACCTCTAGCGAATGGATTTCACTAAAAACTCACCAAATGACTCCTCCCACCATATTATGATGTTGCCCAAGTTTTGGGCTCGATCTGAAATCAATAGGTGTTCCAAATTGGACAATTCAAGTTCAACGGCAGTTCGTTCCTAATTGGAGTGGTTGGTGTATTCCCTACTTCTAGCGATTGGATTTCACTCAAAACTCACCAAATGACTCCTCCCACCATATTATGATGTTGCCCAAGTTTGGGGCTCGGTCCGAAATCAATAGGTGTTCCAAATTGGACAATTCAAGTTCAACGGCAGTTCGTTCCTAATTGGAGTGGTTGGTGTATTCCCTACTTCTAGCGATTGGATTTCACTCAAAACTCACCAAATGACTCCTCCCACCATATTATGATGTTGCCCAAGTTTTGGGCTCGGTCCGAAATCAATAGGTTTGAAAAATTGGACAATTCAAGTTCAACGGCAGTTCGTTCCTAATTGGAGTGGTTGGTGTATTCCGTACTTCTAGCGATTGGATTTCACTCAAAACTCACCAAATGACTCCTCCCACCATATTATGATGTTGCCCAAGTTTAGGGTTCGATCCGAAATCAATAGGTGTGAGAAATTGGACAATTCAAGTTCAACAGCAGTTCGTTCCTAATTGGAGTGGTTGGTGTATTCCATACTTCTAAAGATTGGATTTCACTCAAAACTCACCAAATGACTCCTCCCACCATATTATGATGTTGCCCAAGTTTTGGGCTCGATCCGGAATCAATAGGTGTGAGAAATTCGACAATTCAAGTTCAACGGCAGTTTGTACCTAATTGGAGTGGTTGGTGTATTCCATACTTCTAGCGATTGGATTTCACTCAAAACTCACCAAATGACTCCTCCCACCATATTATGATGTTGCCCAAGTTTGGGGCTCGATCCGAAATCAATCGGTTTGAGAAATTGGACAATTCAAGTTCAACGGCAGTTTGTTCCTAATTGGAGTGGTTGGTGTATTCCATACTTCTAGCGATTGGATTTCACTCAAAACTCACCAAATGACTCCTCCCACCATATTATGATGTTGCCCAAGTTTAGGGTTCGATCCGAAATCAATAGGTGTGAGAAATTGGACAATTCAAGTTCAACAGCAGTTCGTTCCTAATTGGAGTGGTTGGTATATTCCACACTTCTAGCGATTGCATTTCACTCAAAACTCACCAAAGGACTCCTCCCACCATATTATGATGTTGCCCAAGTTTTGGGCTTGATCCGAAATCAATAGGTGTTCGAAATTGGACAATTCAAGTTCAACGACAGTTCGTTCCTAATTGGAGTGGTTGGTGTATTCCATACTTCTAAAGATTGGATTTCACTCAAAACTAACCAAAAGACTCCTCCCACCATATTATGCTGTTGCCCAAGTTTGGGGCTCGGTCCGAAATCAATTGGTGTTCCAAATTGGACGATTCAAGTTCAACGGCAATTCGTTCCTAATTGAAGTGGTTGGTGTATTCCATACTTCTAGCGATTGGATTTCACTCAATACTCACCAAATGACTCCTCCCACCATGTTATGATGTTGCCCAAGTTTTGGGCTCGATCCGAAATCAATAGGTGTGAGAAATTGGACAATTCAAGTTCAACGGCAGTTTGTTCCTAATTGGAGTGGTTGGTGTATTCCATACTTCTAGCGATTGGATTTCACTCAAAACTCACCAAATGACTCCTCCCACCATATTATGATGTTGCCCAAGTTTGGGGCTTGATCAGAAATCAATGGGTTTGAGAAATTGGACAATTCAAGTTCAACGGCAGTTCGTTCCAAATTGGAGTGGTTGGTGTATTTCATACTTCTAGCGATTGGATTTCTCTCAAAAGTCACCAAATGACTCCTCCCACCATATTACGATGTTGCCCAAGTTTTGGGCTCGATCCGAAATCAATAGATGTTCCAAATTGGACAATTCAAGTTCAACGACAGTTCGTTCCTAATTGGAGTCGTTGGTGTATTCCATACTTCTAGCGATTGGATTTCACTCGAAACTCACCAAATGACTCCTCCACCATATTATGATGTTGCCCAAGTTTTAGGCTCGATCCGAAATCGATAGGTGTGAGAAATTGGACAATTCAAGTTCGACAGCAGTTCGTTCCTACTTGGAGTGGTTGGTGTATTCCACACTTCTAGCGATTGCATTTCACTCAAAACTCACCAAATGACTCCTCCCACCATATTATGATGTTGCCCAAGTTTTGGGCTCGATCCGAAATCAATAGGTGTGAGAAATTGGACAATTGAAGTTCAACGGCAGTTCGTACCTAATTGGAGTGGTTGGTGTATTCCATACTTCTAGCGATTTGATTTCACTCGAAACTCAACAAATGACTCCACCCACCATATTATGATGTTGCCCAAGTTTTGGGCTCGATCCGAAATCGATAGGTGTGAGAAATTGGACAATTCAAGTTCGACAGCAGTTCGTTCCTACTTGGAGTGGTTGGTGTATTCCATACTTCTAGCGATTGGATTTCACTCAAAACTCACCAAATGACTCCTCCCACCATATTATGATGTTGCCCAAGTTTTGGGCTCGATCCGAAATCAATAGGTGTGAGAAATTGGACAATTCAAGTTCACCGGCAGTTCGTTCCTAATTGGACAATTCATGTTCAACGGCAGTTCGTTCCTAATTGGAGTGGTTGGTGTATTCCATACTTCTAGTGATTGGATTTCACTCAAAATTCACCAAAGGACTCCTCCCACCATATTATGATGTTGCCCAAGTTTTGGGCTCGATCCGTAATCAATAGGTGTGAGAAATTGGACAATTCAAGTTCAACGGCAGTTTGTTCCTAATTGGAGTGGTTGGTGTATTCCATACTTCTAGAGATTCGATTTCACTCAAAACTCACCACATGACTCCTCCCACCATATTATGATGTTGCCCAAGTTTGGGTCTCGATCCGAAATCAATAGGTTTGAGCAATTGGACAATTCAAGTTCAACGGCAGTTCGTTCCTAATTGGAGTGGTTGGTGTATTCCATACCTCTAGCGAATGGATTTCACTAAAAACTCACCAAATGACTCCTCCCACCATATTATGATGTTGCCCAAGTTTTGGGCTCGATCTGAAATCAATAGGTGTTCCAAATTGGACAATTCAAGTTCAACGGCAGTTCGTTCCTAATTGGAGTGGTTGGTGTATTCCCTACTTCTACCGATTGGATTTCACTCAAAACTCACAAATGACTCCTCCCACCATATTATGATGTTGCCCAAGTTTGGGGCTCGGTCCGAAATCAATAGGTGTTCCAAATTGGACAATTCAAGTTCAACGGCAGTTCGTTCCTAATTGGAGTGGTTGGTGTATTCCCTACTTGTAGCGATTGGATTTCACTCAAAACTCACCAAATGACTCCTCCCACCATATTATGATGTTGCCCAAGTTTGGGGCTCGGTCCGAAATCAATAGGTTTGAAAAATTGGACAATTCAAGTTCAACGGCAGTTCGTTCCTAATTGGAGTGGTTGGTGTATTCCGTACTTCTAGCGATTGGATTTCACTCAAAACTCACCAAATGACTCCTCCCACCATATTATGATGTTGCCCAAGTTTAGGGTTCGATCCGAAATCAATAGGTGTGAGAAATTGGACAATTCAAGTTCAACAGCAGTTCGTTCCTAATTGGAGTGGTTGGTGTATTCCATACTTCTAAAGATTGGATTTCACTCAAAACTCACCAAATGACTCCTCCCACCATATTATGATGTTGCCCAAGTTTTGGGCTCGATCCGGAATCAATAGGTGTGAGAAATTCGACAATTCAAGTTCAACGGCAGTTTGTTCCTAATTGGAGTGGTTGGTGTATTCCATACTTCTAGCGATTGGATTTCACTCAAAACTCACCAAATGACTCCTCCCACCATATTATGATGTTGCCCAAGTTTGGGGCTCGAACCGAAATCAATCGGTTTGAGAAATTGGACAATTCAAGTTCAACGGCAGTTTGTTCCTAATTGGAGTGGTTGGTGTATTCCATACTTCTAGCGATTGGATTTCACTCAAAACTCACCAAATGACTCCTCCCACCATATTATGATGTTGCCCAAGTTTAGGGTTCGATCCGAAATCAATAGGTGTGAGAAATTGGACAATTCAAGTTCAACAGCAGTTCGTTCCTAATTGGAGTGGTTGGTATATTCCACACTTCTAGCGATTGCATTTCACTCAAAACTCACCAAAGGACTCCTCCCACCATATTATGATGTTGCCCAAGTTTTGGGCTTGATCCGAAATCAATAGGTGTTCGAAATTGGACAATTCAAGTTCAACGACAGTTCGATCCTAATTGGAGTGGTTGGTGTATTCCTTACTTCTAGCGATTGGATTTCACTCAAAACTCACCAAATGACTCCTCCCACCATATTATGATGTTGCCCAAGTTTTGGGCTCGATCCGAAATCAATAGGTGTGACAAATTGGACAATTCAAGTTCACCGGCAGTTCGTTCCTAATTGGAGTGGTTGGTGTATTCCATACTTCTAGCGATTGGATTTCACTCAAAACTCACCAAATGACTCCTCCCACCATATTATGATGTTGCCCAAGTTTTGGGCTTGATCCGAAATCAATAGGTGTTCCAAATTGGACAATTCATGTTCAACGGCAGTTCGTTCCTAATTGGAGTGGTTGGTGTATTCCATACTTCTAGTGATTGGGTTTCATTCAAAATTCACCAAAGGATTCCTCCCACCATATTATGATGTTGCCCTAGTTTTGGGCTCGATCCGAAATCTATAGGTGTGTGAAATTAGACAATTCAAGTTCAACGGAAGTTCGTTCCTAATTGGAGTGGTTGGTGTATTCCATACTTCTAGCGATTGGATTTCACTCAAAACTCACCAAATGACTCCTCCCACTATATTATGATGTTGCCCAAGTTTTGGGCTTGATCCGAAATCAATAGGTGTTCCAAATTGGACAATTCATGTTCAACGGCATTTCGTTCCTAATTGGAATAGTTGGTGTATTCCGTACTTCTAGCGATGGGATTTCACTCAAAACTAACCAAATGACTCCTCCCACCATATTATGATGTTGCCCAAGTTTTGGGCTCGATCCGAAATCAATAGGTGTGAGAAATTGGACAATTCAAGTTCAACGGCAGTTCGTTCCTAATTGGAGTGGTTGGTGTATTCCATACTTCTAGTGATTGGATTTCACTCCAAACTCACCAAATGACTCCTCCCACCATATTATGATGTTGCCCATGTTTTGGGTTCGAGCCGAAATCAATAGGTGTTCCAAATTGGATAATTCAAGTTCAACGGCATTTCGTTCCTAATTGGAGTAGTTGGTGTATTCCATACTTCTAGCGATGGGATTTCACTCAAAACTAACCAAATGACTCCTCCCACCATATTATGATGTTGCCCAAGTTTTGGGCTCGATCCGAAATCAATAGGTGTGAGAAATTGGACAATTCAAGTTCAACGGCAGTTCGTTCCTAATTGGAGTGGTTGGTGTATTCCATACTTCTAGCTATTGGATTTCACTCAAAACTAACCAAATGACTCCTCCCACCATATTATGATTTTGCCCAAGTTTTGGGCTCAATCCGAAATCAATAGGTGTGAAAAATTGGACAATTCAAGTTCAACGGCAGTTCGTTCCTAATTGGAGTGGTTGTTGTATTCCATACGTCTAGCGATTGGATTTCACCCAAAACTCACCAAATGACTCCTCCCACCATATTATGATGTTGCCCAAGTTTTGGGCTCGAACCGAAATCAATAGGTGTGAGAAATTGGACAATTCAAGTTCAACGGCAGTTCGTTCCTAATTGGAGTGGTTGGTGCATTCCATACTTCTAGCGATTGGATTTCCACTACAACAAAAAGGCTTTTTGATGACATGGTTTTAATGACGTGTCAGGAATACACGTCATTAATTGTAATTATCTATGACGTGCTTTTAAAATGCGTCATTGAAGCTGGTTTGTGATATCCTTTCAATGACATCCGGATATGCACGCCATTGAATATGCATTCAATGACGCGTTTTACGCGTCATAGATTTTTTTGACTTTACATGACGTTGGATCTGCGTCATGAAACGTTTGTTAAATCAATGACGCATATTGCGCGTCATAAATGTCTATGACGTTTGGGTTGCGTCATGGAATCAAGTATCCATGGCTGGCTAGCTGCATCATGGAAGTGTTTTTCAATGACGTTTCCTATGCGTCATAGATCTATGAAAATTTCCCACCTTTTTTTTTTCGTTCCATGCAATTATTTTTTACCTCTTTAATTTTGCCCGCTATTTTTTCACATATTATAAAAATATTTTTAATAACCTTAAGATGACGCGTCTTGAGCGCCATAAAAGCTTTAACGATTTGACGACGCAGTATATGCGTCATGGAATTGGTTTTGAGGACGCAGTATACGCATCATAGAATGTAATTTTACGACGTAGATTCTGCGTCATGAAATTTGGTTTTGAGGCCCCAATTTTTTTTCACGTTGCGCTCTTTTTTTGGGTGAAATTTTAGTTTGCCCGCTATTCCCTTCCAGAAGGCGCGCTCTCTCTCTCTGTCTTTCTAAAATATTCTCCTCATTCTCATACCTAAGGATCTCTCTCTCTCTGTCCCCAACTCCAAATCTTCTCTTCATTCTCTCTCATCTCTCCCTTCCCTTTCTTTTCTTTTTCTGTTCACTCTTCACTCATTCTCCAGCACCCCCTGATCTTCTCCTCATCTTTTCTTCTCGTGTATCTCCAACGGTGGCTTATTTTGCTGGGGATGTGTGATATTGAGTTTTGAAGGTGGAGATTCTAATTGAAGTTGTGGTAATTCAATGCTCAAGGTACCAATTTTTTCTTCTTCTTCTCTTCTTTGCATTTTTCTCATTTATATTTTAGTTTGCCCCTAATTCATTTTTATATTATCATTTTTGTAATGAATTTTCGGGACATTTGAGCTGTTGAAGAGGTGTCTTTTCGAGCCTTTAATTTCTTCTGGGGACATTTGAGAGAGCTTCATAAAGCCATTGTCAGCTTGGGCAATTCGTTGAGAGAGCTAAGGAATTTTGAATTTCTTCTTGAACCCTTTGTAAGTTTGTTTTCTCATATTTTAATTTCTTGTTTTTGGATGTTGTTGTCTTGTTGGGTTGATTATTTAAATTGTGTAGTTGATTGATTGCTCCACAGAACCCACGAAACTAAATGGAAGAAGAGTATGAATTGGATTTATTAAGTTTGGGTGTATTGATCAACTTTCAGTTTCGGGTTTTGGTTTTTCAAACTTCGATTCTTGTTGGTAATTGAGTAGCAGTCATAACTGAAATATATACTTGTTTTTAAGATTGTTCAAAAGTGTTTTGGGGTTTTGTTTTGTTAAAAAAACAAATAGGTGCAGAAGTTGTTCAGTTTCAGATTTTTAGAAAGTGTGATTGTTTTACCCACATTGACTGTTAGTTTTGCACAGGTTGTGGGTTAGTTTTGAGATATAAGTACTTGGTTTTAAACTATACATATCCAGGATTAAAAGCCCTCTGATATCATGTAATTTGGCTGAAGTTTGATACCTAAAGTTTGGTAATTAAAGTATGACTACAAAATCTGTCAAAAACAGGGGCTGCAGTTTCAGTTTTGAAACACTTACCTTTGTTATATGAAAATAGACATCTCAATGAACATTTGAAAACTTGTTTCATGTAAATCAGAGTTAAATTGAATTTATGGTAACTTTTCCAAGTTAGTGTTATGCTGCAGAAAAACAGAAAAGTCTGTAACTTAGTCTGTTTTGAATTCAGTTTTTGACATGATTCCTGAACTTCGAATTGAATGAATTTTTGATATGATGAGGTTCTATATGTCTTGTTATGATCTGGAAAGTTTTACATTCTTTTGAATTAAACTGAATGTTTAGTTAGCAACACCACTGCAAATGTTAGGGGCATGGCCACAGAGCTTAGGATTTCCTCTGTCAAGATTGTAACCCCAATTAACCTTCTATGCAATTGATCGTCTTTGAGAGGTGATAGGTTCCAGCCCAAAAGAATTGAACAAAACTAACTGGTTTTTGGGTTTTGGATATAATGCCATATATGATATTAGTTTCTCTTACCATCCCTCCCCGTACTTGCACCTATTTCTTATCTTTCTTTTTTTCTGGTTTTTTGGTAAGTTAACTTCATTCAGGAATTTTTGGTCCTTAAAATTTGTTATGTTGGATTCTATTGTTCCTCTTGTTTTATTTGGCATTTGGTTTAGCAAGACATTTCTATCAAATGAAATTTCCACAAATGAAATTTCCAATTTTGACCAAGAATTTACAGACCTGTATCATTTTCATTCATGCTTGCTTGTAATTTCTAGACCTTCATTCTCATTTTCTAATCTTCTGTTTTAATGCAGGTGTGGTTGTAATTATTTTAGTACCTTTTACACTCTCTTTTGGACATGAAGCATCACATCCTCTCATACGATCATGGAGCATACTTTGTTTTGGACAGTCCAAGTATCAAATCTTCTCAAACTTCATAGGATTGACTTTGTGGGATTAGTTCAAGACAATATTAATGTACTAGCATCATTTTGAGTAATAGAAATATAATTTAGAGTACTTTGCCTTTGTGTCTTCATTTTTTCTTCTATATATTAATTTATTTTTTAATAATTATAATGATGGGATATATATAAATATTAGAATTTTAATTTTTTTTTATAAATAAAGAATTTCAATGACGTCTGAACTGTGTCATGAAAAATATTTCAATGACGTCTCATCAGCGTCGTTAAGTTCCATGACGCCTAGTCCGCGTCATGTAAAGTCCTAAAAGAAGGCGTCAAATAGAACGTCATATTCTTAATGACGCTTAATTGACGTCATCAAAACTTCATCCATGACATCGAGGACGCGTCATAGAAAGAGTAGGACGACACACGATCCGCGTCATTGAAACCCCATTCCATGACGCGGAACAGACGTCGTGTTTTGAAAAAAGTTTCCATGACCCCCCCTTTCGACGACGCAGATTACGACGCCTGATCCGCGTCATTAAATGCCTTCCATGACGCAAATCAGACGTCATAGAAGGGTTTTTGTGTTGTAGTGTTCAATCAAAACTCCCCAAATGACTCCTCCCACCATATTATAATGTTGCCCAAGTTTTGGGCTCGATCCGAAATCAATAGGTGTTCCAAATTGGACAATTCAAGTTCAACGGCAGTTCGTTCCTAATTGGAGTGGTATTCCATACTTCTAGCGATTGGATTTCACTCAAAACTCACCAAATGACTCCTCCCACCATATTATGATGTCGCCCAAATTTGGGGCTCGATCCGAAATCAATAGGTGTTCCAAATTGGACAATTCAAGTTCAACGGCAGTTCGTTCCTAATTGGAGTGGTATTCCATACTTCTAACGATTGGATTTCACTCAAAACTCACCAAATGACTCCTCCCACCATTTTATGATGTTGCCCAAGTTTGGGGCTCGAACCGAAATCAATAGGTGTGAGAAATTGGACAATTCAAGTTCAACGGCAGTTCGTTCCTAATTGGAGTGGTTGGTGTATTCCATACTTCTAGCGGTTGGATTTCACTAAAAACTAACCAAATGACTCCTCCCACCGTATTATGATGTTGCCCAAGTTTTGGGATCAATACGAAATCAATAGGTGTGAGAAATTGGACAATTCAAGTTCAACGGCAGTTCGTTCCTAATTGGAGTGGTTGGTGTATTCCACACTTCTAGCGATTGGATTTCACCCAAAACTCACCAAATGACTCCTCCCACCATATTATGATGTTGCCCAAGTTTTGGGCTAGATCCGAAATCAATAGGTGTTCCAAATTGGACAATTCAAGTTCAACGGCAGTTCGTTCCTAATTGGAGTGGTTGGTGTATTCCGTACTTCTAGCAATTGGATTTCACTCAAAACTCACCAAATGACTCCTCCCACCATATTATGATATTGCCCAAGTTTTGGGCTCGATCCGAAATCAATAGGTGTTCCAAATTGGACAATTCAAGTTCAACGGCAGTTCGTTCCTAATTGGAGTCGTTGGTGTATTCCATACTTCTAGCGATTGTATTTCAGTCAAAATTCACCAAATGACTCCTCCCACCATATTATGCTGTTGCCCAAGTTTTGGGCTCGATCCGAAATCAATAGGTGTGAGAAATTGGACAATTCGTGTTCAAAGGCAGTTCCTTCCTAATTGGAGTGGTTGCTGTATTCCATACTTCTAGCGATTGGATTTCACTCAAAACTCACCAAATGACTCCTCCCACCATATTATGATGTTGCCCAAGTTTTGGGCTCGATCCGAAATCAATAGGTGTGAGAAATTGGTCAATTCAATTTCAACGACAGTTCGTTCCAAATCGGAGTAGTTGTTGTATTCCATACTTCTAGCGATTGGATTTCACTCAAAACACACCAGATGACTCCTCCCACCATATTATGATTTTTCCCAACTTTTTGGCTCGATCCGAAATCAATAGGTGTGAGAAATTGGACAATTCAAGTTCAACGGCAGTTCGTTCCTAATTGGAGTGGTTGGTGTATTCCATACTTCTAGCGATTGGATTTCACTCAAAACTCACCAGATGACTCCTCCCACCATATTATGATTTTTCCCAAGTTTTGGGCTCGATCCGAAATCAATAGGTGTTCCAAATTGGACAATTCAAGTTCAACGGCAGTTCGTTCCTAATTGGAGTGGTATTCCATACTTCTAGCGATTGGATTTCACTCAAAACTCACCAAATGACTCCTCCCACCATATTATGATGTCGCCCAAGTTTGGGGCTCGATCCGAAATCAATAGGTGTTCCAAATTGGACAATTCAAGTTCAACGGCAGTTCGTTCCTAATTGGAGTGGTATTCCATACTTCTAGCGATTGGATTTCACTCAAAACTCACCAAATGACTCCTCCCACCATATTATGAAGTTGCCATAGTTTTGGGCTCAACCCGAAATCAATAGGTGTGAGAAATTGGACAATTCAAGTTCAACGGCAGTTCGTTCCTAATTGGAGTGGTTGGTGTATTCCATACTTCTAGCGATTGGATTTCACTCAAAATTCACCAAATGACTACTCCCACCATATTATGATGTTGCCCAAGTTTTGGGCTCGATCCAAAATCAATAGGTGTGAGAAATTGGACAATTCAAGTTCAACGGCAGTTCGTTCCTAATTGGAGTGGTTGGTGTATTCCATACTTCTAGCGATTGGATTTCACTCAAAACTAACCAAATGACTCCTCCCACCATATTATGATGTTGCCCAAGTTTTGGGCTCGATCCGAAATCAATAGGTGTGAGAAATTGGACAATTCAAGTTCAACGGCAGTTCGTTCCAAATTGGAGTGGTTGGTGTATTCCACACTTCTAGCGATTGGATTTCACCCAAAACTCACCAAATGACTCCTCCCACCATATTATGATGTTGCCCAAGTTTGCGGCTCGATCTGAAATCAATAGGTGTGAGAAATTGGACAATTCAAGTTCAACGACAGTTCGTTCCGAATTGGACTGGTTGGTGTATTCCATACTTCTAGCGATTGGATTTCACCCAAAACTCACCAAATGACTCCTCCCACCATATTATGATATTGCCCAAGTTTTGGGCTCGATCCGAAATCAATAGGTGTTCCAAATTGGACAATTCAAGTTCAACGGCAGTTCGTTCCTAATTGGAGTCGTTGGTGTATTCCATACTTCTAGCGATTGGATTTCACTCAAAATTCACCAAATGACTCCTCCCACCATATTATGCTGTTGCCCAAGTGTTGGGCTCGATCCGAAATCAATAGGTGTTCCAAATTGGACAATTCAAGTTCAACGGCAGTTCGTTCCAAATTCGAGTGGTTGGTGTATTCCATACTTCTAGCGATTGGATTTCACTCAAAACTCACCAAATGACTCCTCCCACCATATTATGATGTTGCCCAAGTTTTGGGCTCGATCCGAAATCAATAGGTGTTCCAAATTGGACAATTCAAGTTCAACGGCAGTTCGTTCCAAATTCGAGTGGTTGGTGTATTCCATACTTCTAGCGATTGGATTTCACTCAAAACTCACCAAATGACTCCTCCCACGATATTATGATGTTGCCCAAGTTTGGGGCTCGATCTGAAATCAATAGGTGTGAGAAATTGGACAATTCAAGTTCAACGGAAGTTCGTTCCTAATTGGAGTGGTTGGTGTATTCCATACTTCTAGCGATTGGATTTCACCCAAAACTCACCAAATGTCCCCTCCCACCATATTATGATGTTGCCCAAGTTTTGGGCTCGATCCGAAATCAATAGGTGTGAGAAATTGGTCAATTCAATTTCAACGGCATTTCGTTCCTAATTGGAGTGGTTGGTGTATTCCATACTTCTAGCGATTCGATTTCACTGAAAACTCACCAAAAGACTCCTCCCACCATATTATCATGTTGCCCAACTTTTGGGCTCGATCCGAAATCAATAGGTGTGAGAAATTGGACAATTCAAGTTCAACGGCAGTTCGTTCCTAATTGGACTGGTTAGTGTATTCCATACTTCTAGCGATTGGATTTCACTCAAAACTCACCAAATGACTCCTCCCACCATATTATGATGTTGCCCAAGTTTTGGGCTCGATCCGAAATCAATAGGTGTGAGAAATTGGATAATTCAAGTTCGACGGCAGTTCGTTCCTAATTGGAGCGGTTGGTGTATTATTTCATACTTCTAGCGATTGGATTTCTCTCAAAACTCACCAAACGACTCCTCCCACCATATTATCATGTTGCCCAACTTTTGGGCTCGAGCCGAAATCAATAGGAGTGAGAAATTGGACAATTCAAGTTCAGTGACAGTTCGTTCCCAATTGGAGTGGTTGGTGTATTCCATACTTCTAGCGATTGGATTTCACTCAAACCTCACCAAATGACTCCTCCCACCATATTATGATGTTGCCCAAGTTTTGGGCTCGATCCGAAATCAATAGGTGTTCAAAATGGAGCAATTCAAGTTCAACGGCAGTTCGTTCCTAATTGGAGTGGTTGGTGTATTCCATACTCCTAGTGATTGGATTTCACTCAAACCTAACCAAATGACTCCTCCCACCATATTATGATGTTGCCCAACTTTTGGGCTCGATCGGAAATCAATAGGTGTGAGGAATTGGACAATTCAAGTTCAACGGAAGTTCGTTCCTAATTGGAGTGGTTAGTGTATTCCATACTTCTAGTGATTTGATGTCACTCAAAACTCACCAAATGACTCCTCCCACCATATTATGATGTTGCCCAAGTTTGGGGCTCGATCCGAAATCAATAGGTGTGAGAAATTGGACAATTCAAGTTCAACGGCAGTTCCTTCCTAATTGGACTGGTTAGTGTATTCCATACTTCTAGCGATTGGATTTCACTCAAAACTCACCAAATGACTCCTCCCACCATATTATGACGTTGGCCAAGTTTTGGGCTCGATCCGAAATCAATAGGTGTGAGAAATTGGACAATTCAAGTTCAACGGCAGTTCGTTCCTAATTGGAGAGGTTGGTGTATTCCATACTTCTAGCGATTGGATTTCACTCAAAACTCACCAAATGACTCCTTTCACATATTATGATGTTGCCCAAGTTTTGGGCTCGATCCGAAATCAATAGGTGTTCCAAATTGGACAATTCAAGTTCAACGGCAGTTCGTTCCTAATTGGAGTGGTTGGTGTATTCCACACTTATAGCGATTGGATTTAACACAAAACTCACCAAATGACTCCTCCCACCATATTATGATGTTGCCCAAGTTTTGGGCACGATCCGAAATCAATAGGTGTGAGAAATTGGACAATTCAAGTTCAACGGCAGTTCGTTCCTAATTGGAGTGGTTGGTGTTTTCCATACTTCTAGCGATTGGATTTCACTCAAAACTCACCAATTGCCTCCTCCCACCATATTATGATGTTGCCCAAGTTTTGGGCTCGATCCGAAATCAATAGGTGTGAGAAATTGGACAATTGAAGTTCAACGGAAGTTCGTTCCTAATTGTAGTGGTTGGTGTATTACATGCTTCTTGCAATTGGATTTCACTCAAAACTCACCAAATGACTCCTCCCACCATATTATGATGTTGCCCAAGTTTGGGGCTCGATCCGAAATCAATAGGTGTGAGAAACTGGACAATACAAGTTCAACGGCAGTTCATTAGTAATTGGAGTGGTTGTTGTATTCCATACTTCTAGCGATTGGATTTCACTCAAAACCCATGAATTTACTCCTCCCACCATATTATGATGTTGCCCAAGTTTTGGGCTCAATCCGAAATCAATAGGGGTTCCAAATTGGACAATTCAAGTTCCACAGCAGTTCGTTCCAAGTTGCAGTGGTTGGTGTATTCCATACTTCAAGCGATTGGATTTCACTCAAAACACACCAAATGACTCCTCCCACATATTATGATGTTGCCCAAGTTTTGGGCTCGATCCGAAATCAATAGGTGTTCCAAATTGGACTATTCAAGTTCAACGGCAGTTCGTTCATAATTGGATGGTTGGTGTATTCCATACTTCTAGCGATTGGATTTCACTCAAAACTCACCAAATGACTCTTCCCACCATATTATGATGTTGCCCAAGTTTGGGGCTCGATCCGAAATCAATAGGTGTGAGAAATTGGACAATTCAAGTTCAACGGCAGTTCGTTCCTCATTGGAGTGGTTGGTGTATTCCAAACTTCCAGTCACTGGATTTCACTCAAAACTAACCAAATGACTCCTCCCACCATATGATGATGTTGCCCAAGTTTTGGGCTCGATCTGAAATCCATAGGTGTTCCAAATTGGACAATTCAAGTTCAACGACAATTCGTTCCTAATTGGAGTGGTTGGTGTATTCTATACTTCTAGCGATTGGATTTCACTCAAAACTCACCAAATGACTCCTCCCACCATATTATGATGTTGCCCAAGTTTTGGGCTCGATTCGAAATCAATAGGTGTGAGAAATTGGACAATTCAAGTTCAACGGCAGTTCTTTCCGAATTGGAGTGGTTGGTGTATTACATACTTCTAGCGATTGGATTTCACTAAAAACTCACCAAATGACTCCTCCCACCATATTATGATGTTGCCCAAGTTTTGGGCTCGATTCGAAATGAATAGGTGTTAGAAATTGGACAATTCAAGTTCAACGGCAGTTCGTTCCTAATTGGAGTGGTTGGTGTATTCCATACTTCTGGCGATTGGATTTCACTCAAAACTAACCAAATGACTCCTCCGACCATAATGATGATGTTGCCCAAGTTTTGGGCTCGATCCGAAATCAATAGGTGTTCCAATTGGACAATTCAAGTTCAACGGCAGTTCGTTCCTAATTGGAGTGGTTGGGATATTCCATGCTTCTAGCGATTTGATTTCACTCAAAACTCACCAAATCACTCCTCCCACCATATTATGATGTTGCCCAAGTTTGGGGCTCGATCCGAAATCAATAGGTGTTCCAAAATGGACAATTCAAGTTCAACGACAGTTCCTTCCTAACTGGAGTGGTTGGTGTATTCCATACTTCTAGCGATTTATATTTCACTCAAAACTCACCAAATGACTCCTCCCACCATATTATGATATTGCCCATGTTTTGGGCTCGATCCGAAATCAATAGGTGTTCCAAATTGAACAATTCAAGTTCAACGGCAGTTCGTTCCTAATTGGAGTGGTTGGTGTATTCCATACTTCTAGCGATCGGATTTCACTCAAAACTAACCAAATGACTCCGCCCACCATCTTAAGATGTTGCCCAAGTTTTGGGCTCGATCCGAAATCAATAGGTGTTCCAAATTGGACAATTCAAGTTCAACGGCAGTTCGTTCCTAACTGGAGTGGTTGGTGTATTCCATACTTCTAGCGATTGGATTTCACTCAAAACTCACCAAATAACTCCTCCCACCATATTATGATGTTGCCCAAGTCTGGGGCTCGATCCGAAATCAATAGGTGTGAGAAATTGAAGAATTCAAGTTCAACGGCAGTTCGTTCCTAATTGGAGTGGTTGGTGTATTCCATACTTCTAGCGATTGGATTTCACTCAAAACTCACCAAATGACTCCTCCCACCATATTTTGATGTTGCCCAAGTTTTGGGCTCGATCCGAAATCAACAGGTGTTCCAAATTGGGCAATTCAAGTTCAACGGCAGCTCGTTCCTAATTGGAGTGGTTGGTGTATTCCATACTTCTAACGATTGGATTTCACTCAAAACTCACCAAATGACTCCTCCCACCATATTATGATGTTGCCCAAGTTTTGGGCTCGATCCGAAATCAATAGGTGTTCCAAATTGGACAATTCAAGTTCAACGGCAGTTCGTTCCTAATTGGAGTGGTTGGTGTATTCCATACTTCTAGCGATTGGACTTCACTCAAAACTCACCAAATGACTCCTACCACCATATTATGATTTTGCCCAAGTTTGGGGCTCGATCCGAAATCTATAGGTGTGAGAAATTGGACAATTCAAGTTCAACGGCAGTTCGTTCCTAATTGGAGTGGTTGGTTTATTCCATACTTCTAGCGATTGGATTTCACTCAAAACTCACCAAATGACTCCTCCCACCATTTTATGATGTTGCCCAAGTTTGGGGCTGGATCCGAAATCAATAGGTGTGAGAAATTGGACAATTCAAGTTCAACGGCAGTTTGTTCCTAATTGGAGTGGTTGGTGTATTCCATACTTCTAGCGATTGGATTTCACTCAAAACTCACCAAATGACTCCTCCCACCATATTATGATGTTGCCCAAGTTTTGGGCTCGATCCGAAATCAATAGGTGTGAGAAATTGGACAATTCAATTTCAACGGCAGTTCGTTCCAAATTGGAGTGGTTGGTGTATTCCATACTTCTAGCGATTGGATTTCACTCAAAACTCACCAAATGACTCCTCCCACCATTATATGATGTTGCCCAAGTTTTGGGCTCGATCCGAAATCAATAGGTGTTCCAAATTGGACAATTCAAGTTCAACGGCAGTTCGTTCCTAATTGGAGTGGTTGGTGTATTCCATACTTCTAGAGATTGGATTTCACTCAAAACTCACCAAATGACTCCTCCCACCATATTATGATGTTGCCCAAGTTTTGGGCTCGATCCGAAATCAATAGGTGTTCCAAATTGGACAATTCAAGTTCAACGGCAGTTCGTTCCTAATTGGAGTGGTTGGTGTATTCCATACTTCTAGCGATTGGATTTCACTCAAAACCCTCCAAATGACCCCTCCCACCATATTATGATGTTGCCCAAGTTTGGGGCTCGATCCGAAGTCAATAGGTGTGAGAAATTGGACAATTCAAGTTCGACGGCAGTTCGTTCCTAATTGGAGTGGTTGGTGTATTCCATACTTCTATCGATTGGATTTCACTCAAAACTCACCAAATGACTCCTCCCACCATATTATGATGTTGCCCAAGTTTTGGGCTCGATCCGAAATCAATAGGTGTTCCAAATTGGACAATTCAAGAAAAACGGCAGTTCATTCCTAATTGGAGTTGTTGGTGTATTCCATACTTCTCGCGATTGGATTTCACTCAAAACTCACCAAATGACTCCTCCCACCATATTATGATGTTGCCCAAGTTTTCGGCTTGATCCGAAATCAATAGGTGTGAGAAATTGGTCAATTCAATTTCAACGAAAGTTCATTCTTAATTGGAGTCGTTGGTGTTTTCCGTACTTCTAATGATTGGATTTCACTCAAAACTCACCAAATGACTCCTCCCACCATATTATGATGTTGCCCAAGTTTTGGGCTCGATCCGAAATCAATAGGTGTTCCAAATTGGACAATTCAAGTACAACGGCAGTTCGTTCCTAACTGGAGTGGTTGGTGTATTCCATACTTCTAGAGATTGGATTTCACTCAAAACTCACCAAATGACTCCTCCCACGATATTATGATGTTGCCCAAGTTTTGGGCTCGATCCGAAATCAATAGGTGTGAGAAATTGGACAATTCAAGTTCAACGGCAGTTCGTTCCTAACTGGAGTGGTTGGTGTATTCCATACTTCTAGCGATTGGATTTCACTCAAAACCCTCCAAATGACTCCTCCCACCATATTATGATGTTGCCCAAGTTTGGGGCTCGATCCGAAGTCAATAGGTGTGAGAAATTGGACAATTCAAGTTCGACGGCAGTTCGTTCCTAACTGGAGTGGTTGGTGTATTCCATACTTCTAGCGATTGGATTTCACTCAAAACTCACCAAATGACTCCTCCCACCATATTATGATGTTGCCCAAGTTTTGGGCTCGATCCGAAATCAATAGGTGTGAGAAATTGGACAATTCAATTTCAACGGCAGTTCGTTCCAAATTGGAGTGGTTGGTGTATTCCATACTTCTAGCGATTGGATTTCACTCAAAACTCACCGAATGACTCCTCCCACCATTATATGATGTTGCCCAAGTTTTGGGCTCGATCCGAAATCAATAGGTGTTCCAAATTGGACAATTCAAGTTCAACGGCAGTTCGTTCCTAATTGGAGTGGTTGGTGTATTCCATACTTCTAGAGATTGGATTTCACTCAAAACTCAGCAAATGACTCCTCCCACCATATTATGATGTTGCCCAAGTTTTGGGCTCGATCCGAAATCAATAGGTGTTCCAAATTGGACAATTCAAGTTCAACGGCAGTTCGTTCCTAATTGGAGTGGTTGGTGTATTCCATACTTCTAGCGATTGGATTTCACTCAAAACCCTCCAAATGACTCCTCCCACCATATTATGATGTTGCCCAAGTTTGGGGCTCGATCCGAAGTCAATAGGTGTGAGAAATTGGACAATTCAAGTTCGACGGCAGTTCGTTCCTAATTGGAGTGGTTGGTGTATTCCATACTTCTATCGATTGGATTTCACTCAAAACTCACCAAATGACTCCACCCACCATATTATGATGTTGCCCAAGGTTTGGGCTCGATCCGAAATCAATAGGTGTTCCAAATTGGACAATTCAAGAAAAACGGCAGTTCGTTCCTAATTGGTGTGGTTGGTGTATTCCATACTTCTCGCGATTGGATTTCACTCAAAACTCACCAAATGACTCCTCCCACCATATTATGACGTTGCCCAAGTTTTCGGCTTGATCCGAAATCAATAGGTGTGAGAAATTGGTCAATTCAATTTCAACGAAAGTTCATTCTTAATTGGAGTCGTTGGTATTTTCCGTACTTCTAATGATTTGATTTCACTCAAAACTCACCAAATGACTCCTCCCACCATATTATGATGTTGCCCAAGTTTTGGGCTCGATCCGAAATCAATAGGTGTTCCAAATTGGACAATTCAAGTACAACGGCAGTTCGTTCCTAACTGGAGTGGTTGGTGTATTCCATACTTCTAGAGATTGGATTTCACTCAAAACTCACCAAATGACTCCTCCCACGATATTATGATGTTGCCCAAGTTTTGGGCTCGATCCGAAATCAATAGGTGTGAGAAATTGGACAATTCAAGTTCAACGGCAGTTCGTTCCTAACTGGAGTGGTTGGTGTATTCCATACTTCTAGCGATTGGATTTCACTCAAAACCCTCCAAATGACTCCTCCCACCATATTATGATGTTGCCCAAGTTTGGGGCTCGATCCGAAGTCAATAGGTGTGAGAAATTGGACAATTCAAGTTCGACGGCAGTTCGTTCCTAACTGGAGTGGTTGGTGTATTCCATACTTCTAGCGATTGGATTTCACTCAAAACCCTCCAAATGACTCCTCCCACCATATTATGATGTTGCCCAAGTTTGGGGCTCGATCCGAAGTCAATAGGTGTGAGAAATTGGACAATTCAAGTTCGACGGCAGTTCGTTCCTAACTGGAGTGGTTGGTGTATTCCATACTTCTAGCGATTGGATTTCACTCAAAACCCTCCAAATGACTCCTCCCACCATATTATGATGTTGCCCAAGTTTGGGGCTCGATCCGAAGTCAATAGGTGTGAGAAATTGGACAATTCAAGTTCGACGGCAGTTCGTTCCTAACTGGAGTGGTTGGTGTATTCCATACTTCTAGCGATTGGATTTCACTCAAAACTCACCAAATGACTCCTCCCACCATATTATGATGTTGCCCAAGTTTTGGGCTCGATCCGAAATCAATAGGTGTGAGAAATTGGACAATTCAATTTCAACGGCAGTTCGTTCCAAATTGGAGTGGTTGGTGTATTCCATACTTCTAGCGATTGGATTTCACTCAAAACTCACCGAATGACTCCTCCCACCATTATATGATGTTGCCCAAGTTTTGGGCTCGATCCGAAATCAATAGGTGTTCCAAATTGGACAATTCAAGTTCAACGGCAGTTCGTTCCTAATTGGAGTGGTTGGTGTATTCCATACTTCTAGAGATTGGATTTCACTCAAAACTCACCAAATGACTCCTCCCACCATATTATGATGTTGCCCAAGTTTTGGGCTCGATCCGAAATCAATAGGTGTTCCAAATTGGACAATTCAAGTTCAACGGCAGTTCGTTCCTAATTGGAGTGGTTGGTGTATTCCATACTTCTAGCGATTGGATTTCACTCTAAACCCTCCAAATGACTCCTCCCACCATATTATGATGTTGCCCAAGTTTGGGGCTCGATCCGAAGTCAATAGGTGTGAGAAATTGGACAATTCAAGTTCGACGGCAGTTCGTTCCTAATTGGAGTGGTTGGTGTATTCCATACTTCTATCGATTGGATTTCACTCAAAACTCACCAAATGACTCCACCCACCATATTATGATGTTGCCCAAGGTTTGGGCTCGATCCGAAATCAATAGGTGTTCCAAATTGGACAATTCAAGAAAAACGGCAGTTCGTTCCTAATTGGTGTGGTTGGTGTATTCCATACTTCTCGCGATTGGATTTCACTCAAAACTCACCAAATGACTCCTCCCACCATATTATGACGTTGCCCAAGTTTTCGGCTTGATCCGAAATCAATAGGTGTGAGAAATTGGTCAATTCAATTTCAACGAAAGTTCATTCTTAATTGGAGTCGTTGGTGTTTTCCGTACTTCTAATGATTGGATTTCACTCAAAACTCACCAAATGACTCCTCCCACCATATTATGATGTTGCCCAAGTTTTGGGCTCGATCCGAAATCAATAGGTGTTCCAAATTGGACAATTCAAGTACAACGGCAGTTCGTTCCTAACTGGAGTGGTTGGTGTATTCCATACTTCTAGAGATTGGATTTCACTCAAAACTCACCAAATGACTCCTCCCACGATATTATGATGTTGCCCAAGTTTTGGGCTCGATCCGAAATCAATAGGTGTTCCAAATTGGACAATTCAAGTTCAACGGCAGTTCGTTCCTAACTGGAGTGGTTGGTGTATTCCAAACTTCTAGCGATTGGATTTCACTCAAAACTCACCAAATGACTCCTCCCACCATATTATGATGTTGCCCAAGTTTTCGGCTCGATCCGAAATCAATAGGTGTTCCAAATTGGACAATTCAAGTGCAACGGCAGTTCATTCCTAAATGGAGTGGTTGGTGTATTCCATACTTCTAGGGATTGGATTTCACTCAAAACTAACCAAATGACTCCTCCCACCATATGATGATGTTGCCCAAGTTTTGGGCACGATCCGAAATCCATAGGTGTTCCAAATTAGACAATTCAAGTTTAACGACAGTTCGTTCCTAATTGCAGTGGTTGGTGTATTCTATACTTCTAGCGATTGGATTTCACTCAAAACTCACCAAGTGACTCCTCCCACCATATTGTGATGTTGCCCAAGTTTTGGGCTCGATTCGAAATCAATAGGTGTTCCAAATTGGACAATTGGACAATTCAAGTTCAACGGCAGTTCGTTCCTAATTGGAGTGGTTGGCGTATTCCATACTTCTAGCGTTTGGATTTCACTCAAAACTCACCAAATGACTCCTCCCACCATATTATGATGTTGCCCAAGTTTTGGGCTCGATCCGAAATCAATAGGTGTGAGAAATTGGACAATTCAAATTCAACGGCAGTTTGTTCCTAATTGGAGTGGTTGGTGTATTCCATACTTCTAACAATTGGATTTCACTCAAAACTTATCAAATGATTCCTCCCACCATATTATGATGTTGCCCAAGATTTGGGGTCGATCCGAAATCAATAGGTGTTCCAAATTGGACAATTCAAGTTCAACAGCAGTTCGTTCCTAATTGGAGTGGTTGGTGTATTCCATACTTCTAGCGATTGGATTTCACTCAAAACTCACCAAATGACTCCTCCCACCATATTATGATGTTGCCCAGGTTTTGGGCTCGATCCGAAATCAGTAGGTGTTCCAAATTGGACAATTCAAATTCAACGGCAATTCGTTCCTAATTGGAGTGGTTGGTGTATTCCATACTTCTAGCGATTGGATTTCACTCAAAACTCACCAAATGACTCCTCCCACCATATTATGATGTTGCCCAAGTTTTGGGCTCGATCCGAAATCAATAGGTGTGAGAAATTGGACAATTCAATTTCAACGGCAGTTCGTTCCAAATTGGAGTGGTTGGTGTATTCCATACTTCTAGCGATTGGATTTCACTCAAAACTCACCAAATGACTCCTCCCACCATATTATGACGTTGCCCAAGTTTTGGGCTCGATCCGAAATCAATAGGTGTTCCAAATTGGACAATTCAAGTTCAACGGCAGTTCGTTCCTAATTGGAGTGGTTGGTGTATTCCATACTTCTAGAGATTGGATTTCACTCAAAACTCACCAAATGACTCCTCCCACCATATTATGATGTTGCCCAAGTTTTGGGCTCGATCCGAAATCAATAGGTGTTCCAAATTGGACAATTCAAGTTCAACGGCAGTTCGTTCCTAACTGGAGTGGTTGGTGTATTCCATACTTCTAGCGATTGGATTTCACTCAAAACTCACCAAATGACTCCTCCCACCATATTATGATGTTGCCCAAGTTTTCGGCTCAATCCGAAATCAATAGGTGTTCCAAATTGGACAATTCGAGTGCAACGGCAGTTCGTTCCTAAATGGAGTGGTTGGTGTATTCCATACTTCTAGGGATTGGATTTCACTCAAAACTAACCAAATGACTCCTCCCACCATATGATGATGTTGCCCAAGTTTTGGGCTCGATCCGAAATCCATAGGTGTTCCAAATTAGACAATTCAAGTTTAACGACAGTTCGTTCCTAATTGCAGTGGTTGGTGTATTCTATACTTCTAGCGATTGGATTTCACTCAAAACTCACCAAGTGACTCCTCCCACCATATTATGATGTTGCCCAAGTTTTGGGCTCGATTCGAAATCAATAGGTGTTCCAAATTGGACAATTGGACAATTCAAGTTCAACGGCAGTTCGTTCCTAATTGGAGTGGTTGGCGTATTCCATACTTCTAGCGTTTGGATTTCACTCAAAACTCACGAAATGACTCCTCCCACCATATTATGATGTTGCCCAAGTTTTGGGCTCGAACCGAAATCAATAGGTGTGAGAAATTGGACAATTCAAGTTCAACGGCAGTTTGTTCCTAATTGGAGTGGTTGGTGTATTCCATACTTCTAACAATTGGATTTCACTCAAAACTTATCAAATGATTCCTCCCACCATATTATGATGTTGCCCAAGATTTGGGGTCGATCCGAAATCAATAGGTGTTCCAAATTGGACAATTCAAGTTCAACAGCAGTTCGTTCCTAATTGGAGTGGTTGGTGTATTCCATACTTCTAGCGATTGGATTTCACTCAAAACTCACCAAATGACTCCTCCCACCATATTATGATGTTGCCCAAGTTTTGGGCTCGATCCGAAATCAGTAGGTGTTCCAAATTGGACAATTCAAATTCAACGGCAATTCGTTCCTAATTGGAGTGGTTGGTGTATTCCATACTTCTAGCGATTGGATTTCACTCAAAACTCACCAAATGACTCCTCCCACCATATTATGATGTTGCCCAAGTTTTGGGCTCGATCCGAAATCAATAGGTGTTGAAAATTGGACAAATCAAGTTCAACGGCAGTTCGTTCCTAATTGGAGGGGTTGGTGAATTCCATACTTCTAGCGTTTGGATTTCACTCAAAACTCACCAAATGACTCCTCCCACCATATTATGACGTTGCCCAAGTTTTGGGCTCGATCCGAAATCAATAGGTGTTCCAAATTGGACAATTCAAGTTCAACAGCAGTTCGTTCCTAATTGGAGTGGTTGGTGTATTCCATACTTCTAGCGATTGGATTTCACTCAAAAGTAACCAAATGACTCCTCCAACCATATTATGATGTTGCCCAAGTTTGGGGCTCGATCCGAAATCAATAGGTGTTCAAAATTGGACAATTCAAGTTCAACGGCAGTTCGTTCCTAATTGGAGTGGTTGGTGTATTCCACAGTTCTAGCGATTGGATTTCACTCAAAACTCACCAAATGACTCCTCCCACCATATTATGATGTTGCACAAAATTTGGGCTCGATCCGAAATAAATAGGTGTGAGAAATTGGACAATTCAAGTTGAACGGCAGTTCGTTCCGAATTGGAGTGGTTGGTGTATTCCATACTTCTATCGATTGGATTTCACTCAAAACTCACCAAATGACTCCTCCCACCATATTATGATGTTGCCCAAGTTTTGGGCTCGATCCGAAATCAATAGGTGTGAGAAATTGGACAATTCAAGTTCAACGGCAGTTCTTTCCTAATTGGAGTGGTTGGTGAATTCCATACTTCTAGCGATTAGATTTCACTCAAAACTCACCAAATGACTCCTCCCACCATATTATGACGTTGCCCAAGTTTTGGGCTCGATCCGAAATCAATAGGTGTTCCAAATTGGACAATTCAAGTTCAACGGCAGTTCGTTCCTAATTGGAGTGGTTGGTGTATTCCACAGTTCTAGCGATTGGATTTCACTCAAAACTCACCAAATGACTCCTCCCACCATATTATGATGTTGCCCAAATTTTGGGCTCGATCCGAAATAAATAGGTGTGAGAAATTGGACAATTCAAGTTGAATGGCAGTTCTTTCCAAATTGGAGTGGTTGGTGTATTCCATACTTCTATCGATTGGATTTCACTCAAAACCCACCAAATGACTCCTCCCACCATATTATGATGTTGCCCAAGTTTTGGGCTCGATCCGAAATCAATAGGTGTGAGAAATTGGACAATTCAAGTTCAACGGCAGTTCGTTCCTAATTGGAGTGGTTGGTGTATTCCATACTTCTAGCGATTGGATTTCAGTCAAAACTCACCAAATGACTCCTCCCACCATATTATGATGTTGCCCAAGTTTTGGGCTCGATCCGAAATCAATAGGTGTGAGAAATTGGACAATTCAAGTTCAACGGCAGTTCGTTCCTATTTGGAGTGGTTGGTGTATTCCATACTTCTAGCGATTGGATTTCACTCACAACTCACCAAATGACTCCTCCCACCATATTATGATGTTGCCCAAGTTTTGGGCTCGATCCGAAATCAATAGGTGTTCCAAATTGGACAATTCAAGTTCAACGGCAGTTCGTTCCTAATTGGAGTGGTTGGTGTATTCCACAGTTCTAGCGATTGGATTTCACTCAAAACTCACCAAATGACTCCTCCCACCATATTATGATGTTGCCCAAATTTTGGGCTCGATCCGAAATAAATAGGTGTGAGAAATTGGACAATTCAAGTTGAATGGCAGTTCTTTCCAAATTGGAGTGGTTGGTGTATTCCATACTTCTATCGATTGGATTTCACTCAAATCCCACCAAATGACTCCTCCCACCATATTATGATGTTGCCCAAGTTTTGGGCTCGATCCGAAATAAATAGGTGTGAGAAATTGGACAATTCAAGTTGAATGGCAGTTCTTTCCAAATTGGAGTGGTTGGTGTATTCCATACTTCTATCGATTGGATTTCACTCAAAACCCACCAAATGACTCCTCCCACCATATTATGATGTTGCCCAAGTTTTGGGCTCGATCCGAAATCAATAGGTGTGAGAAATTGGACAATTCAAGTTCAACGGCAGTTCGTTCCTAATTGGAGTGGTTGGTGTATTCCATACTTCTAGCGATTGGATTTCAGTCAAAACTCACCAAATGACTCCTCCCACCATATTATGATGTTGCCCAAGTTTTGGGCTCGATCCGAAATCAATAGGTGTGAGAAATTGGACAATTCAAGTTCAACGGCAGTTCGTTCCTATTTGGAGTGGTTGGTGTATTCCATACTTCTAGCGATTGGATTTCACTCACAACTCACCAAATGACTCCTCCCACCATATTATGATGTTGCCCAAGTTTTGGGCTCGATCCGAAATCAATAGGTGTTAGAAATTGGACAATTCAAGGTTAACGGCAGTTCGTTCCAAATTGGAGTGGTTGGTGTATTCCATACTTCTATCGATTGGATTTCACTCAAAACTCACCAAATGACTCCTCCCACCATATTATGATGTTGCCCAAGTTTTGGGCTCGATCCGAAATCAATAGGTGTTCCAAATTGGACAATTCAAGTTCAACGGCACTTCGTTCCTAATTGGAGTGGTTGGTGTATTCCATACTTCTTGCCATTGGATTTCACTCAAAACTCACCAAATGACTCCTCCCACCATATTATGATGTTGCCCAAGTTTGGGGCTCGATCCGAAATCAATAGGTGTGAGAAATTGGACAATTCAAGTTCAACGGCAGTTCGTTCCTAATTGGAGTGGTTGGTGTATTCCATACTTCTAGCGATTGGATTTCAGTCAAAACTCACCAAATGACTCCTCCCACCATATTATGATGTTGCCCAAGTTTTGGGCTCGATCCGAAATCAATAGGTGTGAGAAATTGGACAATTCAAGTTCAACGGCAGTTCGTTCCTATTTGGAGTGGTTGGTGTATTCCATACTTCTAGCGATTGGATTTCACTCACAACTCACCAAATGACTCCTCCCACCATATTATGATGTTGCCCAAGTTTTGGGCTCGATCCGAAATCAATAGGTGTTCCAAATTGGACAATTCAAGTTCAACGGCAGTTCGTTCCTAATTGGAGTGGTTGGTGTATTCCACAGTTCTAGCGATTGGATTTCACTCAAAACTCACCAAATGACTCCTCCCACCATATTATGATGTTGCCCAAATTTTGGGCTCGATCCGAAATAAATAGGTGTGAGAAATTGGACAATTCAAGTTGAATGGCAGTTCTTTCCAAATTGGAGTGGTTGGTGTATTCCATACTTCTATCGATTGGATTTCACTCAAATCCCACCAAATGACTCCTCCCACCATATTATGATGTTGCCCAAGTTTTGGGCTCGATCCGAAATAAATAGGTGTGAGAAATTGGACAATTCAAGTTGAATGGCAGTTCTTTCCAAATTGGAGTGGTTGGTGTATTCCATACTTCTATCGATTGGATTTCACTCAAAACCCACCAAATGACTCCTCCCACCATATTATGATGTTGCCCAAGTTTTGGGCTCGATCCGAAATCAATAGGTGTTCCAAATTGGACAATTCAAGTTCAACGGCAGTTCGTTCCTAATTGGAGTGGTTGGTGTATTCCATACTTCTAGCGATTGGATTTCAGTCAAAACTCACCAAATGACTCCTCCCACCATATTATGATGTTGCCCAAGTTTTGGGCTCGATCCGAAATCAATAGGTGTGAGAAATTGGACAATTCAAGTTCAACGGCAGTTCGTTCCTATTTGGAGTGGTTGGTGTATTCCATACTTCTAGCGATTGGATTTCACTCACAACTCACCAAATGACTCCTCCCACCATATTATGATGTTGCCCAAGTTTTGGGCTCGATCCGAAATCAATAGGTGTTAGAAATTGGACAATTCAAGGTTAACGGCAGTTCGTTCCAAATTGGAGTGGTTGGTGTATTCCATACTTCTATCGATTGGATTTCACTCAAAACTCACCAAATGACTCCTCCCACCATATTATGATGTTGCCCAAGTTTTGGGCTCGATCCGAAATCAATAGGTGTTCCAAATTGGACAATTCAAGTTCAACGGCACTTCGTTCCTAATTGGAGTGGTTGGTGTATTCCATACTTCTTGCCATTGGATTTCACTCAAAACTCACCAAATGACTCCTCCCACCATATTATGATGTTGCCCAAGTTTGGGGCTCGATCCGAAATCAATAGGTGTGAGAAATTGGACAATTCAAGTTCAACGGCAGTTCGTTCCAAATTGGTGTGGTTGGTGTATTCCATACTTCTAGCGATTGGATTTCAATCAAAACTCACCAAATGACTCCTCCCACCATATTATGATGTTGCCCAAGTTTGGGGCTCGATCCGAAATCAATAGGTGTGAGAAATTGGACAATTCAAGTTCAACGGCAGTTCGTTCCTAATTGGAGTGGTTGGTGTATTCCATACTTCTATCGATTGGATTTCACCCAAAACTCACCAAATGACTCCTCCCACCATATTATGATGTTGCCCAAGTTTTGGGCTCGATCCGAAATCAATAGGTGTTCCAAATTGGACAATTCAAGTTCAACGGCAGTTCCTTCCTAATTGGAGTGGTTGGTGTATTCCATACTTCTATCGATTGGATTTCACTCAAAACTCACCAAATGACTCCTCCCACCATATTATGATGTTGCCCAAGTTTTGGGCTCGATCCAAAATCAATAGGTGTGAGAAATTGGACAATTCAAGTTCAACGGCAATTCGTTCCTAATTGGAGTGGTTGGTGTATTCCATACTTCTAGCGATTGGATTTCAATCAAAACTCACCAAATGACTCTTCCCACCATATTATGATGTTGCCCAAGTTTTGGGCTCGATCCGAAATCAATAGGTTTGAGAAATTGGACAATTCCAGTTCAACGGCAGTTCGTTCCTAATTGGAGTGGTTAGTGTATTCCATACTTCTAGCGATTGGATTTCACTAAAAACTCACCAAATGACTCCTCCCGCCATATTATGTTGTTGCCCAAGTTTTGGGCTCGATCCGAAATCAATAGGTATTCCAAATTGGACAATTCAAGTTCAACGGCAGTTCGTTCCTAATTGGAGTGGTTGGTGTATTCCATACTTCTAGCGATTGGATTTCACTCAAAACCCACCAAATGACTCCTCCCACCATATTATGATGTTGCCCAAGTTTTGGGCTCGATCCGAAATCAATAGGTGTGAGAAATTGGACAATTCAAGTTCAACGGCAGTTCGTTCCTAATTGGAGTGGTTGGTGTATTCCATACTTCTAGCGTTTGGATTTCACTCAAAACTCACCAAATGACTCCTCCCACCATATTATGATGTTGCCCAAGTTTGGGGCTCGATCCGAAATCAATAGGTGTGAGAAATTGGACAATTCAAGTTCAACGGCTGTTCGTTCCTCATTGGAGTGGTTGGTGTATTCCATACTTCTAGTGATTGGATTTCACTCAAAACTCACCAAATGACTCCTCCCACCATATTATGATGTTGCCCAAGATTTGGGCTCGATCCGAAATCAATAGGTGTGAGAAATTGGACAATTCAAGTTCAACGGCAGTTCTTTCCTAATTGGAGTGGTTGGTGAATTCCATACTTCTAGCGATTGGATTTCACTCAAAACTCACCAAATGACTCCTCCCACCATATTATGACGTTGCCCAAGTTTTGGGCTCGATCCGAAATCAATAGGTGTTCCAAATTGGACAATTCAAGTTCAACGGCAGTTCGTTCCTAATTGGAGTGGTTGGTGTATTCCACAGTTCTAGCGATTGGATTTCACTCAAAACTCACCAAATGACTCCTCCCACCATATTATGATGTTGCCCAAATTTTGGGCTCGATCCGAAATAAATAGGTGTGAGAAATTGGACAATTCAAGTTGAATGGCAGTTCTTTCCAAATTGGAGTGGTTGGTGTATTCCATACTTCTATCGATTGGATTTCACTCAAAACCCACCAAATGACTCCTCCCACCATATTATGATGTTGCCCAAGTTTTGGGCTCGATCCGAAATCAATAGGTGTGAGAAATTGGACAATTCAAGTTCAACGGCAGTTCGTTCCTATTTGGAGTGGTTGGTGTATTCCATACTTCTAGCGATTGGATTTCACTCACATCTCACCAAATGACTCCTCCCACCATATTATGATGTTGCCCAAGTTTTGGGCTCGATCCGAAATCAATAGGTGTTCCAAATTGGACAATTCAAGTTCAACGGCAGTTCGTTCCTAATTGGAGTGGTTGGTGTATTCCACAGTTCTAGCGATTGGATTTCACTCAAAACTCACCAAATGACTCCTCCCACCATATTATGATGTTGCCCAAATTTTGGGCTCGATCCGAAATAAATAGGTGTGAGAAATTGGACAATTCAAGTTGAATGGCAGTTCTTTCCAAATTGGAGTGGTTGGTGTATTCCATACTTCTATCGATTGGATTTCACTCAAAACCCACCAAATGACTCCTCCCACCATATTATGATGTTACCCAAGTTTTGGGCTCGATCCGAAATCAATAGGTGTGAGAAATTGGACAATTCAAGTTCAACGGCAGTTCGTTCCTAATTGGAGTGGTTGGTGTATTCCATACTTCTAGCGATTGGATTTCAGTCAAAACTCACCAAATGACTCCTCCCACCATATTATGATGTTGCCCAAGTTTTGGGCTCGATCCGAAATCAATAGGTGTGAGAAATTGGACAATTCAAGTTCAACGGCAGTTCGTTCCTATTTGGAGTGGTTGGTGTATTCCATACTTCTAGCGATTGGATTTCACTCACAACTCACCAAATGACTCCTCCCACCATATTATGATGTTGCCCAAGTTTTGGGCTCGATCCGAAATCAATAGGTGTTAGAAATTGGACAATTCAAGGTTAACGGCAGTTCGTTCCAAATTGGAGTGGTTGGTGTATTCCATACTTCTATCGATTGGATTTCACTCAAAACTCACCAAATGACTCCTCCCACCATATTATGATGTTGCCCAAGTTTTGGGCTCGATCCGAAATCAATAGGTGTTCCAAATTGGACAATTCAAGTTCAACGGCACTTCGTTCCTAATTGGAGTGGTTGGTGTATTCCATACTTCTAGCCATTGGATTTCACTCAAAACTCACCAAATGACTCCTCCCACCATATTATGGTGTTGCCCAAGTTTGGGGCTCGATCCGAAATCAATAGGTGTGAGAAATTGGACAATTCAAGTTCAACGGCAGTTCTTTCCTAATTGGAGTGGTTGGTGTATTCCATACTTCTAGCGATTGGATTTCACTCAAAAGTCACCAAATGACTCCTCCCACCTTATTATGATGTTGCCCAAGTTTTGGGCTCGATCTGAAATCAATAGGTGTGAGAAATTGGACAATTCAAGTTCAACGGCAGTTCGTTCCTAATTGGAGTGGTTGGTGTATTCCATACTTCTAGCGATTGGATTTCACTCAAAACTCACCAAATGACTCCTCCCACCATATTATGATGTTGCCCAAGTTTTGGGCTTGATCTGAAATCAATAGGTGTGAGAAATTGGACAATTCAAGTTCAACGGCAGTTCGTTCCAAATTGGAGTGGTTGGTGTATTCCATACTTCTAGCTATTGGATTTCAATCAAAACTCACCAAATGACTCCTCCCACCATATTATGATGTTGCCCAAGTTTGGGGCTCGATCCGAAATCAATAGGTGTGAGAAATTGGACAATTCAAGTTCAACGGCAGTTCGTTCCTAATTGGAGTGGTTGGTGTATTCCATACTTCTAGCGATTGGATTTCACTCAAAACTCACCAAATGACTCCTCCCACCATATTATGATGTTGCCCATGTTTTGGGCTCGATCCGAAATCAATAGGTGTTCCAAATTGAACAATTCAAGTTCAACGGCAGTTCGTTCCTAATTGGAGTGGTTGGTGTATTCCATACTTCTAGCGATTGGATTTCACTCAAAACTCACCAAATGACTCCTCCCACCATATTATGATGTTTCCCAAGTTTTGGGCTCGATCCGAAATCAATAGGTGTTCCAAATTGGACAATTCAAGTTCAACGGCAGTTCGTTCCTAATTGGGGTGGTTGGTGTATTCCATACTTCTAGCGATTGGATTTCACTCAAAACTCACCAAATGACTCCTCCCACCATATTATGATGTTGCCCAAGTTTTGGGCTCGATCCGAAATCAATAGGTGTTCCAAATTGGACAATTCAAGTTCAACGGCAGTTCGTTCCTAATTGGAGTGGTTGGTGTATTCCATACTTCTAGCGATTGGATTTCACTCAAAACTCACCAAATGACTCCTCCCACCATATTATGATGTTGCCCAAGCTTGGGGCTCGATCCGAAATCAATAGGTGTTCAAAATTGGACAATTCAAGTTCAACGGCAGTTCGTACCTAATTGGAGTGGTTGGTGTATTCCATACTTCTAGCGATTGGATTTCACTCAAAACTCACCAAATGACTCCTCTCACCATATTATGATGTTGCCCAAGTTTTGGGCTCGATCCGAAATCAATAGGTGTTCCAAATTGGACAATTCAAGTTCAACCGCAGTTCGTTCCTAATTGGAGTGGTTGGTGTATTCTATACTTCTTGCGATTGGATTTCACTCAAAACTCACCAAAGGACTCCTCCCACCATATTATGATGTTGCCCTAGTTTTGGGCTCGATCCGAAATCAATAGGTGTTCCAAATTCGACAATTCAAGTTCAACGGCAGTTCGTTCCTAATTGGAGTGGTTGGTGTATTCCATAGTTCTAGCGATTGAATTTCACTCAAAAGTCACCAAATGACTCCTCCCACCATATTATGATGTTGCCCAAGTTTTGGGCTCGATCCGAAATCAATAGGTGTTCCAAATTGGAAAATTCAAGTTCAACGGCAGTTCGTTCCTAATTGGAGTGGTTGGTGTATTCCATACCTCTAGCGATTGGATTTCACTCAAAACTCACCAAATGACTCCTCCCACCATATTATGATGTTGCCCATGTTTTGGGCTCGATCCGAAATCAATAGGTGTTGCAAATTGGACAATTCAAGTTCAACGGCAGTTCGTTCCTAATTAGAGTGGTTGGTGTATTCCATACTTCTAGCCATTGGATTTCACTCAAAACTCACCAAATGACTCCTCCCACCATATTATGATGTTGCCCAAGTTTGGGGCTCGATCCGAAATCAATAGGTGTGAGAAATTGGACAATTCAAGTTCAACGGCAGTTCGTTCCTAATTGGAGTGGTTGGTGTATTCCATACTTCTAGCGATTGGATTTCACTAAAAACTCACCAAATGACTCCTCCCACCATATTATGATGTTGCCCAAGTTTTGGGCTCGATCTGAAATCAATAGGTGTGAGAAATTGGACAATTCAAGTTCAACGGCAGTTCGTTCCTAATTGGAGTGGTTGGTGTATTCCATACTTCTAGTGATTGGATTTCACTCAAAACTCACCAAATGACTCCTCCCACCATATTATGATGTTGCCCAAGTTTTGGGCTCGATCCGAAATCAATAGGTGTGAGAAATTGGACAATTCAAGTTCAACGGCAGTTCGTTCCTAATTGGAGTGGTTGGTGTATTCCAAACTTCTAGCGATTGGATTTCACTCAAAACTCACCAAATGACTCCTCCCACCATATTATGATGTTGCCCATGTTTTGGGCTCGATCCGAAATCAATAGGTGTTCCAAATTGAACAATTCAAGTTCAACGGCAGTTCGTTCCTAATTGGAGTGGTTGGTGTATTCCATACTTCTAGCGATTGGATTTCACTCAAAACGAACCAAATGACTCCTCCCACCATATTATGATGTTGCACAAGTTTTGGGATCGATCCGAAATCAATAGGTGTGAGAAATGGGTCAATTCAATATCAACGGCATGTCGTTCCTAACTGGAGTGGTTGGTGTATTCCATACTTCTTGCGATTGGATTTCACTCAAAACTCACCAAATGACTCCTCCCACCATATTATGATGTTGCCCAAGTTTTGGGCTCGATCCGAAATCAATAGGTGTTCCAAATTGGACAATTCAAGTTCAACGGCAGTTCGTTCCTAATTGGAGTGGTTGGTGAATTCCATACTTCTAGCGATTGAATTTCACTCAAAAGTCACCAAATGACTCCTCCCACCATATTATGACGTTGCCCAAGTTTGGGGCTCGATCCGAAATCAATAGGTGTTCCAAATTGGACAATTCACGTTCAACGGCAGTTCGTTCCTAATTGGAGTGGTTGGTGTATTCCATACTTCTAGCGTTTGGATTTCACTCAAAACTCACCAAATGACTACTCCCACCATATTATGATGTTGCCCAAGTTTTGGGATCGATCCGAAATCAATAGGTGTGAGAAATTGGTCAATTCAATTTCGACGGCATTTCGTTCCTAATTGGAGGGGTTGGTATATTCCATACTTCTAGCGATTGGATTTCACTCAAAACTCACCAAATGACTCCTCCCACCATATTATAATGTTGCCCAAGTTTTGGGCTCGATCCGAAATCAATAGGTGTTCAAAATTGGACAATTCAAGTTCAACGGCAGTTCGTTCCTAATTGGAGTGGTTGGTGTATTCCATAGTTCTAGCGATTGGATTTCACTCAAAACTCACCAAATGACTCCTCCCACCATATTATGATGTTGCCCAAGTTTTGGGCTCGATCCGAAATCAATAGGTGTGAGAAATTGGACAATTCAAGTTGAACGGCAGTTCGTTCCAAGTTGGAGTGGTTGGTGTATTCCATACTTCTATCGATTGGATTTCACTCAAAACTCACCAAACGACTCCTCCCACCATATTATGATGTTGCCCAAGTTTTGGGCTCGATCCGAAATCATTAGGTGTGAGAAATTGGACAATTCAAGTTCAACGGAAGTTCGTTCCTAATTGGAGTGGTTGGTGTATTCCATACTTCTAGCCATTGGATTTCACTCAAAACTCACCAAATGACTCCTCCCACCATATTATGATGTTGCCCAAGTTTGGGACTCGATCCGAAATCAATAGGTGTGAGAAATTGGACAATTCAAGTTCAACGGCACTTCGTTCCTAATTGGAGTGGTTGGTGTATTCCATACTTCTAGCGGTTGGATTTCACTCAAAACTCACCAAATGACTCCTCCCACCATATTATGATGTTGCCCAAGTTTTGGGCTCGGTCCGAAATCAATAGCTGTTCCAAATTGGACAATTCAAGTTCAACGGCAGTTCGTTCCTAATTGGAGTGGTTGGTATATTCCATACTTCTAGCGATTGGATTTCACTCAAAACTCACCAAATGACTCCTCCCACCATATGATGATGTTGCCCAAGTTTTGGGATCGATCCGTAATCAATAGGTGTGAGAAATTGGACAATTCAAGTTCAACGGCAGTTCATTCCTAATTGGAGTGGTTGGTGTATTCCACACTTCTAGCGATTGGATTTCACTCAAAACTCACCAAATGACTCCTCCCACCATATTATGATGTTGCCCAAGTTGTGGGCTCGATCCGAAATCAATACGTGTGAGAAATTGGTCAATTCAATTTGAACGGCAGTTCGTTCCTAATTGGAGGGGTTGGTGTATTCCATACTTCTAGCGATTGGATTTCACTCAAAACTCACCAAATGACTCCTCCCACCATATTATGATGTTGGCCAAGTTTTGGTCTCGATCCGAAATCAATAGGTGTTCCAAATTGGACAATTCAAGTTCAACGGAAGTTCGTTCCTAATTGGAGTGGTTGGTGTATTCCATACTTCTAGCCATTGGATTTCACTCAAAACTCACCAAATGACTCCTCCCACCATATTATGATGTTGCCCAAGTTTTGGGCTTGATCCGAAATCAATAGGTGTGAGAAATTGGACAATTCAAGTTCAACGGCAGTTGGTTCCTAATTGGAGTGGTTGGTGTATTCCATACTTCTAGCGATTGGATTTCACTCTAAAACTCACCAAATGACTCCTCCCACCACATTATGATGTTGCCCAAGTTTTGGGCTCGATCCGAAATCAATAGGTGTTCCAAATTGGACAATTCAAGTTCAACGGCAGTTCGTTCCTAATTGGAGTGGTTGGTGTATTCCATACTTCTAGCGTTTGGATTTCACTCAAAACTCACCAAATGACTCCTCCCACCATATTATGCTGTTGCCCAAGTTTTGGGCTCGATCCGAAATCAATAGGTGTTCCAAATTGGACAATTCAAGTTCAACGGCATTTCGTTCCTAATTGGAGTGGTTGGTGTATTCCATACTTCTAGCGATTGGATTTCACTCAAAACTCACCAAATGACTCCTCCCACGATATTATGATGTTGCCCGAGTTTTGGGCTCGATCCGAAATCCATAGGTGTGAGAAATTGGACAATTCAAGTTCAACGGCAGTTCGTTCCTAATTGGAGTGGTTGGTGTATTCCATACTTCTAGCCATTGGATTTCACTCAAAACTCACCAAATGACTCCTCCCACCATATTATGATGTTGCCCAAGTTTGGGACTCGATCCGAAATCAATAGGTGTGAGAAATTGGACAATTCAAGTTCAACGGCACTTCGTTCCTAATTGGAGTGGTTGGTGTATTCCATACTTCTAGCGGTTGGATTTCACTCAAAACTCACCAAATGACTCCTCCCACCATATTATGATGTTGCCCAAGTTTTGGGCTCGGTCCGAAATCAATAGCTGTTCCAAATTGGACAATTCAAGTTCAACGGCAGTTCGTTCCTAATTGGAGTGGTTGGTGTATTCCACACTTCTAGCGATTGGATTTCACTCAAAACTCACCAAATGACTCCTCCCACAATATGATGATGTTGGCCAAGTTTTGGGATCGATCCGTAATCAATAGGTGTGAGAAATTGGACAATTCAAGTTCAACGGCAGTTCATTCCTAATTGGAGTGGTTGGTGTATTCCACACTTCTAGCGATTGGATTTCACTCAAAACTCACCAAATGACTCCTCCCACCATATTATGATGTTGCCCAAGTTGTGGGCTCGATCCGAAATCAATACGTGTGAGAAATTGGTCAATTCAATTTGAACGGCAGTTCGTTCCTAATTGGAGGGGTTGGTGTATTCCATACTTCTAGCGATTGGATTTCACTCAAAACTCACCAAATGACTCCTCCCACCATATTATGATGTTGCCCAAGTTTTGGGCTCGATCCGAAATCAATAGGTGTTCCAAATTGGACAATTCAAGTTCAACGGCAGTTGGTTCCTAATTGGAGTGGTTGGTGTATTCCATACTTCTAGCGATTGGATTTCACTCAAAATTCACCAAATGACTCCTCCCACCATATTATGATGTTGCCCAAGTTTTGGGTTCGATCTGAAATCAATAGGTGTTCCAAATTGGACAATTCAAGTTCAACGGCAGTTCGTTCCTAATTGGAGTGGTTGGTGTATTCCATACTTCTAGCAATTGGATTTCACTCAAAACTCACCAAATGACTCCTCCCACCATATTATGATGTTGCCCAAGTTTTGGGCTCGATCCGAAATCAATACGTGTGAGAAATTGGTCAATTCAATTTGAACGGCAGTTCGTTCCTAATTGGAGTGGTTGGTGTATTCCATACTTCTATCGATTGGATTTCACTCAAAACTCACCAAATGACTCCTCCCACCATATTATGATGTTGCCCAAGTTTTGGGCTTGATCCGAAATCAATAGGTGTGAGAAATTGGACAATTCAAGTTCAACGGCAGTTGGTTCCTAATTGGAGTGGTTGGTGTATTCCATACTTCTAGCGATTGGATTTCACTCTAAAACTCACCAAATGACTCCTCCCACCACATTATGATGTTGCCCAAGTTTTGGGCTCGATCCGAAATCAATAGGTGTTCCAAATTGGACAATTCAAGTTCAACGGCAGTTCGTTCCTAATTGGAGTGGTTGGTGTATTCCATACTTCTAGCGTTTGGATTTCACTCAAAACTCACCAAATGACTCCTCCCACCATATTATGCTGTTGCCCAAGTTTTGGGCTCGATCCGAAATCAATAGGTGTTCCAAATTGGACAATTCAAGTTCAACGGCATTTCGTTCCTAATTGGAGTGGTTGGTGTATTCCATACTTCTAGCGATTGGATTTCACTCAAAACTCACCAAATGACTCCTCCCACGATATTATGATGTTGCCCGAGTTTTGGGCTCGATCCGAAATCCATAGGTGTGAGAAATTGGACAATTCAAGTTCAACGGCAGTTCGTTCCTAATTGGAGTGGTTGGTGTATTCCATACTTCTAGCCATTGGATTTCACTCAAAACTCACCAAATGACTCCTCCCACCATATTATGATGTTGCCCAAGTTTGGGACTCGATCCGAAATCAATAGGTGTGAGAAATTGGACAATTCAAGTTCAACGGCACTTCGTTCCTAATTGGAGTGGTTGGTGTATTCCATACTTCTAGCGGTTGGATTTCACTCAAAACTCACCAAATGACTCCTCCCACCATATTATGATGTCGCCCAAGTTTTGGGCTCGGTCCGAAATCAATAGCTGTTCCAAATTGGACAATTCAAGTTCAACGGCAGTTCGTTCCTAATTGGAGTGGTTGGTGTATTCCACACTTCTAGCGATTGGATTTCACTCAAAACTCACCAAATGACTCCTCCCACCATATGATGATGTTGGCCAAGTTTTGGGATCGATCCGTAATCAATAGGTGTGAGAAATTGGACAATTCAAGTTCAACGGCAGTTCATTCCTAATTGGAGTGGTTGGTGTATTCCACACTTCTAGCGATTGGATTTCACTCAAAACTCACCAAATGACTCCTCCCACCATATTATGATGTTGCCCAAGTTGTGGGCTCGATCCGAAATCAATACGTGTGAGAAATTGGTCAATTCAATTTGAACGGCAGTTCGTTCCTAATTGGAGGGGTTGGTGTATTCCATACTTCTAGCGATTGGATTTCACTCAAAACTCACCAAATGACTCCTCCCACCATATTATGATGTTGCCCAAGTTTTGGGCTCGATCCGAAATCAATAGGTGTTCCAAATTGGACAATTCAAGTTCAACGGCAGTTGGTTCCTAATTGGAGTGGTTGGTGTATTCCATACTTCTAGCGATTGGATTTCACTCAAAATTCACCAAATGACTCCTCCCACCATATTATGATGTTGCCCAAGTTTTGGGTTCGATCCGAAATCAATAGGTGTTCCAAATTGGACAATTCAAGTTCAACGGCAGTTCGTTCCTAATTGGAGTGGTTGGTGTATTCCATACTTCTAGCAATTGGATTTCACTCAAAACTCACCAAATGACTCCTCCCACCATATTATGATGTTGCCCAAGTTTTGGGCTCGATCCGAAATCAATACGTGTGAGAAATTGGTCAATTCAATTTGAACGGCAGTTCGTTCCTAATTGGAGTGGTTGGTGTATTCCATACTTCTATCGATTGGATTTCACTCAAAACTCACCAAATGACTCCTCCCACCATATTATGATGTTGCCCAAGTTTTGGGCTTGATCCGAAATCAATAGGTGTGAGAAATTGGACAATTCAAGTTCAACGGCAGTTGGTTCCTAATTGGAGTGGTTGGTGTATTCCATACTTCTAGCGATTGGATTTCACTCTAAAACTCACCAAATGACTCCTCCCACCACATTATGATGTTGCCCAAGTTTTGGGCTCGATCCGAAATCAATAGGTGTTCCAAATTGGACAATTCAAGTTCAACGGCAGTTCGTTCCTAATTGGAGTGGTTGGTGTATTCCATACTTCTAGCGTTTGGATTTCACTCAAAACTCACCAAATGACTCCTCCCACCATATTATGCTGTTGCCCAAGTTTTGGGCTCGATCCGAAATCAATAGGTGTTCCAAATTGGACAATTCAAGTTCAACGGCATTTCGTTCCTAATTGGAGTGGTTGGTGTATTCCATACTTCTAGCGATTGGATTTCACTCAAAACTCACCAAATGACTCCTCCCACGATATTATGATGTTGCCCGAGTTTTGGGCTCGATCCGAAATCCATAGGTGTGAGAAATTGGACAATTCAAGTTCAACGGCAGTTCGTTCCTAATTGGAGTGGTTGTTGTATTCCATACTTCTAGCGATTGGATTTCACTCAAAACTCACCAAATGACTCCTCCCACCCTATTATGATGTTGCCCAAGTTTTGGGCTCAATCCGAAATCAATACGTGTGAGAAACTGGTCAATTCAATTTGAACGGCAGTTCGTTCCTAATTGGAGTGGTTGGTGTATTCCATACTTCTAGCGATTGGATTTCACTCAAAAGTCACCAAATGACTCCTCCCACCATATTATGATGTTGCCCAAGTTTTGGGCTCGATCCGAAATCGATAGGTGTTCCAAATTGGACAATTCAAGTTCAATGGCAGTTCGTTCCTAATTGGAGTGGTTGGTGTATTCCATACTTCTAGCGATTGGATTTCACTCAAAACTCACCAAACGACTCCTCCCACCATATTATGATGTTGCCCAAGTTTTGGGTTCGATCCGAAATCAATAGGTGTTCCAAATTGGACAATTCAAGTTCAACGGCATTTCGTTCCTAATTGGAGTGGTTGGTGTATTCCATACTTCTAGCGATTGGATTTCACTCAAAACTCACCAAATGACTCCTCCCACGATATTATGATGTTGCCCGAGTTTTGGGCTCGATCCGAAATCCATAGGTGTGAGAAATTGGACAATTCAAGTTCAACGGCAGTTCGTTCCTAATTGGAGTGGTTGGTGTATTCCATACTTCTAGCGTTTGGATTTCACTCAAAACTCACCAAATGACTCCTCCCACCATATTATGCTGTTGCCCAAGTTTTGGGCTCGATCCGAAATCAATAGGTGTTCCAAATTGGACAATTCAAGTTCAACGGCATTTCGTTCCTAATTGGAGTGGTTGGTGTATTCCATACTTCTAGCGATTGGATTTCACTCAAAACTCACCAAATGACTCCTCCCACGATATTATGATGTTGCCCGAGTTTTGGGCTCGATCCGAAATCCATAGGTGTGAGAAATTGGACAATTCAAGTTCAACGGCAGTTCGTTCCTAATTGGAGTGGTTGGTGTATTCCATACTTCTAGCCATTGGATTTCACTCAAAACTCACCAAATGACTCCTCCCACCATATTATGATGTTGCCCAAGTTTGGGACTCGATCCGAAATCAATAGGTGTGAGAAATTGGACAATTCAAGTTCAACGGCACTTCGTTCCTAATTGGAGTGGTTGGTGTATTCCATACTTCTAGCGGTTGGATTTCACTCAAAACTCACCAAATGACTCCTCCCACCATATTATGATGTCGCCCAAGTTTTGGGCTCGGTCCGAAATCAATAGCTGTTCCAAATTGGACAATTCAAGTTCAACGGCAGTTCGTTCCTAATTGGAGTGGTTGGTGTATTCCACACTTCTAGCGATTGGATTTCACTCAAAACTCACCAAATGACTCCTCCCACCATATGATGATGTTGGCCAAGTTTTGGGATCGATCCGTAATCAATAGGTGTGAGAAATTGGACAATTCAAGTTCAACGGCAGTTCATTCCTAATTGGAGTGGTTGGTGTATTCCACACTTCTAGCGATTGGATTTCACTCAAAACTCACCAAATGACTCCTCCCACCATATTATGATGTTGCCCAAGTTGTGGGCTCGATCCGAAATCAATACGTGTGAGAAATTGGTCAATTCAATTTGAACGGCAGTTCGTTCCTAATTGGAGGGGTTGGTGTATTCCATACTTCTAGCGATTGGATTTCACTCAAAACTCACCAAATGACTCCTCCCACCATATTATGATGTTGCCCAAGTTTTGGGCTCGATCCGAAATCAATAGGTGTTCCAAATTGGACAATTCAAGTTCAACGGCAGTTGGTTCCTAATTGGAGTGGTTGGTGTATTCCATACTTCTAGCGATTGGATTTCACTCAAAATTCACCAAATGACTCCTCCCACCATATTATGATGTTGCCCAAGTTTTGGGTTCGATCCGAAATCAATAGGTGTTCCAAATTGGACAATTCAAGTTCAACGGCAGTTCGTTCCTAATTGGAGTGGTTGGTGTATTCCATACTTCTAGCAATTGGATTTCACTCAAAACTCACCAAATGACTCCTCCCACCATATTATGATGTTGCCCAAGTTTTGGGCTCGATCCGAAATCAATACGTGTGAGAAATTGGTCAATTCAATTTGAACGGCAGTTCGTTCCTAATTGGAGTGGTTGGTGTATTCCATACTTCTATCGATTGGATTTCACTCAAAACTCACCAAATGACTCCTCCCACCATATTATGATGTTGCCCAAGTTTTGGGCTTGATCCGAAATCAATAGGTGTGAGAAATTGGACAATTCAAGTTCAACGGCAGTTGGTTCCTAATTGGAGTGGTTGGTGTATTCCATACTTCTAGCGATTGGATTTCACTCTAAAACTCACCAAATGACTCCTCCCACCACATTATGATGTTGCCCAAGTTTTGGGCTCGATCCGAAATCAATAGGTGTTCCAAATTGGACAATTCAAGTTCAACGGCAGTTCGTTCCTAATTGGAGTGGTTGGTGTATTCCATACTTCTAGCGTTTGGATTTCACTCAAAACTCACCAAATGACTCCTCCCACCATATTATGCTGTTGCCCAAGTTTTGGGCTCGATCCGAAATCAATAGGTGTTCCAAATTGGACAATTCAAGTTCAACGGCATTTCGTTCCTAATTGGAGTGGTTGGTGTATTCCATACTTCTAGCGATTGGATTTCACTCAAAACTCACCAAATGACTCCTCCCACGATATTATGATGTTGCCCGAGTTTTGGGCTCGATCCGAAATCCATAGGTGTGAGAAATTGGACAATTCAAGTTCAACGGCAGTTCGTTCCTAATTGGAGTGGTTGTTGTATTCCATACTTCTAGCGATTGGATTTCACTCAAAACTCACCAAATGACTCCTCCCACCCTATTATGATGTTGCCCAAGTTTTGGGCTCAATCCGAAATCAATACGTGTGAGAAACTGGTCAATTCAATTTGAACGGCAGTTCGTTCCTAATTGGAGTGGTTGGTGTATTCCATACTTCTAGCGATTGGATTTCACTCAAAAGTCACCAAATGACTCCTCCCACCATATTATGATGTTGCCCAAGTTTTGGGCTCGATCCGAAATCGATAGGTGTTCCAAATTGGACAATTCAAGTTCAATGGCAGTTCGTTCCTAATTGGAGTGGTTGGTGTATTCCATACTTCTAGCGATTGGATTTCACTCAAAACTCACCAAACGACTCCTCCCACCATATTATGATGTTGCCCAAGTTTTGGGTTCGATCCGAAATCAATAGGTGTTCCAAATTGGACAATTCAAGTTCAACGGCATTTCGTTCCTAATTGGAGTGGTTGGTGTATTCCATACTTCTAGCGATTGGATTTCACTCAAAACTCACCAAATGACTCCTCCCACGATATTATGATGTTGCCCGAGTTTTGGGCTCGATCCGAAATCCATAGGTGTGAGAAATTGGACAATTCAAGTTCAACGGCAGTTCGTTCCTAATTGGAGTGGTTGTTGTATTCCATACTTCTAGCGATTGGATTTCACTCAAAACTCACCAAATGACTCCTCCCACCCTATTATGATGTTGCCCAAGTTTTGGGCTCAATCCGAAATCAATACGTGTGAGAAATTGGTCAATTCATTTTGAACGGCAGTTCGTTCCTAATTGGAGTGGTTGGTGTATTCCATACTTCTAGCGATTGGATTTCACTCAAAAGTCACCAAATGACTCCTCCCACCATATTATGATGTTGCCCAAGTTTTGGGCTCGATCCGAAATCGATAGGTGTTCCAAATTGGACAATTCAAGTTCAATGGCAGTTCGTTCCTAATTGGAGTGGTTGGTGTATTCCATACTTCTAGCGATTGGATTTCACTCAAAACTCACCAAATGACTCCTCCCACCATATTATGATGTTGCCCAAGTTTTGGGTTCGATCCGAAATCAATAGGTGTTCCAAATTGGACAATTCAAGTTCAACGGCAGTTCGTTCCTAATTGGAGTGGTTGGTGTATTCCATACTTCTAGCGATTGGATTTCAATCAAAACTCACCAAATGACTCCTCCCACCACATTATGATGTTGCCCAAGTTTTGGGCTCGATCCGAAATCAATAGGTGTTCCAAATTGGACAAGTCAAGTTCAACGGCAGTTCTTTCCTAATTGGAGTGGTTGGTGTATTCCATACTTCTAGGGATTGGATTTCACTCAAAACTTACCAAATGACTCCTCCCACCATATTATGATGTTGCCCAAGTTTTGGACTCGATCCGAAATCAATACGTGTGAGAAATTGGTCAATTCAATTTGAACGGCAGTTCGTTCCTAATTGGAGTGGTTAGTGTATTCCATACTTCTAGCGTTTGGATTTCACTCAAAACTCACCAAATGACTCCTCCCACCATATTATGCTGTTGCCCAAGTTTTGGGCTCGATCCGAAATCAATAGGTGTTCCAAATTGGACAATTCAAGTTCAACGGCATTTCGTTCCTAATTGGAGTGGTTGGTGTATTCCATACTTCTAGCGATTGGATTTCACTCAAAACTCACCAAATGACTCCTCCCACGATATTATGATGTTGCCCGAGTTTTGGGCTCGATCCGAAATCCATAGGTGTGAGAAATTGGACAATTCAAGTTCAACGGCAGTTCGTTCCTAATTGGAGTGGTTGTTGTATTCCATACTTCTAGCGATTGGATTTCACTCAAAACTCACCAAATGACTCCTCCCACCCTATTATGATGTTGCCCAAGTTTTGGGCTCAATCCGAAATCAATACGTGTGAGAAACTGGTCAATTCAATTTGAACGGCAGTTCGTTCCTAATTGGAGTGGTTGGTGTATTCCATACTTCTAGCGATTGGATTTCACTCAAAAGTCACCAAATGACTCCTCCCACCATATTATGATGTTGCCCAAGTTTTGGGCTCGATCCGAAATCGATAGGTGTTCCAAATTGGACAATTCAAGTTCAATGGCAGTTCGTTCCTAATTGGAGTGGTTGGTGTATTCCATACTTCTAGCGATTGGATTTCACTCAAAACTCACCAAACGACTCCTCCCACCATATTATGATGTTGCCCAAGTTTTGGGTTCGATCCGAAATCAATAGGTGTTCCAAATTGGACAATTCAAGTTCAACGGCATTTCGTTCCTAATTGGAGTGGTTGGTGTATTCCATACTTCTAGCGATTGGATTTCACTCAAAACTCACCAAATGACTCCTCCCACGATATTATGATGTTGCCCGAGTTTTGGGCTCGATCCGAAATCCATAGGTGTGAGAAATTGGACAATTCAAGTTCAACGGCAGTTCGTTCCTAATTGGAGTGGTTGTTGTATTCCATACTTCTAGCGATTGGATTTCACTCAAAACTCACCAAATGACTCCTCCCACCCTATTATGATGTTGCCCAAGTTTTGGGCTCAATCCGAAATCAATACGTGTGAGAAATTGGTCAATTCATTTTGAACGGCAGTTCGTTCCTAATTGGAGTGGTTGGTGTATTCCATACTTCTAGCGATTGGATTTCACTCAAAAGTCACCAAATGACTCCTCCCACCATATTATGATGTTGCCCAAGTTTTGGGCTCGATCCGAAATCGATAGGTGTTCCAAATTGGACAATTCAAGTTCAATGGCAGTTCGTTCCTAATTGGAGTGGTTGGTGTATTCCATACTTCTAGCGATTGGATTTCACTCAAAACTCACCAAATGACTCCTCCCACCATATTATGATGTTGCCCAAGTTTTGGGTTCGATCCGAAATCAATAGGTGTTCCAAATTGGACAATTCAAGTTCAACGGCAGTTCGTTCCTAATTGGAGTGGTTGGTGTATTCCATACTTCTAGCGATTGGATTTCAATCAAAACTCACCAAATGACTCCTCCCACCACATTATGATGTTGCCCAAGTTTTGGGCTCGATCCGAAATCAATAGGTGTTCCAAATTGGACAAGTCAAGTTCAACGGCAGTTCTTTCCTAATTGGAGTGGTTGGTGTATTCCATACTTCTAGGGATTGGATTTCACTCAAAACTTACCAAATGACTCCTCCCACCATATTATGATGTTGCCCAAGTTTTGGACTCGATCCGAAATCAATACGTGTGAGAAATTGGTCAATTCAATTTGAACGGCAGTTCGTTCCTAATTGGAGTGGTTAGTGTATTCCATACTTCTAGCGATTGGATTTCACTCAAAACTCACCAAATGACTCCTCCCACCATATTATGATGTTGCCCAAGTTTTGGGTTCGATCCGAAATCAATAGGTGTTCCAAATTGGACAATTCAAGTTCAACGGCAGTTCGTTCCTAATTGGAGTGGTTGGTGTATTCCATACTTCTAGCGATTGGATTTCACTCAAAACTCACCAAATGACTCCTCCCACCACATTATGATGTTGCCCAAGTTTTGGGCTCGATCCGAAATCAATAGGTGTTCCAAATTGGACAATTCAAGTTCAACGGCACTTCGTTTCTAATTGGAGTGGTTGGTGTATTCCATACTTCTAGCGTTTGGATTTCACTCAAAACTCACCAAATGACTCCTCCCACCATATTATGATGTTGCCCAAGTTTTGGGCTCGATCCGAAATCAATAGGTGTTCAAAATTGGACAATTCAAGTTCAACGGCAGTTCGTTCCTAATTGGAGTGGTTGGTGTATTCCATACTTCTATCGATTGGATTTCACTCAAAACTCACCAAATGACTCCTCCCACCATATTATGATGTTGCCCAAGTTTTGGGCTCGATCCGAAATCAATAGGTGTGAGAAATTGGACAATTCAAGTTCAACGGCAGTTCGTACCTAATTGGAGGTGTTGGTGTATTCCAAATTTCTAGCGATTGGATTTCACTCAAAACTCACCAAATGACTCCTCCCACCATATTATGATGTTCCCCAAGTTTTGGTCTCGATCCGAAATCAATAGTTGTTCCAAATTGGACAATTCAAGTTCAACGGCAGTTCGTTCCTAATTGGAGTGGTTGGTGTATTCCATACTTCTAGCGATTGGATTTCACCCAAAACTCACCAAATGACTCCTCCCACCATATTATGATGTTGCCCAAGTTTTGGGCTCGATCCGAAATCAGTAGGTGTTCCAAATTGGACAATTCAAATTCAACGGCAATTCGTTCCTAATTGGAGTGGTTGGTGTATTCCATACTTCTAGCGATTGGATTTCACTCAAAACTCACCAAATGACTCCTCCCACCATATTATGATGTTGCCCAAGTTTTGGGCTCGATCCGAAATCAATAGGTGTTGAAAATTGGACAATTCAAGTTCAACGGCAGTTCGTTCCTAATTGGAGGGGTTGGTGAATTCCGTACTTCTAGCGATTGGATTTCACTCAAAACTCACCAAATGACTCCTCCCACCATATCATGACGTTGCCCAAGTTTTGGGCTCGATCCGAAATAAATAGGTGTGAGAAATTGGACAATTCAAGTTGAACGGCAGTTCTTTCCAAATTGGAGTGGTTGGTGTATTCCATACTTCTATCGATTGGATTTCACTCAAAACTCACCAAATGACTCCTCCCACCATATCATGACGTTGCCCAAGTTTTGGGCTCGATCCGAAATAAATAGGTGTGAGAAATTGGACAATTCAAGTTGAACGGCAGTTCTTTCCAAATTGGAGTGGTTGGTGTATTCCATACTTCTATCGATTGGATTTCACTCAAAACTCACCAAATGACTCCTCCCACCATATTATGATGTTGCCCAAGTTTTGGGCTCGATCCGAAATAAATAGGTGTGAGAAATTGGACAATTCAAGTTGAACGGCAGTTCTTTCCAAATTGGAGTGGTTGGTGTATTCCATACTTCTATCGATTGGATTTCACTCAAAACTCACCAAATGACTCCTCCCACCATATTATGATGTTGCCCAAGTTTTGGGCTCGATTCGAAATCAATAGGTGTGAGAAATTGGACAATTCAAGTTCAACGGCAGTTCGTTCCTTATTGGAGTGGTTGGTGAATTCCATACTTCTAGCGATTGGATTTCACTCAAAACTCACCAAATGACTCCTCCCACCATATTATGATGTTGCCCAAGTTTTGGGCTCGATCCGAAATCAATAGGTGTTCCAAATTGGACAATTCAAGTTCAACGGCAGTTCGTTCCTAATTGGAGTGGTTGGTGTATTCTATACTTGTTGCGATTAGATTTCACTCAAAACTCACCAAAGGACTCCTCCCACCATATTATGATGTTGCCCAAGTTTTGGGCTCGATCCGAAATCAATAGGTGTGAGAAATTGGACAATTCAAGTTCAACGGCAGTTCGTTCCTAATTGGTGTGGTTGGTGTATTCCATACTTCTAGCGATTGGGTTTCACTCAAAACTCACCAAATGACTCCTCCCACCATATTATGATGTTGCCCAAGTTTGGGGCTCGATCCGAAATCAATAGGTGTGAGAAATTGGACAATTAAAGTTCAACGGCAGTTCGTTCCTAATTGGAGTGGTTGGTGTATTCCAAACTTCTAGCGATTGGATTTCAGTCAAAACTCACCAAATGACTCCTCCCACCATATTATGATGTTGCCCAAGTTTTGGGCTCGATCCGAAATCAATAGGTGTGAGAAATTGGACCATTCAAGTTCAACGGCAGTTCGTTCCTAATTGGAGTGGTTGGTGTATTCCAAACTTCTAGCGATTGGATTTCAGTCAAAACTCACCAAATGACTCCTCCCACCATATTATGATGTTGCCCAAGTTTTGGGCTCGATCCGAAATCAATAGGTGTGAGAAATTGGACAATTCCAGTTCAACGGCAGTTCGTTCCTAATTGGAGTGGTTAGTGTATTCCATACTTCTAGCGATTGGATTTCACTCAAAACTCACCAAATGACTCCTCCCACCATATTATGTTGTTGCCCAAGTTTGGGGCTCGATCCGAAATCAATAGGTGTGAGAAATTGGACAATTCAAGTTCAACGGCAGTTCGTTCCTAATTGGAGTGGTTGGTGTATTCCATACTTCTAGCGATTGGATTTCAGTCAAAACTCACCAAATGACTCCTCCCACCATATTATGATGTTGCCCAAGTTTTGGGCTCGATCCGAAATCAATAGGTGTGAGAAATTGGACAATTCCAGTTCAACGGCAGTTCGTTCCTAATTGGAGTGGTTAGTGTATTCCATACTTCTAGCGATTGGATTTCACTCAAAACTCACCAAATGACTCCTCCCACCATATTATGTTGTTGCCCAAGTTTTGGGCTCGATCCGAAATCAATAGGTATTCCAAATTGGACAATTCAAGTTCAACGGCAGTTCGTTCCTAATTGGAGTGGTTGGTGTATTCCATACTTCTAGCGATTGGATTTCACTCAAAACTCACCAAAGGACTCCTCCCACCATATTATGTTGTTGCCCAAGTTTTGGGCTCGATCCGAAATCGATAGGTGTTCCAAATTGGACAATTCAAGTTCAATGGCAGTTCGTTCCTAATTGGAGTGGTTGGTGTATTCCAAACTTCTAGCGATTGGATTTCAGTCAAAACTCACCAAATGACTCCTCCCACCATATTATGATGTTGCCCAAGTTTTGGGCTCGATCCGAAATCAATAGGTGTGAGAAATTGGACAATTCCAGTTCAACGGCAGTTCGTTCCTAATTGGAGTGGTTAGTGTATTCCATACTTCTAGCGATTGGATTTCACTCAAAACTCACCAAATGACTCCTCCCACCATATTATGTTGTTGCCCAAGTTTGGGGCTCGATCCGAAATCAATAGGTGTGAGAAATTGGACAATTCAAGTTCAACGGCAGTTCGTTCCTAATTGGAGTGGTTGGTGTATTCCATACTTCTAGCGATTGGATTTCAGTCAAAACTCACCAAATGACTCCTCCCACCATATTATGATGTTGCCCAAGTTTTGGGCTCGATCCGAAATCAATAGGTGTGAGAAATTGGACAATTCCAGTTCAACGGCAGTTCGTTCCTAATTGGAGTGGTTAGTGTATTCCATACTTCTAGCGATTGGATTTCACTCAAAACTCACCAAATGACTCCTCCCACCATATTATGTTGTTGCCCAAGTTTTGGGCTCGATCCGAAATCAATAGGTATTCCAAATTGGACAATTCAAGTTCAACGGCAGTTCGTTCCTAATTGGAGTGGTTGGTGTATTCCATACTTCTAGCGATTGGATTTCACTCAAAACTCACCAAAGGACTCCTCCCACCATATTATGTTGTTGCCCAAGTTTTGGGCTCGATCCGAAATCAATAGGTGTGAGAAATTGGACAATTCAAGTTCAACGGCAGTTCGTTCCTAATTGGAGTGGTTGGTGTATTCCAAACTTCTAGCGATTGGATTTCACTCAAAACTCACCAAATGTCTCCTCCCACCATATTATGATGTTGCCCATGTTTTGGGCTCGATCCGAAATCAATAGGTGTTCCAAATTGAACAATTCAAGTTCAACGGAAGTTCGTTCCTAATTGGAGTGGTTGGTGTATTCCATACTTCTAGCGATTAGATTTCACTCAAAACTCACCAAATGACTCCTCCCACCATATTATGATGTTGCCCAAGTTTTGGGCTCGACCCGAAATCAATAGGTGTTCCAAATTGGACAATTCAAGTTCAACGGCAGTTCGTTCCTAATTGGAGTGGTTGGTGTATTCCATACTTCTAGCGATTGGATTTCACTCAAAACGAACCAAATGACTCCTCCCACCATATTATGATGTTGCACAAGTTTTGGGATCGATCCGAAATCAATAGGTGTGAGAAATGGGTCAATTCAATTTCAACGGCATGTCGTTCCTAATTGGAGTGGTTGGTGTATTCCATACTTCTTGCGATTGGATTTCACTCAAAACTCACCAAATGACTCCTCCCACCATATTATGATGTTGCCCAAGTTTTGGGCTCGATCCGAAATCAATAGGTGTTCCAAATTGGACAATTCAAGTTCAACGGCAGTTCGTTCCTAATTGGAGTGGTTGGTGTATTCCATACTTCTAGCGATTGGATTTCACTCAATACTCACCAAATGACTCCTCCCACCATATTATGATGTTGCCCAAGTTTTGGGCTCGATCCGAAATCAATAGGTGTTCAAAATTGGACAATTCAAGTTCAACGGCAGTTCGTTCCTAATTGGAGTGGTTGGTGTATTCCATACTTCTAGCGATTGGATTTCACTCAAAACTCACCAAATGACTCCTCCCACCATATTATGATGTTGCCCAAGTTTTGGGCTCGATCCGAAATCAATAGGTGTTCAAAATTGGACAATTCAAGCAGTTCGTTCCTTATTGGAGTGGTTGTTGAATTCCATACTTCTAGCGATTGAATTTCACTCAAAAGTCACCAAATGACTCCTCCCACCATATTATGACGTTGCCCAAGTTTGGGGCTCGATCCGAAATCAATAGGCGTTCCAAATTGGACAATTCACGTTCAACGGCAGTTCGTTCCTAATTGGAGTGGTTGGTGTATTCCATACCTGTAGCGTTTGGATTTCACTCAAAACTCACCAAATCACTACTCCCACCATATTATTATGTTGCACAAGTTTTGGGATCGATCCGAAATCAATAGGTGTGAGAAATTGGTCAATTCAATTTCAACGGCATTTCGTTCCTAATTGGAGGGGTTGGTGTATTCCATACTTCTAGCGATTGGATTTCACTCAAAATTCTCCAAATGACTCCTCCCACCATATTATAATGTTGCCCAAGTTTTGGGCTCGATCCGAAATCAATAGGTGTTCAAAATTGGACAATTCAAGTTCAACGGCAGTTCGTTCCTAATTGGAGTGGTTGGTGTATTCCATAGTTCTAGCGATTGGATTTCACTCAAAACTCACCAAATGACTCCTCCCACCATATTATGATGTTGCCCAAGTTTTGGGCTCGATCCGAAATCAATAGGTGTGAGAAATTGGACAATTCCAGTTCAACGGCAGTTCGTTCCTAATTGGAGTGGTTAGTGTATTCCATACTTCTAGCGATTGGATTTCACTCAAAACTCACCAAATGACTCCTCCCACCATATTATGTTGTTGCCCAAGTTTTGGGCTCGATCCGAAATCAATAGGTATTCCAAATTGGACAATTCAAGTTCAACGGCAGTTCGTTCCTAATTGGAGTGGTTGGTGTATTCCATACTTCTAGCGATTGGATTTCACTCAAAACTCACCAAAGGACTCCTCCCACCATATTATGTTGTTGCCCAAGTTTTGGGCTCGATCCGAAATCAATAGGTGTGAGAAATTGGACAATTCAAGTTCAACGGCAGTTCGTTCCTAATTGGAGTGGTTGGTGTATTCCATACTTCTAGCGATTGGATTTCACTCAAAACTCACCAAATGACTCCTCCCACCATATTATGATGTTGCCCAAGTTTTGGGCTCGATCCGAAATCAATAGGTGTTCAAAATTGGACAATTCAAGCAGTTCGTTCCTTATTGGAGTGGTTGTTGAATTCCATACTTCTAGCGATTGAATTTCACTCAAAAGTCACCAAATGACTCCTCCCACCATATTATGACGTTGCCCAAGTTTGGGGCTCGATCCGAAATCAATAGGCGTTCCAAATTGGACAATTCACGTTCAACGGCAGTTCGTTCCTAATTGGAGTGGTTGGTGTATTCCATACCTGTAGCGTTTGGATTTCACTCAAAACTCACCAAATCACTACTCCCACCATATTATTATGTTGCACAAGTTTTGGGATCGATCCGAAATCAATAGGTGTGAGAAATTGGTCAATTCAATTTCAACGGCATTTCGTTCCTAATTGGAGGGGTTGGTGTATTCCATACTTCTAGCGATTGGATTTCACTCAAAATTCTCCAAATGACTCCTCCCACCATATTATAATGTTGCCCAAGTTTTGGGCTCGATCCGAAATCAATAGGTGTTCAAAATTGGACAATTCAAGTTCAACGGCAGTTCGTTCCTAATTGGAGTGGTTGGTGTATTCCATAGTTCTAGCGATTGGATTTCACTCAAAACTCACCAAATGACTCCTCCCACCATATTATGATGTTGCCCAAGTTTTGGGCTCGATCCGAAATCAATAGGTGTGAGAAATTGGACAATTCCAGTTCAACGGCAGTTCGTTCCTAATTGGAGTGGTTAGTGTATTCCATACTTCTAGCGATTGGATTTCACTCAAAACTCACCAAATGACTCCTCCCACCATATTATGTTGTTGCCCAAGTTTTGGGCTCGATCCGAAATCAATAGGTATTCCAAATTGGACAATTCAAGTTCAACGGCAGTTCGTTCCTAATTGGAGTGGTTGGTGTATTCCATACTTCTAGCGATTGGATTTCACTCAAAACTCACCAAAGGACTCCTCCCACCATATTATGTTGTTGCCCAAGTTTTGGGCTCGATCCGAAATCAATAGGTGTGAGAAATTGGACAATTCAAGTTCAACGGCAGTTCGTTCCTAATTGGAGTGGTTGGTGTATTCCAAACTTCTAGCGATTGGATTTCACTCAAAACTCACCAAATGTCTCCTCCCACCATATTATGATGTTGCCCATGTTTTGGGCTCGATCCGAAATCAATAGGTGTTCCAAATTGAACAATTCAAGTTCAACGGAAGTTCGTTCCTAATTGGAGTGGTTGGTGTATTCCATACTTCTAGCGATTAGATTTCACTCAAAACTCACCAAATGACTCCTCCCACCATATTATGATGTTGCCCAAGTTTTGGGCTCGATCCGAAATCAATAGGTGTTCCAAATTGGACAATTCAAGTTCAACGGCAGTTCGTTCCTAATTGGAGTGGTTGGTGTATTCCATACTTCTAGCGATTGGATTTCACTCAAAACGAACCAAATGACTCCTCCCACCATATTATGATGTTGCACAAGTTTTGGGATCGATCCGAAATCAATAGGTGTGAGAAATGGGTCAATTCAATTTCAACGGCATGTCGTTCCTAATTGGAGTGGTTGGTGTATTCCATACTTCTTGCGATTGGATTTCACTCAAAACTCACCAAATGACTCCTCCCACCATATTATGATGTTGCCCAAGTTTTGGGCTCGATCCGAAATCAATAGGTGTTCCAAATTGGACAATTCAAGTTCAACGGCAGTTCGTTCCTAATTGGAGTGGTTGGTGTATTCCATACTTCTAGCGATTGGATTTCACTCAATACTCACCAAATGACTCCTCCCACCATATTATGATGTTGCCCAAGTTTTGGGCTCGATCCGAAATCAATAGGTGTTCAAAATTGGACAATTCAAGTTCAACGGCAGTTCGTTCCTAATTGGAGTGGTTGGTGTATTCCATACTTCTAGCGATTGGATTTCACTCAAAACTCACCAAATGACTCCTCCCACCATATTATGATGTTGCCCAAGTTTTGGGCTCGATCCGAAATCAATAGGTGTTCAAAATTGGACAATTCAAGCAGTTCGTTCCTTATTGGAGTGGTTGTTGAATTCCATACTTCTAGCGATTGAATTTCACTCAAAAGTCACCAAATGACTCCTCCCACCATATTATGACGTTGCCCAAGTTTGGGGCTCGATCCGAAATCAATAGGCGTTCCAAATTGGACAATTCACGTTCAACGGCAGTTCGTTCCTAATTGGAGTGGTTGGTGTATTCCATACTTGTAGCGTTTGGATTTCACTCAAAACTCACCAAATCACTACTCCCACCATATTATTATGTTGCACAAGTTTTGGGATCGATCCGAAATCAATAGGTGTGAGAAATTGGTCAATTCAATTTCAACGGCATTTCGTTCCTAATTGGAGGGGTTGGTGTATTCCATACTTCTAGCGATTGGATTTCACTCAAAATTCTCCAAATGACTCCTCCCACCATATTATAATGTTGCCCAAGTTTTGGGCTCGATCCGAAATCAATAGGTGTTCAAAATTGGACAATTCAAGTTCAACGGCAGTTCGTTCCTAATTGGAGTGGTTGGTGTATTCCATAGTTCTAGCGATTGGATTTCACTCAAAACTCACCAAATGACTCCTCCCACCATATTATGATGTTGCCCAAGTTTTGGGCTCGATCCGAAATCAATAGGTGTGAGAAATTGGACAATTCCAGTTCAACGGCAGTTCGTTCCTAATTGGAGTGGTTAGTGTATTCCATACTTCTAGCGATTGGATTTCACTCAAAACTCACCAAATGACTCCTCCCACCATATTATGTTGTTGCCCAAGTTTTGGGCTCGATCCGAAATCAATAGGTATTCCAAATTGGACAATTCAAGTTCAACGGCAGTTCGTTCCTAATTGGAGTGGTTGGTGTATTCCATACTTCTAGCGATTGGATTTCACTCAAAACTCACCAAAGGACTCCTCCCACCATATTATGTTGTTGCCCAAGTTTTGGGCTCGATCCGAAATCAATAGGTGTGAGAAATTGGACAATTCAAGTTCAACGGCAGTTCGTTCCTAATTGGAGTGGTTGGTGTATTCCAAACTTCTAGCGATTGGATTTCACTCAAAACTCACCAAATGTCTCCTCCCACCATATTATGATGTTGCCCATGTTTTGGGCTCGATCCGAAATCAATAGGTGTTCCAAATTGAACAATTCAAGTTCAACGGAAGTTCGTTCCTAATTGGAGTGGTTGGTGTATTCCATACTTCTAGCGATTAGATTTCACTCAAAACTCACCAAATGACTCCTCCCACCATATTATGATGTTGCCCAAGTTTTGGGCTCGATCCGAAATCAATAGGTGTTCCAAATTGGACAATTCAAGTTCAACGGCAGTTCGTTCCTAATTGGAGTGGTTGGTGTATTCCATACTTCTAGCGATTGGATTTCACTCAAAACGAACCAAATGACTCCTCCCACCATATTATGATGTTGCACAAGTTTTGGGATCGATCCGAAATCAATAGGTGTGAGAAATGGGTCAATTCAATTTCAACGGCATGTCGTTCCTAATTGGAGTGGTTGGTGTATTCCATACTTCTTGCGATTGGATTTCACTCAAAACTCACCAAATGACTCCTCCCACCATATTATGATGTTGCCCAAGTTTTGGGCTCGATCCGAAATCAATAGGTGTTCCAAATTGGACAATTCAAGTTCAACGGCAGTTCGTTCCTAATTGGAGTGGTTGGTGTATTCCATACTTCTAGCGATTGGATTTCACTCAATACTCACCAAATGACTCCTCCCACCATATTATGATGTTGCCCAAGTTTTGGGCTCGATCCGAAATCAATAGGTGTTCAAAATTGGACAATTCAAGTTCAACGGCAGTTCGTTCCTAATTGGAGTGGTTGGTGTATTCCATACTTCTAGCGATTGGATTTCACTCAAAACTCACCAAATGACTCCTCCCACCATATTATGATGTTGCCCAAGTTTTGGGCTCGATCCGAAATCAATAGGTGTTCAAAATTGGACAATTCAAGCAGTTCGTTCCTTATTGGAGTGGTTGTTGAATTCCATACTTCTAGCGATTGAATTTCACTCAAAAGTCACCAAATGACTCCTCCCACCATATTATGACGTTGCCCAAGTTTGGGGCTCGATCCGAAATCAATAGGCGTTCCAAATTGGACAATTCACGTTCAACGGCAGTTCGTTCCTAATTGGAGTGGTTGGTGTATTCCATACTTCTAGCGTTTGGATTTCACTCAAAACTCACCAAATCACTACTCCCACCATATTATTATGTTGCCCAAGTTTTGGGATCGATCCGAAATCAATAGGTGTGAGAAATTGGTCAATTCAATTTCAACGGCATTTCGTTCCTAATTGGAGGGGTTGGTGTATTCCATACTTCTAGCGATTGGATTTCACTCAAAATTCTCCAAATGACTCCTCCCACCATATTATAATGTTGCCCAAGTTTTGGGCTCGATCCGAAATCAATAGGTGTTCAAAATTGGACAATTCAAGTTCAACGGCAGTTCGTTCCTAATTGGAGTGGTTGGTGTATTCCATAGTTCTAGCGATTGGATTTCACTCAAAACTCACCAAATGACTCCTCCCACCATATTATGATGTTGCCCAAGTTTTGGGCTCGATCCGAAATCAATAGGTGTGAGAAATTGTACAATTCAAGTTGAACGGCAGTTCGTTCCAAGTTGGAGTGGTTGGTGTATTCCATACTTCTATCGATTGGATTTCACTCAAAACTCACCAAACGACTCCTCCCACCATATTATGATGTTTTCCAAGTTTTGGGCTCGATCTGAAATCAATAGGTGTGAGAAATTGGACAATTCAAGTTCAACGGCAGTTCGTTCCTAATTGGAGTGGTTGGTGTATTCCATACTTCTAGCCATTGGATTTCACTCAAAACTCACCAAATGACTCCTCCCACCATATTATGATGTTGCCCAAGTTTGGGACTCGATCCGAAATCTATAGGTGTGAGAAATTGGACAATTCAAGTTCAACGGCACTTCGTTCCAAATTGGAGTGGTTGGTGTATTCCATACTTCTAGCGGTTGGATTTCACTCAAAACTCACCAAATGACTCCTCCCACCATATTATGATGTTGCCCAAGTTTTGGGCTCGGTCCGAAATCAATAGCTGTTCCAAATTGGACAATTCAAGTTCAACGGCAGTTCGTTCCTAATTGGAGTGGTTGGTATATTCCATACTTCTAGCGATTGGATTTCACTCAAAACTCACCAAATGACTCCTCCCACCATATTATGATGTTGCCCAAGTTTTGGGCTCGATCCGAAATCAATACGTGTGAGAAATTGGTCAATTCAATTTGAACGGCAGTTCGTTCCAAATTGGAGTGGTTGGTGTATTCCACACTTCTAGCGTTTCGATTTCACTCAAAACTCACCAAATGACTCCTCCCACCATATTATGATGTTGCCCAAGTTTTGGGCTCGATCCGAAATCAGTAGGTGTGAGAAATTGGACAATTCAAGTTCAACGGCAGTTCGTTCCTAATTGGAGTGGTTGTCGTATTCCATACTTCTAGCGATTGGATTTCGCCCAAAACTCACCAAATGACTCCTCCCACCATATTTTGATGTTGCCCAAGTTTTGGGATCGATCCGAAAAAAATGGGTGTGAGAAATTGGTCAATTCAATTTGAACGGCAGTTCGTTCCTAATTGGAGTGGTTGGTGTATTCCATACTTCTAGCGATTGGATAACACTCAAAACTCACCAAATGACTCCTACCACCATATTATGATGTTGCCCAAGTTTTGGGCTCGATCCGAAATCAATAGGTGTTCCAAATTGGACAATCCAAGTTCAACGGCAGTTCGTTCCTAATTGGAGTGGTTGATGTATTCCATACTTCTAGCGATTGGATTTCACTCAAAATTCACCAAATGACTCCTCCCACCATATTATAATGTTGCCCAAGTTTTGGGCTCGATCCGAAATCAATACGTGTGAGAAATTGGTCAATTCAATTTGAACGGCAGTTCGTTCCTAATTGGAGTGGTTGGTGTATTCCATACTTCTAGCGATTGGACTTCACTCAAAACTCACCAAATGACTCCTCCCACCGTATTATGATGTTGCCCAAGTTTTGGGCTCGATCCGAAATCAATAGGTGTTCCAAATTGGACAATTCAAGTTCAACGGCAGTTGGTTCCTAATTGGAGTGGTTGGTGTATTCCATACTTCTAGCGATTGGATTTCACTCAAAACTCAACAAATGACTCCTCCCAGCACATTATGATGTTGCCCAAGTTTTGGGCTCGATCCGAAATCAATAGGTGTTCCAAATTGGACAATTCAAGTTCAACGGCATTTCGTTCCTAATTGGAGTGGTTGGTGTATTCCATACTTCTAGCGATTGGATTTCACTCAAAACGAACCAAATGACTCCTCCCACCATATTATGATGTTGCCCAAGTTTGGGCTCGATCCGAAATCAGTAGGTGTGAGAAATTGGACAATTCAAGTTGAACGGCAGTTCGTTCCTAATTGGAGTGGTTGGTGTATTCCACACTTCTAGCGATTGGATTTCACTCAAAACGAACCAAATGACTCCTCCCACCATATTATGATGTTGCCCGAGTTTTGGGCTCGATCCGAAATCAATAGGTGGGAGAAATTGGACAATTAAAGTTCAATGGCAGTTCGTTCCTAATTGGAGTGGTTGGTGTATTCCATACTTCTAGCGATTGGATTTCACTCAAAACTCACCAAATGACTCCTCCCACCACATTACGATGTTGCCCAAATTTTGGGCTCGATCCGAAATCAATAGGTGTTCAAAATTGGACAATTCAAGTTCAACGGCAGTTCGTTCCTAATTGGAGTGGTTGGTGTATTCCATACTTCTAGCGATTGGATTTTACTCAAAACTCACCAGATGACTCCTCCCACCATATTATGATGTTGCCCAAGATTTGGGCTCGATCCGAAATCAATAGGTGTTCCAAATTGGACAATTCAAGTTCAACGGCAGTTCGTTCCTAATTGGAGTGGTTGGTGTATTCCATACATCTAGCGATTGGATTTCACTCAAAACTCAACAAATGACTCCTCCCAGCACATTATGATGTTGCCCAAGTTTTGGGCTCGATCCGAAATCAATAGGTGTTCCAAATTGGACAATTCAAGTTCAACGGCATTTCGTTCCTAATTGGAGTGGTTGGTGTATTCCATACTTCTTGCGATTGGATTTCACTCAAAACGAACCAAATGACTCCTCCCACCATATTATGATGTTGCCCAAGTTTGGGCTCGATCCGAAATCAGTAGGTGTGAGAAATTGGACAATTCAAGTTGAACGGCAGTTCGTTCCTAATTGGAGTGGTTGGTGTATTCCACACTTCTAGCGATTGGATTTCACTCAAAACGAACCAAATGACTTCTCCCACCATATTATGATGTTGCTCGAGTTTTGGGCTCGATCCGAAATCAATAGGTGGGAGAAATTGGACGATTCAAGTTCAATGGCAGTTCGTTCCTAATTGGAGTGGTTGGTGTATTCCATACTTCTAGCGATTGGATTTCACTCAAAACTCACCAAATGACTCCTCCCACCACATTATGATGTTGCCCAAATTTTGGGCTCGATCCGAAATCAATAGGTGTTCAAAATTGGACAATTCAAATTCAACGGCAGTTCGTTCCTAATTGGAGTGGTTGGTGTATTCCATACTTCTAGCGTTTCAATTTCACTCAAAACTTACCAAATGACTCCTCCCACCATATTATGATGTTGCCCAAGTTTTGGGCTCGGTCCGAAATCAGTAGGTGTGAGAAATTGGACAATTCAAGTTCAACGGCAGTTCGTTCCTAATTGGAGTGGTTGGTGTATTCCATACTTCTAGCGATTGGATTTCACTCAAAACTCACCAAATGACTCCTCCCACCATATTATGATGTTGCCCAAGTTTTGGGCTCGATCCGAAATCAATAGGTGTGCGAAATTGGACAATTCAAGTTCAACGGCAGTTCGTTCCTAATTGGAGTGGTTGGTGTATTCCATACTTCTAGCGATTGGATTTCACTCAAAACTCACCAAATGACTCCTCCCACCATATTATGATGTTGCCCAAGTTTTGGGCTCAATCCGAAATCAATAGGTGTTCCAAATTGGACAATTCAAGTTCAACGGCAGTTCGTTCCTAATTGGAGTGGTTGGTGTATTCCAAACTTCTAGCGATTGGATTTCACTCAAAACTCACCAAATGACTCCTCCCACCATATTATGATGTTGCCCAAGTTTTGGGCTCGATCCGAATTCAATAGGTGTTCCAAATTGGACAATTCAAGTTCAGTGGCAGTTCGTTCTTAATTGGAGTGGTTGGTGTATTCCATATTTCTAGCGATTGAATTTCACTCAAAACTCACCAAACGACTCCTCCCACCATATTATGATGTTGCCCAAGTTTTGGGCTTGATCCGAAATCAATAGGTGTTCAAAATAGGACAATTCAAGTTGAACGGCAGTTCGTTCCTAATAGGAGTGGTTGGTGTATTCCATACTTCTAGCGATTGGATTTCACTCAAAACTCACCAAATGACTCCTCCCACCATATTATGATGTTGCCCAACTTTTGGGCTCGATCCGAAATCAGTAGGTGTGAGAAATTGGACAATTCAAGTTCAACGGCAGTTCGTTCCTAATTGGAGTGGTTGGTGTATTCGAAACTTCTAGCCATTGGATTTCACTCAAAACTCACCAAATGACTCCTCCCACCATATTATAATGTTGCCCAAGTTTTGGGCTCGATCCGAAATCAATAGGTGTTCCAAATTGGACAATTCAAGTTCAACGGCAGTTCGTTCTTAATTGGAGTAGTTGGTGTATTCCATACCTCTAGCGATTGGATTTCACTCAAAACTCACCAAATGACTCCTCCCACCATATTATGATGTTGCCCAAGTTTTGGGCTCGATCCGAAATCAATAGGTGTTCCAAATTGGACAATTCAAGTTCAACGGCAGTTCGTTCCTATTTGGAGTGGTTGGTGTATTCCAAACTTCTAGCGATTGGATTTCACTCAAAACTCACCAAACGACTCCTCCCACCATATTATGATGTTGCCCAAGTTTTGGGCTCGATCCGAAATCAATAGGTGTTCCAAATTGGACAATTCAAGTTCAACGGCAGTTCGTTCCTAATTGGAGTGGTTGGTGTATTCCATACTTCTAGCGTTTCAATTTCACTCAAAACTTACCAAATGACTCCTCCCACCATATTATGATGTTGCCCAAGTTTTGGGCTCGGTCCGAAATCAGTAGGTGTGAGAAATTGGACAATTCAAGTTCAACGGCAGTTCGTTCCTACTTGGAGTGGTTGGTGTATTCCATACTTCTAGCGATTGGATTTCACTCAAAACTCACCAAATGACTCCTCCCACCACATTATGATGTTGCCCAAATTTTGGGCTCGATCCGAAATCAATAGGTGTTCAAAATTGGACAATTCAAATTCAACGGCAGTTCGTTCCTAATTGGAGTGGTTGGTGTATTCCATACTTCTAGCGTTTCAATTTCACTCAAAACTTACCAAATGACTCCTCCCACCATATTATGATGTTGCCCAAGTTTTGGGCTCGATCCGAAATCAATAGGTGTTCCAAATTGGACAATTCAAGTTCAACGGCAGTTCGTTCCTAATTGGAGTGGTTGGTGTATTCCATACTTCTAGCGTTTCAATTTCACTCAAAACTTACCAAATGACTCCTCCCACCATATTATGATGTTGCCCAAGTTTTGGGCTCGGTCCGAAATCAGTAGGTGTGAGAAATTGGACAATTCAAGTTCAACGGCAGTTCGTTCCTACTTGGAGTGGTTGGTGTATTCCATACTTCTAGCGATTGGATTTCACTCAAAACTCACCAAATGACTCCTCCCACCACATTATGATGTTGCCCAAATTTTGGGCTCGATCCGAAATCAATAGGTGTTCAAAATTGGACAATTCAAATTCAACGGCAGTTCGTTCCTAATTGGAGTGGTTGGTGTATTCCATACTTCTAGCGTTTCAATTTCACTCAAAACTTACCAAACGACTCCTCCCACCATATTATGATGTTGCCCAAGTTTTGGGCTCGGTCCGAAATCAGTAGGTGTGAGAAATTGGACAATTCCAGTTCAACGGCAGTTCGTTCCTAATTGGAGTGGTTAGTGTATTCCATACTTCTAGCGATTGGATTTCACTCAAAACTCACCAAATGACTCCTCCCACCATATTATGTTGTTGCCCAAGTTTGGGGCTCGATCCGAAATCAATAGGTGTGAGAAATTGGACAATTCAAGTTCAACGGCAGTTCGTTCCTAATTGGAGTGGTTGGTGTATTCCATACTTCTAGCGATTGGATTTCAGTCAAAACTCACCAAATGACTCCTCCCACCATATTATGATGTTGCCCAAGTTTTGGGCTCGATCCGAAATCAATAGGTGTGAGAAATTGGACAATTCCAGTTCAACGGCAGTTCGTTCCTAATTGGAGTGGTTAGTGTATTCCATACTTCTAGCGATTGGATTTCACTCAAAACTCACCAAATGACTCCTCCCACCATATTATGTTGTTGCCCAAGTTTTAGGCTCGATCCGAAATCAATAGGTATTCCAAATTGGACAATTCAAGTTCAACGGCAGTTCGTTCCTAATTGGAGTGGTTGGTGTATTCCATACTTCTAGCGATTGAATTTCACTCAAAACTCACCAAATGACTCCTCCCACCATATTATGATGTTGCCCAAGTTTTGGGCTCGATCCGAAATCAATAGGTGTGAGAAATTGGACAATTCAAGTTCAACGGCAGTTCGTTCCTAATTGGAGTGGTTGGTGTATTCCAAACTTCTAGCGATTGGATTTCACTCAAAACTCACCAAATGTCTCCTCCCACCATATTATGATGTTGCCCATGTTTTGGGCTCGATCCGAAATCAATAGGTGTTCCAAATTGAACAATTCAAGTTCAACGGCAGTTCGTTCCTAATTGGAGTGGTTGGTGTATTCCATACTTCTAGCGATTAGATTTCACTCAAAACTCCCCAAATGACTCCTCCCACCATATTATGATGTTGCCCAAGTTTTGGGCTCGATCCGAAATCAATAGGTGTGAGAATTTGGACAATTCAAGTTCAACGGCAGTTCGTTACTAATTGGAGTGGTTAGTGTATTCCATACTTCTAGCGATTGGATTTCACTCAAAACTCACCAAATGACTCCTCCCACCATATTATGTTGTTGCCCAAGTTTTCGGCTCGATCCGAAATCAGTAGGTGTTCCAAATTGGACAATTCAAGTTCAACGGCAGTTCGTTCCTAATTGGAGTGGTTGGTGTATTCCATACTTCTAGCGATTGGATTTCCCTCAAAACTCACCAAATGACTCCTCCCCCCATATTATGACGTTGCCCAAGTTTGGGGCTCGATCCGAAATCAATAGGTGTGAGAAATTGGACAATTCAAGTTCAACGGCAGTTCGTACCTAATTGGAGTGGTTGGTGTATTCCATACTTCTAGCGATTGGATTTCACTCAAAACTCACCAAATGACTCCTCCCACCATATTATGACATTGCCCAAGTTTGGGGCTCGATCCGAAATCAATAGGTGTGAGAAATTGGACAATTCAAGTTCAACGGCAGTTCGTTCCTAATTGGAGTGGTTGGTGTATTCCATCCTTCTAGCGATTGGATTTCACTCAAAACTCACCAAATGACTCCTCCCACCATATTATGAGGTTGCCCAAGTTTTGGGCTCGATCCGAAATCAATAGGTGTTCAAAATTGGGCAATTCAAGTTCAACGGCAGTTCGTTCCTAATTGGAGTGGTTGGTGTATTCCATACTTCTAGCGATTGGATTTCACTCAAAACTCACCAAATGACTCCTCCCACCATATTATGATGTTGCCCAAGTTTTGGGCTCGATCCGAAATCAATAGATGTGAGAAATTGGACAATTCAAGTTCAACGGCAGTTCGTTCCTAATTGGAGTGGTTGGTGCATTCCATACTTCTAGCGATTGGATTTCACTCAAAACTCCCCAAATGACTCCTCCCACCATATTATGGTGTTGCCCAAGTTTTGGGCTCGATCCGAAATCAATAGGTGTTCCAAATTGGACAATTGAAGTTCAACGGCAGTTCGTTCCTAATTGGAGTGGTTGGTGTATTCCATACTTCTAGCGATTGGATTTCCCTCAAAACTCACCAAATGACTCCTCCCCCCATATTATGATGTTGCCCAAGTTTGGGGCTCGATCCGAAATCAATAGGTGTGAGAAATTGGACAATTCAAGTTCAACGGCAGTTCGTACCTAATTGGAGTGGTTGGTGTATTCCATACTTCTAGCGATTGGATTTCACTCAAAACTCACCAAATGACTCCTCCCACCATATTATGACATTGCCCAAGTTTGGGGCTCGATCCGAAATCAATAGGTGTGAGAAATTGGACAATTCAAGTTCAACGGCACTTCGTTCCTAATTGGAGTGGTTGGTGTATTCCATACTTCTAGCGATTTGATTTCACTCAAAACTCACCAAATGACTCCTCCCACCATATTATGATGTTGCCCAAGTTTAGGGCTCGATCCGACATCAATAGGTGTGAGAAATTGGACAATTCAAGTTGAACGGCAGTTCGTTCCTAATTGGAGTGGTTGGTGTATTCCATACTTGTAGCGATTGGATTTCACTCAAAACTCACCAAATGACTCCTCCCACCATATTATGATGTTGCCCAAGTTTAGGGCTCGATCCGACATCAATAGGTGTGAGAAATTGGACAATTCAAGTTGAACGGCAGTTCGTTCCTAATTGGAGTGGTTGGTGTATTCCATACTTGTAGCGATTGGATTTCACTCAAAACTCACCAAATGACTCCTCCCACCATATTATGACATTGCCCACGTTTGGGGCTCGATCCGAAATCAATAGGTGTGAGAAATTGGACAATTCAAGTTCAACGGCACTTCGTTCCTAATTGGAGTGGTTGGTGTATTCTATACTTCTTGCGATTGGATTTCACTCAAAACTCACCAGATGACTCCTCCCACCATATTATGATGTTGCCCAAGTTTGGGGCTCGATCCGAAATCAATAGGTGTGAGAATTTGGACAATTCAAGTTCAACGGCAGTTCGTTACTAATTGGAGTGGTTAGTGTATTCCATACTTCTAGCGATTGGATTTCACTCAAAACTCACCAAATGACTCCTCCCACCGTATTATGTTGTTGCCCAAGTTTTCGGCTCGATCCGAAATCAGTAGGTGTTCCAAATTGGACAATTCAAGTTCAACGGCAGTTCGTTCCTAATTGGAGTGGTTGGTGTATTCCATACTTCTAGCGATTGGATTTCACTCAAAACTCACCAAATGACTCCTCCCACCATATTATGTTGTTGCCCAAGGTTTGGGCTCGATCCGAAATCAATAGGTGTTCCAAATTGTTCAATTCATGTTCAACGGCAGTTCGTTCCTAATTGGAGTGGTTGGTGTATTCCATACTTCTAGCGATTTGATTTCACTCAAAACTCACCAAATGACTCCTCCCACCATATTATGATGTTGCCCAAGTTTAGGGCTCGATCCGACATCAATAGGTGTGAGAAATTGGACAATTCAAGTTGAACGGCAGTTCGTTCCTAATTGGAGTGGTTGGTGTATTCCATACTTGTAGCGATTGGATTTCACTCAAAACTCACCAAATGACTCCTCCCACCATATTATGATGTTGCCCAAGTTTTGGGCTCGATCCGAAATCAATAGGTGTTCCAAATTGGACAATTCAAGTTCAACGGCAGTTCGTTCCTAATTGGAGTGGTTGGTGTATTCCATACTTCTAGCGATTGGATTTCACTCAAAACTCCCCAAATGACTCATCCCACCATATTATGATGTTGCCCAAGTTTTGGGCTCGATCCGAAATCAATAGGTGTTCCAAATTGGACAATTCAAGTTCAACGGCAGTTCGTTCCTAATTGGAGTGGTTGGTGTATTCCATACTTCTAGCGATTGGATTTCCCTCAAAACTCACCAAATGACTCCTCCCCCCATATTATGATGTTGCCCAAGTTTTGGGCTCGATCCGAAATCAATAGGTGTTCAAAATTGGACAATTCAAGTTCAACGGCAGTTCGTTCCTAATTGGAGTGGTTGGTGAATTCCATACTTCTAGCGATTGGATTTCACTCAAAACTCACCAAATGACTCCTCTCACCATATTATGATGTTTCCCAAGTTTTGGGCTCGATCCGAAATCAATAGGTGTTCCAAATTGGACAATTCAAGTTCAACGGCAGTTCGTTCCTAATTGGAGTGGTTGGTGTATTCTGTACTTCTTGCGATTGGATTTCACTCAAAACTCACCAAAGGACTCCTCCCACCATATTATGAAATTGCCAAAGTTTTGGGCTCGATCCGAAATCAATAGGTGTTCCAAATTCGACGATTCAAGTTCAACGGCAGTTCGTTCCTAATTGGAGTGGTTGGTGTATTCCATAGTTCTAGCGATTGGATTTCACTCAAAACTCACCAAATGACTCCTCCCACCATATTATGATGTTGCCCAAGTTTTGGGCTCGATCCGAAATCAATAGGTGTTCGAAATTGGACAATTCAAGTTCAACGGCAGTTCGTTCCTAATTGGAGTGGTTGGTGTATTCCATACTTCTAGCCATTGGATTTCACTCAAAACTCACCAAATGACTCCCCCCACCATATTATGATGTTGCCCAAGTTTGGGGCTCGATCCGAATTCAATAGGTGTGAGAAATTGGACAATTCAAGTTCAACGGCAGTTCGTTCCTAATTGGAGTGGTTGGTGTATTCCATACTTCTAGCGATTGGATTTCACTCAAAACTCACCAAATGACTCCTCCCACCATATTATGATGTTGCCCAAGTTTTGGGCTCGATCCGAAATCAATAGGTGTGAGAAATTGGACAATTCAAGTTCAACGGCAGTTCGTTCCTAATTGGAGTGGTTGGTGTATTCCAAACTTCTAGCGATTGGATTTCACTCATAACTCACCAAATGACTCCTCCCACCATATTATGATGTTGCCCATGTTTTGGGCTCGATCCGAAATCAATAGGTGTTCCAAATTGAACAATTCAAGTTCAACGGCAGTTCGTTCCTAATTGGAGTGGTTGGTGTATTCCATACTTCTAGCATTTGTATTTCACTCAAAACTCACCAAATGACTCCTCCCACCATATTATGATGTTGCCCAAGTTTTGGGCTCGATCCGAAATCAATAGGTGTTCCAAATTGGACAATTCAAGTTCAACGGCAGTTCGTTCCTAATTGGAGTGGTTGGTGTATTACATACTTCTAGCGATTGGATTTCACTCAAAACTCACCAAACGACTCCTCCCACCATATTATGATGTTGCCCAAGTTTTGGGCTCGATCCGAAATCAATAGGTGTTCAAAATTGGACAATTCAAGTCGAACGGCAGTTCGTTCCTATTTGTAGTGGTTGGTGTATTCCATACTACTTGCGATTGGATTTCACTCAAAACTCACCAAATGACTCGTCCCACCATATTATGATGTTGGCCAAGTTTTGGGCTCGATCCGAAATCAATAGGTGTTCCAAATTGGACAATTCAAGTTCAAGGACAGTTCGTTCCTAATTGGAGTGGTTGGTGTATTCCAAACTTCTAGCGATTGGATTTCACTCAAAACGCCCCAAATGACTCCTCCCACCATATTATGACGTCGCCCATGTTTTGGGCTCGATCCGAAATCAATAGGTGTGAGAAATTGGACAATTCAAGTTCAACGGCAGTTCGTTCCTAATTGGAGTGGTTGGTGTATTCCATGCTTCTAGCGATTGGATTTCACTCAAAACTCACCAAATGACTCCTCCCACCATATTATGATGTTGCCCAAGTTTTGGGCTCGATCCGAAATCAATAGGTGTTCAAAATAGGACAATTCGAGTTGAATGGCAGTTCGTTCCTAATTGGAGTGGTTGTTGTATTCCATACTTCTAGCGATTGGATTTCACTCAAAACTCACCAAATGACTCCTCCCACCATATTATGATGTTGCCCAAGTTTTGGGCTCGATCCGAAATCAATAGGTGTGCAAAATTGGACAATTCAAGTTGAACGGCAGTTCGTTCCTAATTGGAGTGGTTGGTGTATTCCATACTTCCAGCGATTGGATTTCACTCAAAACGCACCACATGACTCCTCCCACCATATTATGATGTTGCCCAAGTTTTGGGCTCAATCCGAAATCAATAGGTGTTCCAACTTGGACAATTCAAGTTCAACGGCAGTTCGTTCTTAATTGGAGTGGTTGGTGTATTCCATACTTCTAGCGATTGGATTTCACTCAAAACTCACCAAACGACTCCTCCCACCATATTATGATGTTGCCCAAGTTTTGGGCTCGATCCGAAATCAATAGGTGTTCAAAATTGGACAATTCAAGTCGAACGGCAGTTCGTTCCTAATTGTAGTGGTTGGTGTATTCCATACTACTTGCGATTGGATTTCACTCAAAACTCACCAAATGACTCCTCCCACCATATTATGATGTTGCCCAAGTTTTGGGCTCGATCCGAAATCAATAGGTGTTCCAAATTGGACAATTCAAGTTCAAGGACAGTTCGTTCCTAATTGGAGTGGTTGGTGTATTTCAAACTTCTAGCGATTGGATTTCACTCAAAACGCAACAAATGACTCCTCCCATCATATTATGATTTTGCCCAAGTTTTGGGCTTGATCCGAAATCAATAGGTGTGAGAAATTGAAAAATTCAAGTTCAACGGCAGTTCGTTCCTAATTGGAGTGGTTGGTGTATTCCATACTTATAGCGATTGGATTTCACTCAAAACTCACCAAATGACTCCTCCCACCATATTATGATGTTGCCCAAGTTTTGGGCTGGATCCGAAATCAATAGGTGTGAGAAATTGGACAATTCAAGTTCAACGGCAGTTCGTTCCTAATTGGAGTGGTTGGTGTATTCCATACTTCTATCGATTGGATTTCACACGAAACTCACCAAATGACTCTTCCCACCATATTATGATGTTGCCCAAATTTTGGGCTCGATCCGAAATCAATAGGTGTGAGAAATTGGACAGTTCAAGTTCAACGGTAGTTCGTTCCTAATTGCAGTGGTTGGTGTATTCCATACTTCAAGCGATTGGATTTCACTCAAAACTCACCAAATGACTCCTCCCACCATATGAAGATGTTGCCCAAGTTTTGGGCTCGATCAGAAATCAATACGTGTGAGAAATTGGACAATTCAATTTCAACGGCAGTTCGTTCCTAATTCGAGTGGTTGGTGTATTCCATACTTCTAGCGATTGGATTTCACTCAAAACTCACCAAATGACTCCTCCCACCATAATATGATGTTGCCCAAGTTTTGGGCCCGATCCGAAATCAATAGGTGTTCCAAATTGGACAATTCAAGTTCAACGGCAGTTCGTTCCTAATTGGAGAGGTTGGTGTATTCCATACTTGTAACGATTGGATTTCACTCAAAACTCACCAAATGACTCCTCCCACCATATTATGATGTTGCCCAAGTTTTGGGCTCGATCCGAAATCAATAGGTGTTCCAAATTGGACAATTCAAGTTCAACGGCAGTTCGTTCCTAATTGGAGTGGTTGGTGTATTCCACGCTTCTAGCGATTGGATTTCACTCAAAACTCACCAAATGACTCCTCCCACCATATTATGATGTTGCCCAAGTTTTGGGCTCGATCCGAAATCAATAGGTGTGAGAAATTGGACAATTCAAGTTCAACGGCAGGTCGTTCCTAATTGGAGTGGTTGGTGTATTCCATACTTCTAGCGATTGGATTTCACTCAAAACTCACCAAATGACTCCTCCCACCATATTATGATGTTGCCCAAGTTTTGGGCTCGATCCGAAATCAATAGGAGTGAGAAATTGGGCAATTCAAGTTCAACGGCAGTTCATTCCTAATTGTAGTGGTTGGTGTATTCCATACTTCTAGCGATTGGATTTCACTCAAAACTCACGAAATGACTCCTCCCACCATATTATGATGTTGCCCAAGTTTTGGGCTCGATCCGAAATCAATAGGTGTTCCAAATTGGACAATTCAAGTTCAACGGCAGTTCGTTCCTAATTGTAGTGGTTGGTGTATTCCATACTTCTAGTGATTGGATTTCACTCAAAACTCACCAAATGACTCCTCCCACCATATTATGATGTTGCCCACGTTTGGGGCTCGATCCGAAATCAATAGGTGTGAGAAATTGGTCAATTCACTTTCAACGACAGTTCGTTCCTAATTGGAGTAGTTGTTGTATTCCATACTTCTAGCGATTGGATTTCACTCAAAACTCACCAAATGACTCCTCCCACCATATTATGATGTTGCCTAAGTTTTGGGCTCGATCCGAGATCAATAGGTGTGAGAAATTGGACAATTCAAGTTCAACGGAAGGTCGTTCATAATTGGAGTGGTTTCTGTATTCCACACTTCTAGCGATTGGATTTCACTCAAAACTCCCCAAATGACTCCACCCACCATATTATGGTGTTGCCCAAGTTTTGGGCTCGATCCGAAATCAATAGCTGTTCCAAATTGGACAATTCAAGTTCAACGGCAGTTCGTTCCTAATTGGAGTGGTTGGTGTATTCCATGCTTCTAGCGATTGGATTTCTCTCAAAACTCACCAAATGACTCCTCCCACCATATTATGATGTTTCCCAAGTTTTGGGCTCGATCCGAAATCAATAGGTGTTCCAAATTGGACATTTCAACTTCAACGGCAGTTCTTTCCTAATTGGAGTGGTTGGTGTATTCCATACTTCTAGCGATTGGATTTCACTCAAAACTCACCAAATGACTCTTCCCATCGTATTATGATATTGCCCAAGTTTTGGGCTCGATCCGAAATCAATAGGTGTTCCAAATTGGACAATTCAAGTTCAACGGCAGTTCGTTCCTAATTGGAGTGGTTGGTGTATTCCATACTTCTAGCGATTGGATTTCACTCAAAACTCACCAAATGACTCCTCCCACCATATTACGATGTTGCACAAGTGCGGGGTTCGATCCGAAATCAATAGGTGTGAGAAATTGGAGAATTCAAGTTCAACGGCAGTTCGTTCCTAATTGGAGTGGTTGGTGTATTCCATACTTCTAGCGATTGGATTTCACTCAAAACTCACCAAATGACTCCTCCCACCATATTATGATGTTGCCCGAGTTTTGGGCTCGATCCGAAATCAATAGGTGTGAGAAATTGGAGAATTCAAGTTCAACGGCAGTTCGTTCCAAATTGGAGTGGTTGGTGTATTCCATACTTCTAGCGATTGGATTTCTCTCAAAACTCACCAAATGACTCCTCCCACCATATTGTCATGTTGCCCAAGTTTTGGGCTCAATCAGAAATCAATAGGTGTGAGAAATTGGACAATTCAAGTTCAACGGCAGTTCGTTCCTAATTGGAGTGGTTGGTGTATTCCATACTTCTAGCGATTGGATTTCACTCCAAACTCACCAATTAACTCCTCCCACCATATTATGATGTTGCCCAAGTTTTGGGCTCGATCCGAAATCAATAGGTGTGAGAAATTGGACAATTCATGTTCAACGGCAGTTCGTTCCTAATTGGAGTGGTTGGTGTATTCCACACTTCTAGCGATTGGATTTCACTCAAAACTCCCCAAATGACTCCTCCCACCATATTATGATGTTGCCCAAGTTTTGGGCTCGATCCGAAATCAATAGGTGTGAGAAATTCGACAATTCAAGTTCAACGGCAGTTTGTTCCTAATTGGAGTGGTTGGGGTATTCCACACTTCTAGCGATTGGATTTCACTCAAAACTCACCAAATGAATCCTCCCACGGTATTATGATGTTGCCCAAGTTTTGGGCTCGATCCGAAATCAATAGGTGTGAGAAATTGGACAATTCAAGTTCAACGGCAGTTCGTTCCTAATTGGAGTGGTTGGTGTATTCCACACTTCTAGCGATTGGATTTCACTCAAAACTCCCCAAATGACTCCTCCCACCATATTATGATGTTGCCCAAGTTTTGGGTTCGATCCGAAATCAATAGGTGTGAGAAATTGGAGAATTCAAGTTCAACGGCAGTTTGTTCCTAATTGGAGTGGTTGGTGTCTTCCATACTTCTAGCGATTGGATTTCACTCAAAACTCACCAAATGAGTCCTCCCACCATATTATGTTGTTGCCCAAGTTTGGGGATCGATCGGAAATCAATAGGTGTGAGAAATTGGACAATTCAAGTTGCACGGCAGTTCTTTCCTAATTCGAGTGGTTGGTGTCTTTCATACTTCTAGGGATTGGATTTCACTCAAAACTCACCAAATGACTCCTCCCACCATATTATGATGTTACCCAAGTTTTGGGCTTGATCCGAAATCAATAGGTGTTCGAAATTGGACAATTCAAGTTCCACGGCAGTTCGTTCCTAATTGGAGTGGTTGGTGTATTCCATACTTCTAGCGATTGGATTTCACTCAAAACTCACCAAATGACTACTCCCACCATATTATGATGTTGCCCAAGTTTGGGGACCGATCCGAAATCAATAGGTGTGAGAAATTGGACAATTCAAGTTCAACGGCAGTTCGTTCCTAATTGGAGTGGTTGGTGTATTCCATACTTCTAGCGATTGGATTTCACTCAAAACTCACCAAATGAATCCTCCCACGGTATTATGATGTTGCCCAAGTTTTGGGCTCGATCCGAAATCAATAGGTGTGAGAAATTGGACAATTCAAGTTCAACGGCAGTTCGTTCCTAATTGGAGTGGTTGGTGTATTCCATACTTCTAGCGATTGGATTTCACTCAAAACTAACCAAATGACTCCTCCCACCATATTATGATGTTGCCCAAGTTTTGGGGTTGATCCGAAATCAATAGGTGTTCGAAATTGGACAATTCAAGTTCAACGGCAGTTCGTTCCTAATTGGAGTTGTTGGTGTATTCCATACTTCTAGCGAATGGATTTCACTCAAAACTCACCAAATGACTCATCCCACCATATTACGATGTTGCCCAAGTTTGGGGCTCGATCCGAAATCAATAGGTGTGAGAAATTGAACAATTTAAGTTTAACGGCAGTTGGTTCCTAATTGGTGTGGTTGGTGTATTCCATACTTCTAGCGATTGGATTTCACTCAAAACTCACTAAATGACTCCTGACACCATATTATGATGTTGCCGAAGTTTGTGGCTCGATCCGAAATCAATAGGTGTGAGAAATTGGACAATTCAAGTTCAACGGCAGTTCGTTCCTAATTGGAGTGGTTGGTGTATTCCATACTTCTAGCGATTGGATTTCACTCAAAACTCACCAAATGACTCCTAACACCAAATTATGATGTTGCCCAAGTTTTGGGCTCGATCCGAAATCAATAGGTGTGAGAAATTGGACAATTCAAGTTCAACGGCAGTTCGTTCCTAATTGGAGTGGTTGGTGTATTCCATACTTCTAGCGAATGGATATCACTCAAAACTCACCAAATGACTCTTCCCACCATATTATGATGTTGCCCAAGTTTGGGGCTCGATCCGAAATCAATAGGTGTGAGAAATTGGACAATTCAAGTTCAACGGCAGTTCTTTCCTAATTCGAGTGGTTGGTGTCTTTCATACTTCTAGGAATTGGATTTCACTCAAAACTCACCAAATGACTCCTCCCACCATATTATGATGTTGCCCAAGTTTTGGGGTTGATCCGAAATCAATAGGTGTTCGAAATTGGACAATTCAAGTTCCACGGCAGTTCGTTCCTAATTGGAGTGGTTGGCGTATTCCATACTTCTAGCGATTGGATTTCATTCAAAACTCACCAAATGACTCCTCCCACCAAATTACGATGTTGCCCAAGTTTTGGCTCGATCCGAAATTAATAGGTGTTCCAAATTGGACAATTCCAGTTCAACGGCAGTTCGTTCCAAATTGGAGTGGTCGGTGTATTCCATACTTCTAGCGATTGGATTTCACTCAAAACTAACCAAATGACTCCTCGCACCATATTATGATGTTGCCCAAGTTTGGGGCTCGATCCGAACTCAATAGGTGTTAGAAATTGGACAATTCAAGTTCAACGGCAGTTCGTTCCTAATTGGAGTGGTTGGTGTATTCCATACTTCTAGCGATTGGATTTCACTCAAAACTAACCAAATGACTCCTCCCACCATATTATGATGTCGCACAAGTTTGGGGTTCGATCCAAAATCAATAGGTGTTAGAAATTGGACAATTCAAGTTCAACGGCAGTTCGTTCCTAATTGGAGTGGTTGGTGTATTCCATACTTCTAGCGATTGGATTTCACTCAAAACTAACCAAATGACTCCTCGCACCATATTATGTTGTTGCCCAAGTTTTAGGCTCGATCCGAAATCAATAGGTGTTCCAAATTGGACAATTCAAGTTCAACGGCAGTTCGTTCCTAATTGGAGTGGTTGGAGTATTCCATACTTCTAGCGATTGGATTTCACTCAAAACTCCCCAAATGACTCCTCCCACCATATTATGATATTGCCCAAGTTTTGGGCTCGATCCGAAATCAATAGGTGTTCCAAATTGGACAATTCAAGTTCAACGGCAGTTCGTTCCTAATTGGAGTGGTTGGTGTATTCCATACTTCTAGCGATTGGATTTCACTCAAAACTAACCAAATGACTCCTCGCACCATATTATGTTGTTGCCCAAGTTTTGGGCTCGATTCGAAATCAATAGGTGTTCCAAATTGGACAATTCAAGTTCAACGGCAGTTCGTTCCTAATTGTAGTGGTTGGTGTATTCCATACTTCTAGCGATTGGATTTCACTCAAAACTCACCAAATGACTCCTCCCACCATATTATGATGTTGCCCAAGTTTTGGGCTCGATCCGAAATCAATAGATGTGACAAATTGGACAATTCAAGTTCAACGGAAGTTCGTTCCTAATTGGAGTGGTTGATGTATTCCATACTTCTAGCGATTGGATTTCACTCAAACCTCACCAAATGACCCCTCCCACCATATTATGATGTTTCCCAAGTTTTGGGCTCGATCCGAAATCAATAGGTGTGACAAATTGGACAATTCAAGTTCAACGGAAGTTCGTTCCTAATTGGATTGGTTGGTGTATTCCATACTTCTAGCGATTGGATTTCACTCAAAACTCACGAAATGACTCCTCCCACCATATTAAGATGTTGCCCAAGTTTTGGGCTCGATCTGAAATCAATAGGTGTTCCAAATTGGACAATTCAAGTTCAACGGCAGTTCGTTCCTAATTGGAGTGGTTGGTGTATTCCATACTTCTAGCGATTGGATTTCACTCAAAACTCACCAAATGACTCCTCCCACCATATTATGATGTTGCCCAAGTTTTGGGCTCGATCCGAAATCAATAGGTGTGGGAAATTGGACAATTCAAGTTCAACGGCAGTTCGATCCTAATTGGAGTGGTTGGTGTATTCCACACTTCTAGCGATTGGATTTCACTCAAAACTAAACAAATGACACCTCCCACCATATTATGATGTTGCACAAGTTTGGGCTTCGATCCGAAATAAATTGGTGTTAGAAATTGGACAATTCAAGTTCAACGGCAGTTCGTTCCTAATTGGAGTGGTTGGTGTATTCCATACTTCTAGCGATGGGATTTCACTCAAAACTCACCAAATGACTCCTCCCACCATATTATGATGTTGCCCAAGTTTGGGGATCGATCCGAAATCAATAGGTGTGAGAAATTAGACAATTCAAGTTCAACGGCATTTCGTTCCTAATTGGAGTGGTTGGTGTATTCCATACTTCTAGCGATTGGATTTCACTCAAAACTCACCAAATGACTCCTCCCACCATATTATGATGTTGCCCAAGTTTTGGGCTCGATCCGAAATCAATAGGTGTGAGAAATTGGACAATTCATGTTCAACGGCAGTTCGTTCCTAATTGGAGTGGTTGGTGTATTCCATACTTGTAGCGATTGGATTTCACTCAAAACTCACCAAATGACTCCTCCCACCATATTATGATGTTGCCCAAGTTTTGGGCTCGATCCGAAATCAATAGGTGTTCCAAATTGGACAATTCAAGTTCAACGGCAGTTCGTTCCTAATTGGAGTGGTTGGTGTATTCCATACTTCTAGCGATTGGATTTCACTCAAAACTCTCCAAATGACTCCTCCCACCATATTATCATGTGGCCCAAGTTTGGGGCTCGATCCGAAATCAATAGGTGTGAGAAATTGGACAATCCAAGTTCAACGGCAGTTCGTTCCTAATTCGAGTGGTTGGTGTCTTCCATACTTCTAGCAATTGGATTTCACTCAAAACTCACCAAATGACTCCTCCCACCATATTATGGTGTTGCCCAAGTTTTGGGCTCGATCCGAAATCAATAGGTGTTCCAAATTGGACAATTCAAGTTCAATGGCAGTTCGTTCCTAATTGGAGTGGTTGGTGTATTCCATACTTCTAGCTATTGGATTTCACTGAAAACTCACCAAATGACTCCTCCCACCATATTATGATGTTGCACAAATTTTGGGCTCGATCCGAAATCAATAAGTGTTCCAAATTGGACAATTCAAGTTCAACGGCAGTTCGTTCCTAATTGCAGTGGTTGGTGTATTCCATACTTCTAGCGATTGGATTTCACTCAAAACTCACCAAATGACTCCTCCCACCATATTATGATGTTGCCCAAATTTTGGGCTCGATCCGAAATCAATAGGTATGAGAAATTGGACAATTCAAGTTCAACGGCAGTTCGTTCCTAATTGCAGTGGTTGGTGGCGATTGGATTTCACTCAAAACTCACCAAATCACTCCTCCCACCATATTATGATGTTGCCCAAGTTTTGGGCTTGATCCGAAATCAATAGGTGTTCCAAATTGGACAATTCAAGTTCAACGGCAGTTCATTCCTAATTGGAGTGGTTGGTGGATTCCATACTTCTAGCGATTGGATTTCACTCAAAACTCACCAAATGACTCCTTCCACCATATTATGATGTTGTCCAAGTTTGGGGCTCGATCCGAAATCAATAGGTGTGAGAAATTGGACAATTCAAGTTCGACAGCAGTTCGTTCCTATTTGCAGTGGTTGGTGGCGATTGGATTTCACTCAAAACTCACTAAATCACTCCTCCCACCATATTACGATGTTGCCCAAGTTTTGGGCTCGATCCGAAATCAATAGGTGTGAGAAATTGGACAATTCAAGTTCAACGGCAGTTCATTCCTAATTGGAGTGGTTGGTGTATTCCATACTTCTAGCGATTGGATTTCACTCAAAACTCACCAAATGACTCCTCCCGCCGTGTTATGATGTTGCCCAAGTTTTGGCCTCGATCCGAAATCAATAGGTGTGAGAAATTGGACAATTCAAGTTCAACGGCAGTTCGTTCCTAATTGGAGTGGTTGGTGTATTCCATACTTCTAGCGATTGGATTTCACTCAAAACTCACCAAATGACTCCTCCCACAATATTGTGATGTTGCCCAAGTTTTGGGCTCGATCCGAAATCAATAGGTGTGAGAAATTGGACAATTCAAGTTCAACGGCAGTTCGTTCCTAATTGGAGTGGTTGGTGTATTCCATACTTCTAGCGATTGGATTTCACTCAAAACTCACCAAATGGCTCCTCCCCCCATATTATGATGTTTCCCAAGTTTTGGGCTCGATCCGATATCAATAGGTGTTCCAAATTGGACAATTCAAGCTCAACGGCAGTTCGTTCCTAATTGGAGTGGTTGGTGTATTCCATACTTCTAGCGATTGGATTTCCCTCAAAACTCACCAAATGACTCCTCCCACCATATTATGATGTTGCACAAGTTTGGGGTTCGATCAGAAATCAATAGGTGTTAGAAATTGGACAATTCAAGTTCAACGGCAGTTCGTTCCTAATGGGAGTGGTTGGTGTATTCCATACTTCTAGCGATTGGATTTCACTCAAAACTCTCCAAATGACTCCTCCCACCATATTATCATGTGGCCCAAGTTTGGGGCTCGATCCGAAATCAATAGGTGTGAGAAATTGGACAATTCAAGTTCAATGGTAGTTCGTTCCTAATTGGAGTGGTTGGTGTATTCCATACTTCTAGCGATTGGATTTCACTCAAAACTCACCAAATGACTCCAACCACCATATTATGATGTTGCCCAAGTTTTGGGCTCGATCCGAAATCAATAGGTGTGAGAAATTGGACAATTCAAGTTCAACGGTAGTTCATTCCTAATTGGAGTGGTTGGCGGATTCCATACTTCTAGCGATTGGATTTCACTCAAAACTCACCAAATGACTCCTCCCACCGCATTATGATGTTGCCCAAGTTTTGGGGTCGATCCGAAATCAATAGGTGTGAGAAATTGGACAATTCCAGTTCAACGGCAGTTCCTTCCTAATTGGAGTGGTTGGTGTATTCCATACTGCTAGCGATTGGATTTCACTCAAAACTCACCAAATGACTCCTCCCACCATAATATGATGTTGCCCAAGTTTTGGGCTCGATCCGAAATCAATTGGTGTGAGAAATTGGACAATTCAAGTTGAACGGCAGTTCGTTTCTAATTGGAGTGGTTGGTGTATTCCATACTTCTAGCGATTGGATTTCACTCAAAACTCACCAAATGACTCCTCCCACCATATTATGCTGTTGCCCAAGTTTTGGGCTCGATCCGAAATCAATAGGTGTGAGAAATTGGACAATTCAAGTTCAACGGCAGTTCGTTCCTAATTGGAGTGGTTGGTGTATTCCATACTTCTAAAGATTGGATTTCACTCAAAACTAACCAAAAGACTCCTCCCACCATATTATGCTGTTGCACAAGTTTGGGGCTCGGTCCGAAATCAATAGGTGTTCCAAATTGGACGATTCAAGTTCAACGGCAATTCGTTCCTAATTGAAGTGGTTGGTGTATTCCATACTTCTAGCGATTGGATTTCACTCAATACTCACCAAATGACTCCTCCCACCATATTATGATGTTGCCCAAGTTTTGGGCTCGATCCGAAATCAATAGGTGTGAGAAATTGGACAATTCAAGTTCACCGGCAGTTCGTTCCTAATTGGACAATTCATGTTCAACGGCAGTTCGTTCCTAATTGGAGTGGTTGGTGTATTCCATACTTCTAGTGATTGGATTTCACTCAAAATTCACCAAAGGACTCCTCCCACCATATTATGATGTTGCCCAAGTTTTGGGCTCGATCCGTAATCAATAGGTGTGAGAAATTGGACAATTCAAGTTCAACGGCAGTTTGTTCCTAATTGGAGTAGTTGGTGTATTCCATACTTCTAGAGATTGGATTTCACTCAAAACTCACCAAATGACTCCTCCCACCATATTATGATGTTGCCCAAGTTTGGGTCTCGATCCGAAATCAATAGGTTTGAGCAATTGGACAATTCAAGTTCAACGGCAGTTCGTTCCTAATTGGAGTGGTTGGTGTATTCCATACCTCTAGCGAATGGATTTCACTCAAAACTCACCAAATGACTCCTCCCACCATATTATGATGTTGCCCAAGTTTTGGGCTCGATCTGAAATCAATAGGTGTTCCAAATTGGACAATTCAAGTTCAACGGCAGTTCGTTCCTAATTGGAGTGGTTGGTGTATTCCCTACTTCTAGCGATTGGATTTCACTCAAAACTCACCAAATGACTCCTCCCACCATATTATGATGTTGCCCAAGTTTGGGGCTCGGTCCGAAATCAATAGGTTTGAAAAATTGGACAATTCAAGTTCAACGGCAGTTCGTTCCTAATTGGAGTGGTTGGTGTATTCCGTACTTCTAGCGATTGGATTTCACTCAAAACTCACCAAATGACTCCTCCCACCATATTATGATGTTGCCCAAGTTTAGGGTTCGATCCGAAATCAATAGGTGTGAGAAATTGGACAATTCAAGTTCAACAGCAGTTCGTTCCTAATTGGAGTGGTTGGTGTATTCCATACTTCTAAAGATTGGATTTCACTCAAAACTCACCAAATGACTCCTCCCACCATATTATGATGTTGCCCAAGTTTTGGGCTCGATCCGGAATGAATAGGTGTGAGAAATTCGACAATTCAAGTTCAACGGCAGTTTGTTCCTAATTGGAGTGGTTGGTGTATTCCATACTTCTAGCGATTGGATTTCACTCAAAACTCACCAAATGACTCCTCCCACCATATTATGATGTTGCCCAAGTTTGGGGCTCGATCCGAAATCAATCGGTTTGAGAAATTGGACAATTCAAGTTCAACGGCAGTTAGTTCCTAATTGGAGTGGTTGGTGTATTCCATACTTCTAGCGATTGGATTTCACTCAAAACTCACCAAATGACTCCTCCCACCATATTATGTTGTTGCCCAAGTTTAGGGTTCGATCCGAAATCAATAGGTGTGAGAAATTGGACAATTCAAGTTCAACAGCAGTTCGTTCCTAATTGGAGTGGTTGGTATATTCCACACTTCTAGCGATTGCATTTCACTCAAAACTCACCAAAGGACTCCTCCCACCATATTATGATGTTGCCCAAGTTTTGGGCTTGATCCGAAATCAATAGGTGTTCGAAATTGGACAATTCAAGTTCAACGACAGTTCGATCCTAATTGGAGTGGTTGGTGTATTCCTTACTTCTAGCGATTGGATTTCACTCAAAACTCACCAAATGACTAATCCCACCATATTATGATGTTGCCCAAGTTTTGGGCTCGATCCGAAATCAATAGGTGTGAGAAATTGGACAATTCAAGTTCACCGGCAGTTCGTTCCTAATTGGAGTGGTTGGTGTATTCCATACTTCTAGCGATTGGATTTCACCCAAAACTCACCAAATGACTCCTCCCACCATATTATGATGTTGCCCAAGTTTGGGGCTCGAACCGAAATCAATAGGTGTGAGAAATTGGACAATTCAAGTTCAACGGCAGGTCGTTCCTAATTGGAGTGGTTGGTGTATTCCATACTTCTCGCGATTGGATTTCACTCAAAACTCACCAAATGACTCCTCCCACCATATTATGATGTTGCCCAAGTTTGGGGCTCGATCCGAAATCAATAGGTGTGAGAAATTGTACAATTCAAGTTCAACGGCAGTTTGTTCCTAATTGGAGTGGTTGGTGTATTCCATACTTCTAGCGATTGGATTTCACTAAAAACTAACCAAATGACTCCTCCCACCGTATTATGATGTTGCCCAAGTTTTGGGCTCAATCCGAAATCAAAAGGTGTGAGAAATTGGACAATTCAAGTTCAACGGCAGTTCGTTCCTAATTGGAGTGGTTGGTGTATTCCACACTTCTAGCGATTGGATTTCACCCAAAACTCACCAAATGACTCCTCCCACCATATTATGATGTTGCCCAAGTTTTGGGCTAGATCCGAAATCAATAGGTGTTCCAAATTGGACAATTCAAGTTCAACGGCAGTTCGTTCCTAATTGGAGTGGTTGGTGTATTCCGTACTTCTAGCAATTGGATTTCACTCAAAACTCACCAAATGACTCCTCCCACCATATTATGATATTGCCCAAGTTTTGGGGTCGATCCGAAATCAATAGGTGTTCCAAATTGGACAATTCAAGTTCAACGGCAGTTCGTTCCTAATTGGAGTCGTTGGTGTATTCCATACTTCTAGGGATTGGATTTCACTCAAAATTCACCAAATGACTCCTCCCACCATATTATGCTGTTGCCCAAGTTTTGGGCTCGATCCGAAATCAATAGGTGTGAGAAATTGGACATTTCGTGTTCAAAGGCAGTTCCTTCCTAATTGGAGTGGTTGATGTATTCCATACTTCTAGCGACTCGATTTCACTCAAAACTCATCAAATGACTCCTCCCACCATATTATGAAGTTGCCATAGTTTTGGGCTCAACCCGAAATCAATAGGTGTGAGAAATTGGACAATTCAAGTTCAACGGCAGTTCGTTCCTAATTGGAGTGGTTGGTGTATTCCATACTTCTAGCGATTGGATTTCACTCAAAACTAACCAAATGACTCCTCCCACCATATTATGATGTTGCCCAAGTTTGGGGCTCGATCCGAAATCAATAGGTGTGAGAAATTGGACAATTCAAGTTCAACGGCAGTTCGTTCCTAATTGGAGTGGTTGGTGTATTCCATACTTCGAGCGACTGGATTTCACTCAAAACTAACCAAATGACTCCTCCCACCATATTATGATGTTGCCCAAGTTTTGGGCTCGATCTGAAATCAATAGGTGTGAGAAGTTGGACAATTCAAGTTCAACGGCAGTTCGTTCCTAATTGGAGTGGTTGTTGTATTCCATACTTCTTGCAATTGGATTTCACTCAAAACTCACCAAATGACTCCTCCCACCATATTATGATGTTGCCCATGTTTTGGGCTCGATCCGAAATAAATAGGTGTTCCAAATTGGACAATTCAAGTTCAACGGCAGTTCGTTCCTAATTGGAGTCGTTGGTGTATTCCATACTTCTAGCGATTGGATTTCACTCAAAATTCACCAAATGACTCCTCCCACCATATTATGATGTTGCCCAAGTTTTGGGCTCGATCCGAAATCAATAGGTGTGAGAAATTGGGCAATTCAAGTTCAACGGCAGTTCGTTCCTAATTGGAGTGGTAGGTGTATTCCACACTTCTAGAGATTGGATTTCACCCAAAACTCACCAAATGACTCCTCCCACCATATTATGATGTTGCCCAAGTTTGCGGCTCGATTCGAAATCAATAGGTGTGAGAAATTGGACAATTCAAGTTCAACGACAGTTCGTTCCTAATTGGAGCGGTTGGTGTATTCCATACTTCTAGCGATTGGATTTCACTCAAAACTCACCAAATGACTCCTCCCACCACATTATGATGTTGCCCAAGTTTGGGGCTCGATCCGAAATCAATAGGTGTGAGAAATTGGATAATTCAAGTTGAACGGCAGTTCGTTCCTAATTGGAGTGGTTGGTGTATTCCATACTTCTAGCGATTGGATTTCACTCAAAACTAACCAAATGACTCCTCCCACCATATTATGATGTTGCCCAAGTTTTGGGCTCGATCTGAAATCAATAGGTGTGAGAAATTGGACAATTCAAGTTCAACGGCAGTTTGTTCCTAATTGGAGTGGTTGGTGTATTCCATACTTCTAGCAATTGGATTTCACTCAAAACTCACCAAATGACTCCTCCCACCATATTATGATGTTGCCCATGTTTTGGGCTCGATCCGAAATCAATAGGTGTTCCAAATTGGACAATTCAAGTTCAACGGCAGTTCGTTCCTAATTGGAGTCGTTGGTGTATTCCATACTTCTTGCGATTCGATTTCACTCAAAATTCACCAAATGACTCCTCCCACCATATTATGATGTTGCACAAGTTTTGGGCTCGATCCGAAATCAATAGGTGTGAGAAATTGGACAATTCAAGTTCAACGGCAGTTCGTTCCTAATTGGAGTGGTTCATGTATTCCCTACTTCTAGCAATTGGATTTCACTCAAAACTCACCAAATGACTCCTCAGACCATATTATGATGTTGCCCATGTCTGGGGCTCGATCCGAAATCAATAGGTGTGAGAAATTGGACAATTCAAGTTCAACGGCAGTTCGTTCATAATTGGAGTGGTTGCTGTATTCTATACTTCTAGCGATTGGATTTCACTCAAAACTCACCAAAGGACTGCTAACAACATATTATCCTGTTGCCCCAGTTTTGGGCTCGATCCGAAATCAATAGGTGTGAGAAATTGGACAATTCAAGTTCAACGGCAGTTCGTTCCTAATTGGAGTGGTTGGTGTATTCCATACTTCGAGCGATTGGATTTCACTCAAAACACACCAAATGACTCCTCCCAACATATTATGGTGTTGCCCAAGTTTTGGGCTCGATCCGAAATCAATAGGTGTGAGAAATTGGACAATTGAAGTTCAACGGCAGTTCGTACCTAATTGGAGTGGTTGGTGTATTCCATACTTCTAGCGATTTGATTTCACTCGAAACTCACCAAATGACTCCTCCCACCATATTATGATGTTGCCCATGTTTTGGGCTCGATCCGAAATCGATAGGTGTGAGAAATTGGACAATTCAAGTTCGACAGCAGTTCGTTCCTACTTGGAGTGGTTGGTGTATTCCATACTTCTAGCGATTGGATTTCACTCAAAACTCACCAAATGACTCCTCCCACCATATTATGATGTTGCCCAAGTTTTGGGCTCGATCCGAAATCCATAGTGTGAGAAATTGGACAATTCAAGTTCACCGGCAGTTCGTTCCTAATTGGACAATTCATGTTCAACGGCAGTTCGTTCCTAATTGGAGTGGTTGGTGTATTCCATACTTCTGGTGATTGGATTTCACTCAAAATTCTCCAAAGGACTCCACCCACCATATTATGATGTTGCCCAAGTTTTGGGCTCAATCCGTAATCAATAGGTGTGAGAAATTGGACAATTCAAGTTCAACGGCAGTTTGTTCTTAATTGGAGTGGTTGGTGTATTCCATACTTCTAGAGATTCGATTTCACTCAAAACTCACCAAATGACTCCTCCCACTATATTATGTTGTTGCCCAAGTTTGGGTCTCGATCCGAAATCAATAGGTTTGAGCAATTGGACAATTCAAGTTCAACGGCAGTTCGTTCCTAATTGGAGTGGTTGGTGTATTCCATACCTCTAGCGAATGGATTTCACTCAAAACTCACCAAATGACTCCTCCCACCATATTATGATGTTGCCCAAGTTTTGGGCTCGATCCGAAATCAATAGGTGTTCCAAATTGGACAATTCAAGTTCAACGGCAGTTCGTTCCTAATTGGAGTGGTTGGTGTATTCCCTACTTCTAGCGATTGGATTTCACTCAAAACTCGCCAAATGACTCCTCCCACCATATTATGATGTTGCCCATGTTTGGGGCTCGGTCCGAAATCAATAGGTGTGAGAAATTGGACAATTCAAGTTCAACGGCAGTTCGTTCCTAATTGGAGTGGTTGGTGTATTCCCTACTTCTAGCGATTGGATTTCACTCAAAACTCACCAAATGACTCCTCCCACCATATTATGATGTTGCCCAAGTTTGGGGCTCGATCCGAAATCAATAGGTTTGAAAAATTGGACAATTCAAGTTCAACGGCAGTTCGTTCCTAATTGGAGTGGTTGGTGTATTCCATACTTCTAGCAATTGGATTTCACTCAAAACTCACCAAATGAACCCTCCCACCATATTATGATGTTGCCCATGTTTTGGACTCGATCCGAAATCAATTGGTGTGAGAAATTGGACAATTCAATTTCAACGGCATTTCGTTCCTAATTGGAGTGGTTGGTGTATTCCATACTTCTAAAGATTGGATTTCACTCAAAACTCACCAAATGACTCCTTCCACCATATTATGATGTTGCCCAAGTTTTGGGCTCGATCCGGAATCAATAGTTGTGAGAAATTGGACAATTCAAGTTCAACGGCAGTTCGTTCCTAACTGGAGTGGTTGGTGTATTCCATACTTCTAGCGATTGGATTTCACTCAAAACTCACCAAATGACTCCTCCCACCATATTATGATGTTGCCCAAGTTTGGGGCTCGATCCGAAATCAATCGGTTTGAGAAATTGGACAATTCAAGTTCAACGGCAGTTCGTTCCTAATTGGAGTGGTTGGTGTATTCCATACTTCTAGCGATTGGATTTCACTTAAAACTCACCAAATGACTCCTCCCACCATATTATGATGTTGCCCAAGTTTAGGGTTCGATCCGAAATCAATAGGTGTGAGAAATTGGACAATTCAAGTTCAACAGCAGTTCGTTCCTAATTGGAGTGGTTGGTATGTGGAATGACTCCTCCCACCATATTATGATGTTGCCCAAGTTTAGGGTTCGATCCGAAATCAATAGGTGTGAGAAATTGGACAATTCAAGTTCAACAGCAGTTCGTTCCTAATTGGAGTGGTTGGTATATTCCACACTTCTAGCGATTGCATTTCACTCAAAACTCACCAAAGGACTCCTCCCACCATATTATGATGTTGCCCAAGTTTTGGGCTTGATCCGAAATCAATAGGTGTTCGAAATTGGACAATTCAAGTTCAACGGCAGTTCGTTCCTAATTGGAGTGGTTGGTGTATTCCTTACTTCTAGCGATTGGATTTCACTCAAAACTCACCAAATGACTCCTCCCACCATATTATGATGTTGCCCAAGTTTTGGGCTCGATCCGGAATCAATAGGTGTGAGAAATTCGACAATTCAAGTGCAACGGCAGTTTGTTCCTAATTGGAGTGGTTGGTGTATTCCATACTTCTAGCGATTGGATTTCACTCAAAACTCACCAAATGACTCCTCCCACCATATTATGATGTTGCCCAAGTTTGGGGCTCGATCCGAAATCAATCGGTTTGAGAAATTGGACAATTCAAGTTCAACGGCAGTTTGTTCCTAATTGGAGTGGTTGGTGTATTCCATACTTCTAGCGATTGGATTTCACTCAAAACTCACCAAATGACTCCTCCCACCATATTATGATGTTGCCCAAGTTTAGGGTTCGATCCGAAATCAATAGGTGTGAGAAATTGGACAATTCAAGTTCAACAGCAGTTCGTTCCTAATTGGAGTGGTTGGTATATTCCACACTTCTAGCGATTGCATTTCACTCAAAACTCACCAAAGGACTCCTCCCACCATATTATGATGTTGCCCAAGTTTTGGGCTTGATCCGAAATCAATAGGTGTTCGAAATTGGACAATTCAAGTTCAACGGCAGTTCGATCCTAATTGGAGTGGTTGGTGTATTCCTTACTTCTAGCGATTGGATTTCACTCAAAACTCACGAAATGACTCCTCCCACCATATTATGATGTTGCCCAAGTTTTGGGCTCGATCCGAAATCAATAGGTGTGAGAAATTGGACAATTCAAGTTCACCGGCAGTTCGTTCCTAATTGGAGTGGTTGGTGTATTCCATACTTCTAGCGATTGGATTTCACTCAAAACTCACCAAATGACTCCTCCCACCATATTATGATGTTGCCCAAGTTTTGGGCTTGATCCGAAATCAATAGGTGTTCCAAATTGGACAATTCATGTTCAACGGCAGTTCGTTCCTAATTGGAGTGGTTGGTGTATTCCATACTTCTAGCGATTGGATTTCACTCAAAACTCACCAAATGACTCCTCCCACCATATTATGATGTTGCCCAAGTTTGGGGCTCGGTCCGAAATCAATAGGTTTGAAAAATTGGACAATTCAAGTTCAACGGCAGTTCGTTCCTAATTGGAGTGGTTGGTGTATTCCGTACTTCTAGCGATTGGATTTCACTCAAAACTCACCAAATGACTCCTCCCACCATATTACGATGTTGCCCAAGTTTAGGGTTCGATCCGAAATCAATAGGTGTGAGAAATTGGACAATTCAAGTTCAACAGCAGTTCGTTCCTAATTGGAGTGGTTGGTGTATTCCATACTTCTAAAGATTGGATTTCACTAAAAACTCACCAAATGACTCCTCCCACCATATTATGATGTTGCCCAAGTTTTGGGCTCGATCCGGAATCAATAGGTGTGAGAAATTCGACAATTCAAGTTCAACGGCAGTTTGTTCCTAATTGGAGTGGTTGGTGTATTCCGTACATCGAGGACGCGTCATAGAAAGAGTAGGACGACACACGATCCGCGTCATTGAAACCCCATTCCATGACGCGGAACAGACGTCGTGTTTTGAAAAAAGTTTCCATGACCCCCCCTTTCGACGACGCAGGTTACGACGCCTAATCCGCGTCATTAAATGCCTTCCATGACGCAAATCAGACGTCATAGAAGGGTTTTTGGGTTGTAGTGTTCACTCAAAACTCCCCAAATGACTCCTCCCACCATATTATAATGTTGCCCAAGTTTTGGGCTCGATCCGAAATCAATAGGTGTTCCAAATTGGACAATTCAAGTTCAACGGCAGTTCGTTCCTAATTGGAGTGGTATTCCATAGTTCTAGCGATTGGATTTCACTCAAAACTCACCAAATGACTCCTCCCACCATATTATGATGTCGCCCAAGTTTGGGGCTCGATCCGAAATCAATAGGTGTTCCAAATTGGACAATTCAAGTTCAACGGCAGTTCGTTCCTAATTGGAGTGGTATTCCATACTTCTAGCGATTGGATTTCACTCAAAACTCACCAAATGACTCCTCCCACCATATTATGATGTTGCCCAAGTTTGGGGCTCGAACCGAAATCAATAGGTGTGAGAAATTGGACAATTCAAGTTCAACGGCAGTTCGTTCCTAATTGGAGTGGTTGGTGTATTCCATACTTCTAGCGATTGGATTTCACTAAAAACTAACCAAATGACTCCTCCCACCGTATTATGATGTTGCCCAAGTTTTGGGCTCAATCCGAAATCAATAGGTGTGAGAAATTGGACAATTCAAGTTCAACGGCAGTTCGTTCCTAATTGGAGTGGTTGGTGTATTCCACACTTCTAGCGATTGGATTTCACCCAAAACTCACCAAATGACTCCTCCCACCATATTATGATGTTGCCCAAGTTTTGGGCTAGATCCGAAATCAATAGGTGTTCCAAATTGGACAATTCAAGTTCAACGGCAGTTCGTTCCTAATTGGAGTGGTTCTTGTATTCCGTACTTCTAGCAATTGGATTTCACTCAAAACTCACCAAATGACTCCTCCCACCATATTATGATATTGCCCAAGTTTTGGGCTCGATCCGAAATCAATAGGTGTTCCAAATTGGACAATTCAAGTTCAACGGCAGTTCGTTCCTAATTGGAGTCGTTGGTGTATTCCATACTTCTAGCGATTGGATATCACTCAAAATTCACCAAATGACTCCTCCCACCATATTATGATGTTGCCCAAGTTTTGGGCTCGATCCGAAATCAATAGGTGTGAGAAATTGGACAACTCGTGTTCAAAGGCAGTTCCTTCCTAATTGGAGTGGTTGCTTTTTTCCATACTTCTAGCGATTGGATTTCACTCAAAACTCACCAAATGACTCCTCCCACCATACTATGATGTTGCCCAAGTTTTGGGCTCGATCCGAAATCAATAGGTGTGAGAAATTGGTCAATTCAATTTCAACGACAGTTCGTTCCAAATCGGAGTAGTTGTTGTATTCCATACTTCTAGCGATTGGATTTCACTCAAAACTCACCAGATGACTCCTCCCACCATATTATGATTTTTCCCAACTTTTTGGCTCAATCCGAAATCAATAGGTGTGAGAAATTGGACAATTCAAGTTCAACGGCAGTTCGTTCCTAATTGGAGTGGTTGGTGTATTCCATACTTCTAGCGATTGGATTTCACTCAAAACTCACCAGATGACTCCTCCCACCATATTATGATTTTTCCCAAGTTTTGGGATCGATCCGAAATCAATAGGTGTTCCAAATTGGACAATTCAAGTTCAACGGCAGTTCGTTCCTAATTGGAGTCGTTGGTGTATTCCATACTTCTAGCGATTGGATTTCAATCAAAATTCACCAAAAGACTCCTCCCACCATATTATGATGTTGCCCAAGTTTTGGGCTCGATCCGAAATCAATAGGTGTTCCAAATTGGACAATTCAAGTTCAACGGCGGTTCGTTCCTAATTGGAGTGGTATTCCATACTTCTAGCGATTGGATTTCACTCAAAACTCACCAAATGACTCCTCCCACCATATTATGATGTCGCCCAAGTTTGGGGCTCGATCCGAAATCAATAGGTGTTCCAAATTGGACAATTCAAGTTGAACGGCAGTTCATTCCTAATTGGAGTGGTATTCCATGCTTCTAGCGATTGGATTTCACTCAAAACTCACCAAATGACTCCTCCCACCATATTATGATGTTGCCCAAGTTTGGGGCTCGAACCGAAATCAATAGGTGTGAGAAATTGGACAATTCAAGTTCAACGGCAGGTCGTTCCTAATTGGAGTGGTTGGTGTATTCCATACTTCTAGCGATTGGATTTCACTCAAAACTCACCAAATGACTCCTCCCACCATATTATGATGTTGCCCAAGTTTGGGGCTCGATCCGAAATCAATAGGTGTGAGAAATTGTACAATTCAAGTTCAACGGCAGTGCGTTCCTAATTGGAGTGGTTGGTGTATTCCATACTTCTAGCGATTTGATTTCACTAAAAACTAACCAAATGACTCCTCCCACCGTATTATGATGTTGCCCAAGTTTTGGGCTCAATCCGAAATCAAAAGGTGTGAGAAATTGGACAATTCAAGTTCAACGGCAGTTCGTTCCTAATTGGAGTGGTTGGTGTATTCCACACTTCTAGCGATTGGATTTCACCCAAAACCCACCAAATGACTCCTCCCACCATATTATGATGTTGCCCAAGTTTTGGGCTAGATCCGAAATCAATAGGTGTTCCAAATTGGACAATTCAAGTTCAACGGCAGTTCGTTCCTAATTGGAGTGGTTGGTGTATTCCGTACTTCTAGCAATTGGATTTCACTCAAAACTCACCAAATGACCCCTCCCACCATATTATGATATTGCCCAAGTTTTGGGCTCGATCCGAAATCAATAGGTGTTCCAAATTGGACAATTCAAGTTCAACGGCAGTTCGTTCCTAATTGGAGTCGTTGGTGTATTCCATACTTCTAGCGATTGGATTTCAATCAAAATTCACCAAAAGACTCCTCCCACCATATTATGATGTTGCCCAAGTTTTGGGCTCGATCCGAAATCAATAGGTGTTCCAAATTGGGCAATTCAAGTTCAACGGCGGTTCGTTCCTAATTGGAGTGGTATTCCATACTTCTAGCGATTGGATTTCACTCAAAACTCACCAAATGACTCCTCCCACCATATTATGATGTCGCCCAAGTTTGGGGCTCGATCCGAAATCAATAGGTGTTCCAAATTGGACAATTCAAGTTGAACGGCAGTTCATTCCTAATTGGAGTGGTATTCCATGCTTCTAGCGATTGGATTTCACTCAAAACTCACCAAATGACTCCTCCCACCATATTATGATGTTGCCCAAGTTTGGGGCTCGAACCGAAATCAATAGGTGTGAGAAATTGGACAATTCAAGTTCAACGGCAGGTCGTTCCTAATTGGAGTGGTTGGTGTATTCCATACTTCTAGCGATTGGATTTCACTCAAAACTCACCAAATGACTCCTCCCACCATATTATGATGTTGCCCAAGTTTGGGGCTCGATCCGAAATCAATAGGTGTGAGAAATTGTACAATTCAAGTTCAACGGCAGTGCGTTCCTAATTGGAGTGGTTGGTGTATTCCATACTTCTAGCGATTTGATTTCACTAAAAACTAACCAAATGACTCCTCCCACCGTATTATGATGTTGCCCAAGTTTTGGGCTCAATCCGAAATCAAAAGGTGTGAGAAATTGGACAATTCAAGTTCAACGGCAGTTCGTTCCTAATTGGAGTGGTTGGTGTATTCCACACTTCTAGCGATTGGATTTCACCCAAAACTCACCAAATGACTCCTCCCACCATATTATGATGTTGCCCAAGTTTTGGGCTAGATCCGAAATCAATAGGTGTTCCAAATTGGACAATTCAAGTTCAACGGCAGTTCGTTCCTAATTGGAGTGGTTGGTGTATTCCGTACTTCTAGCAATTGGATTTCACTCAAAACTCACCAAATGACCCCTCCCACCATATTATGATATTGCCCAAGTTTTGGGCTCGATCCGAAATCAATAGGTGTTCCAAATTGGACAATTCAAGTTCAACGGCAGTTCGTTCCTAATTGGAGTCGTTGGTGTATTCCATACTTCTTGCGATTCGATTTCACTCAAAATTCACCAAATGACTCCTCCCACCATATTATGATGTTGCACAAGTTTTGGGCTCGATCCGAAATCAATAGGTGTGAGAAATTGGACAATTCAAGTTCAACGGCAGTTCGTTCCTAATTGGAGTGGTTGGTTTATTCCACACTTCTAGCGATTGGATTTCACCGAAAACTCACCAAATGACTCCTCCCACCATATTATGATGTTGCCCAAGTTTGGGGCTCGATCCGAAATCAATAGTTGTGAGAAATTGGACAATTCAAGTTCAACGACAGTTCGTTCCTAATTGGAGTGGTTGGTGTATTCCATACTTCTAGCGATTGGATTTCACTCAAAACTCACCAAATGACTCCTCCCACCATATTATGATGTTGCCCAAGTTTGGGGCTCGATCCGAAATCAATCGGTTTGAGAAATTGGACAATTCAAGTTCAACGGCAGTTTGTTCCTAATTGGAGTGGTTGGTGTATTCCATACTTCTAGCGATTGGATTTCACTCAAAACTCACCAAATGACTCCTCCCACCATATTATGATGTTGCCCAAGTTTAGGGTTCGATCCGAAATCAATAGGTGTGAGAAATTGGACAATTCAAGTTCAACAGCAGTTCGTTCCTAATTGGAGTGGTTGGTATATTCCACACTTCTAGCGATTGCATTTCACTCAAAACTCACCAAAGGACTCCTCCCACCATATTATGATGTTGCCCAAGTTTTGGGCTTGATCCGAAATCAATAGGTGTTCGAAATTGGACAATTCAAGTTCAACGGCAGTTCGATCCTAATTGGAGTGGTTGGTGTATTCCTTACTTCTAGCGATTGGATTTCACTCAAAACTCACCAAATGACTCCTCCCACCATATTATGATGTTGCCCAAGTTTTGGGCTCGATCCGAAATCAATAGGTGTGAGAAATTGGACAATTCAAGTTCACCGGCAGTTCGTTCCTAATTGGAGTGGTTGGTGTATTCCATACTTCTAGCGATTGGATTTCACTCAAAACTCACCAAATGACTCCTCCCACCATATTATGATGTTGCCCAAGTTTTGGGCTTGATCCGAAATCAATAGGTGTTCCAAATTGGACAATTCATGTTCAACGGCAGTTCGTTCCTAATTGGAGTGGTTGGTGTATTCCATACTTCTAGTGATTGGGTTTCATTCAAAATTCACCAAAGGACTCCTCCCACCATATTATGATGTTGCCCTAGTTTTGGGCTCGATCCGAAATCTATAGGTGTGTGAAATTAGACAATTCAAGTTCAACGGAAGTTCGTTCCTAATTGGAGTGGTTGGTGTATTCCATACTTCTAGCGATTGGATTTCACTCAAAACTAACCAAATGACTCCTCCCACCATATTATGATGTTGCCCAAGTTTTGGGCTTGATCCGAAATCAATAGGTGTTCGAAATTGGACAATTCAAGTTCAACGGCAGTTCGATCCTAATTGGAGTGGTTGGTGTATTCCTTACTTCTAGCGATTGGATTTCACTCAAAACTCACCAAATGACTCCTCCCACCATATTATGATGTTGCCCAAGTTTTGGGCTCGATCCGAAATCAATAGGTGTGAGAAATTGGACAATTCAAGTTCACCGGCAGTTCGTTCCTAATTGGAGTGGTTGGTGTATTCCATACTTCTAGCGATTGGATTTCACTCAAAACTCACCAAATGACTCCTCCCACCATATTATGATGTTGCCCAAGTTTTGGGCTTGATCCGAAATCAATAGGTGTTCCAAATTGGACAATTCATGTTCAACGGCAGTTCGTTCCTAGTTGGAGTGGTTGGTGTATTCCATACTTCTAGTGATTGGGTTTCATTCAAAATTCACCAAAGGACTCCTCCCACCATATTATGATGTTGCCCTAGTTTTGGGCTCGATCCGAAATCTATAGGTGTGTGAAATTAGACAATTCAAGTTCAACGGAAGTTCGTTCCTAATTGGAGTGGTTGGTGTATTCCATACTTCTAGCAATTGGATTTCACTCAAAACTCACCAAATGACTCCTCCCACCATATTATGATGTTGCCCAAGTTTTGGGCTTGATCCGAAATCAATAGGTGTTCCAAATTGGACAATTCATGTTCAACGGCATTTCGTTCCTAATTGGAGTAGTTGGTGTATTCCGTACTTCTAGCGATGGGATTTCACTCAAAACTAACCAAATGACTCCTCCCACCATATTATGATGTTGCCCAAGTTTTGGGCTCGATCCGAAATCAATAGGTGTGAGAAATTGGATAATTGAAGTTCAACGGCAGTTCGTTCCTAATTGGAGTGGATGGTTGTTAAGCTCATAATGTCATACATATACATGCCCAAATTTACTTACTTCTTTTGCTTAGTTTCCTAGATTTCTATGTTATTTGCCTCCCTTTGTGTGTTTTGTAGGCAAATAGAGCAAGAGAGCATAATTCATGCAATTCAAGCATGTTAAGGCCTAATTTGGATGAATGGATGAAGAGCTTAAAAGACAAACTCATTTTGGCTACAGCCCCCTGCCAGTCCAGTTCCGTAGGTCATATTGCAAGCTTTGTTTCAGCAACCTACACAGCTCGGATGAGGCAGAATTCTTCATGAAAGTTGTTCCAATGGGTGTGTACTATAACATATCCAAAATTCAGCCCCATTGGATAAATATGGAGTCTATTACCTAGCAAACACAGAGCCATGCTCAGGATGGATTTTATCAGCGCGCAAAATGAGTTAGCAGTTTGTTTTGGCCCAAATGATATATGGCTGGAAAGAAGACATTCTGAACTTCAAGTTTGAGTGCTTAAAGTCTTAATTTGCTTAAGGGAAGCCCAATTCGTAAGCCCTTGAAGTTGCTGGTCATGCTGACCTCAAGATGAGTTATTGTTTCTGGTTGGAAGCTTGGTCATGGTGAGCTAGGCATGAGCTATTGAGCTGGTTGGAAGCTTGGTCATGGTGACATGAAGATGAGCTAGGGCTGCTGTTGGGATTTATTGGTGAAGTGCATCAACCATTTCAGATTTTATAAAACAAGTGTTGTATGCATTAGCCATATTGAATTCAGATTTTTCACTTCCTTAGGCCTATAAATAGGGAGGTTCTCTAAGCTTGTAAACACACCCCAAGGGGGGGAGCTCTCAAACACTTCTCTAGAGCTCCCTTCCCTTCTCTCCCTCAAATTCTCTAGAGAAGTGTTTGAGAGCTCCCCCCCTTGGGGTAGGGGTGGGCATATAAACCGGAAAACCGGAAAACCGAACCAAACCGGATGAAAAAAAACCGGAAAAAACCGAGTTGACTAAAAAGTCAACAAAACCGGACCGGACCGGACCGGACCGGTCCAGTATTTAATATATATTTTTTGGTGGCCCAACCACTAAGCCCAGAGTTGCCCATGTTTTGGGCTCGATACGAAATCAATAGGTGTTCCAAATTGGACAATTCAAGTTCAACGGCAGTTCGTTCCTAATTGGAGTGGTTGGTGTATTCCACACTTCTAGCGATTGGATTTCACCCAAAACTCACCAAATGACTCCTCCCACCATATTATCAAGTTGCCCAAGTTTTGGGCTCGATCTGAAATCAATAGGTGTGAGATATTGGACAATTCAAGTTCAACGGCAGTTCGTTCCTAATTGGAGTGGTTGGTGTATTCCATACTTCTAGTGATTGGATTTCAATCAAAACTCACCAAATTACTCCTACCCCCATATTACCATGTTGCCCAAGTTTTGGGCTCGATACGAAATCAATTAGTGTGAGAAATTGGACAATTCAAGTTCAACGGCAGTTCGTTCCTAATTGGAGTGGTTGGTGTATTCCATACTTCTAGCGATTGGATTTCACTCAAAACTCACCTAATTACTCCTCCCACCATATTATCATGTTGCCCAAGTTTTGGGCTCGATCCGAAATCAATAGGTGTGAGAAATTGGACAATTCAAGTTCAACGGCAGTTCGTTCCTAATTGGAGTGGTTCATGTATTTCATACTTCTAGCAATTGGATTTCACTCAAAACTCACCAAATGACTCCTCAGACCATATTATGATGTTGCCCATGTCTGGGGCTCGATCCGAAATCAATAGGTGTGAGAAATTGGACAATTCAAGTTCAACGGCAGTTCGTTCATAATTGGAGTGGTTGCTGTATTCTATACTTCTAGCGATTGGATTTCACTCAAAACTCACCAAAGGACTGCTAACAACATATTATCATGTTGCCCCAGTTTTGGGCTCGATCCGAAATCAATAGGTGTGAGAAATTTGACAATTCAAGTTCAACGGCAGTTCGTTCCTAATTGGAGTGGTTGGTGTATTCCATACTTCGAGCGATTGGATTTCACTCAAAACACACCAAATGACTCCTTCCAACATATTATGGTGTTGCCCAAGTTTTGGGCTCGATCCGAAATCAATAGGTGTGAGAAATTGGACAATTCAACTTCAACGGCAGTTCGTACCTAATTGTAGTGGTTGGTGTATTCCATACTTCTAGCGATTGGATTTCACTCAAAACTCACCAAATGACTCCTCCCACCATATTATGATGTTGCCCATGTTTTGGGCTCCATCCGAAATCGATAGGTGTGAGAAATTGGACAATTCAAGTTCGACAGCAGTTTGTTCCTACTTGGAGTGGTTGGTGTATTCCATACTTCTAGCGATTGGATTTCACTCAAAACTCACCAAATGACTCCTCCCACCATATTATGATGTTGCCCAAGTTTTGGGCTCGATCCGAAATCAATAGGTGTGAGAAATTGGACAATTCAAGTTCACCGGCAGTTCGTTCCTAATTGGAGTGGTATTCCATACTTCTAGCGATTGGATTTCACTCAAAACTCACCAAATGACTCCTCCCACCATATTATGACGTCGCCCAAGTTTGGGGCTCGATCCGAAATCAATAGGTGTTCCAAATTCGACAATTCAAGTTCAACGGCAGTTCGTTCCTAATTGGAGTGGTATTCCATACTTCTAGCGATTGGATTTCACTCAAAACTAACCAAATGACTCCTCACACCATATTATGATGTTGCCCAAGTTTAGGGCTCGATCCGAAATCAATAGGTGTGAGAAGTTGGACAATTCAAGTTCAACGGCAGTTCGTTCCTAATTGTAGTGGTTGGTGTATTCCATACTTCTAGCGATTGGATTTCAATCAAAATTCACCAAAAGACTCCTCCCACCATATTATGATGTTGCCCAAGTTTTGGGCTCGATCCGAAATCAATAGGTGTTCCAAATTGGACAATTCAAGTTCAACGGCAGTTCGTTCCAAATTGGAGTGGTATTCCATACTTCTAGCGATTGGATTTCACTCAAAACTCACCAAATGACTCCTCCCACCATATTATGATGTTGCCCAAGTTTGGGGCTCGATCCGAAATCAATAGGTGTGAGAAATTGGACAATTCAAGTTCAACGTCAGTTCGATCCTAATTGGAGTGGTTGGTGTATTCCATACTTCTAGCGATTGGATTTCACTCAAAACTCACCACATGACTCCTCCCACCATATTATGATGTTTCCCAAGTTTTGGGTACGATCCGAAATCAATAGGTGTTCCAAATTGGACAATTCAAGTTCAACGGCAGTTCGTTCCTAATTGGAGTGGTATTCCATACTTCTAGCGATTGGATTTCACTCAAAACTCACCAAATGACTCCTCCCACCATATTATGATGTTGCCCAAGTTTGGGGCTCGATTCGAAATCAGTAGGTGTGAGAAATTGGACAATTCAAGTTCAACGTTAGTTCGTTCCTAATTGGAGTGGTTGGTGTATTCCATACTTCTAGCGATTGGATTTCACTCAAAACTAACCAAATGACTCCTCCCACCATATTATGATGTTGCCCAAGTTTGGGGCTCGATCCGAAATCAATAGGTGTGAGAAATTGGACAATTCAAGTTCAACGTCAGTTCGTTCCGAATTGGAGTGGTTGGTGTATTCCATACTTCTAGCGATGGGATTTCACTCAAAACTCACCAAATGACTCCTCCCACCATATTATGATGTTGCCCAAGTTTTGGGCTTGATCCGAAATCAACAGGTGTTCCAAATTGGACAATTCAAGTTCAACGGCAGTTCGTTCCTAATTGGAGTGGTTGGTGTATTCCATACTTCTAGCGAATGGATTTCACTCAAAACTCACCAAATGACTCCTCCCACCATATTATGATGTTGCCCAAGTTTTGGGCTTGATCCGAAATCAATAGGTGTGAGAAATTGGTCAATTCAATTTCAACGACAGTTCCTTCCTAATCGGAGTAGTTGTTGTATTCCATACTTCTAGCGATTGGATTTCACTCAAAACTCACCAAATGACTCCTCCCACCATATTACGATGTTGCCCAACTTTTGGGCTCGATCCGAAATCAATAGGTGTGAGAAATTGGACAATTCAAGTTCAACGACAGTTCGTTCCTAATTGGAGTGGTTGGTGTATTCCATACTTCTAGTGATTGGATTTCACTCAAAACTCACCAAATGACTCCTCCCACCATATTATGATGTTGCCCAACTTTTGGGCTCGATCCGAAATCAATAGGTGTGAGAAATTGGACAATTCTAGTTCAACGGCAGTTCGTTCCTAATTCGAGTGGTTGGTGTATTCCATACTTCTAGCGATTGGATGTCACTCAAAACTCACCAAATGACTCCTCCCACCATATTATGATGTTGCCCAAGTTTTGGGCTCGATCCGAAATCAATAGGTCTGAGAAATTGGTCAATTCAATTTCAACGACAATTCGTTCCAAATCGGAGTAGTTGTTGTATTCCATACTTCTAGCGATTGGATTTCACTCAAAACTCACCAAATGACTCCTCCCACCATATTACGATGTTGTCCAAGTTTTGGGCTCGATCCGAAATCAATAGGTGTGAGAAATTGGACAATTCAAGTTCAACGACAGTTCGTTCCTAATTGGAGTGGTTGGTGTATTCCATACTTCTAGCGATTGGATTTCACTCAAAACTCACCAAATGACTCCTCCCACCATATTATGATGTTTCCCAAGTTTTGGGTACGATCCGAAATCAATAGGTGTTCCAAATTGGACAATTCAAGTTCAACGGCAGTTCGTTCCTAATTGGAGTGGTTGGTGTATTCCATACATCTAGCGATTGGATTTCACTCAAAACTCACCAACTGACTACTAACACCAGATTATCATGTTGCCCAACTTTTGGGCTCGATCCGAAATCGATAGGTGTGAGAAATTGGACAATTCAAGTTCAACGGCAGTTCGTTCCTAATTGGAGTGGTTGTTGTATTCTATACTTCTAGAGATTGGATTTCACTCAAAACTCACCAAACGACTCCTAACACCATATCATCATGTTGCCCAAGTTTTGGGCTCGATCCGAAATCAATAGGTGTGAGAAATTGGACAATTCAAGTTCAACGGCAGTTCGTTCCCAAATGGAGTGGTTGGTGTATTCCATACTTCGAGCGATTGGATTTCACTCAAAACACCCCAAATGACTCCTCCCAACATATTATGGTGTTGCCCAAGTTTTGGGCTCGATCCGAAATCAATAGGGGTTCCAAATTGCACAATTCAAGTTCAACGGCAGTTCGTTCCTAATTGGAGTTGTTGGTGTATTCCATACTTCTAGCGATTGGATTTCCCTCAAAATTCACCAAATGACTCCTCCCACCATATTATCATGTTGCCCAAGTTTTGGGCTCGATCCGAAATCAATAGGAGTGAGAAATTGGACAATTCAAGTTCAACGGCAGTTCGTTCCTAATTGGAGTGTATTCTATACTTCTAGCGATTGGATTTCACTCAAAACTCACCAAATGACTCCTAACACCATATTATCACGTTGCCCAAGTTTTGGGCTCGATCCGAAATCCATAGGTGTGAGAAATTGGACAATTCAAGTTCAACGGCAGTTCGTTCCTAATTGGAGTGGTTGGTGTATTCCATACTTCTGGCGATTGGATTTTACTCAAAACTCCCCAAATGACTCCTCACACTATATTATGATGTTGCCCAAGTTTTGGGCTCGATCCGAAATCAATAGGAGAAAGAAACTGGACAATTCAAGTTCAACCGCAGTTCGTTCTTAATTAGAGTGGTTGGTGTATTCCATACTTCTAGCGATTGGATTTCACTCAAAACTCACCAAATGACTCCTCCCACAATATTATGATGTTGCCCAAGTTTTGGGCTCGATCCGAAATCCATAGGTGAAAGAAATTGGACAATTGAAGTTCAACGGCAGTTCGTTCCTAATTGGGGTGGTTGGTGTATTCCATACTTCTAGCGATTGGATTTCACTCAAAACTCACCAAATGACTCCTCCCACCATATTATGATGTTCCCCAAGTTTTGGTCTCGATCCGAAATCAATAGGTGTCAGAAATTGGACAATTCAAGTTCAACGGCAGTTCGTTCCTAATTGGAGTGGTTGGTGTATTCCATACTTCTAGCGTTTGGATTTCACTCAAAACTCACCAAATGACTCCTCCCCCCCTATTGTGATGTTGCCCAAGTTTTGGGCTCGATCTGAAATCAATAGGTGTGAGAAATTGGACAATTCAAGTTCAACGGCAGTTCATTCCAAATTGGAGTGGTTGCTGTATTCTATACTTCTAGCGATTGGATTTCACTCAAAACTCACCAAACGACTCCTAACACCATATTATCTTGTTGCCCAAGTTTTGGGCTCGATCCGAAATCAATAGGTGTGAGAAATTGGACAATTCAAGTTTAACGGCAGTTCGTTCCTAATTGGAGTGGTTCGTGTATTCCATACTTCGAGCGATTGGATTTCACTCAAAACACACCAAATGACTCCTCCCAACATATTATGGTGTTGCCCAAGTTTTGGGCTCGATCCGAAATCAATAGGTGTGAAAAATTGGACAATTGAAGTTCAACGGCAGTTCGTACCTAATTGTAGTGGTTGGTGTATTCCATACTTCTAGCGATTGGATTTCACTCAAAACTCACCAAATGACTCCTCCCACCATATTATGATGTTGCCCAAGTTTTGGGCTCGTTCCGAATTCAATAGGTGAAAGAAATTGGACAATTCAAGTTCAACGGCAGTTCGTTCCTAATTGGAGTTGTTGGTGTATTTCATACTTCTAGCGATTGGATTTCCCCCAAAACTCACCAAATGACTCCTCCCACCATACTATCACGTTGCCCAAGTTTTGGGCTCGATCCGAAATCAATAGGTGTGAGAAATTGGACAATTCAAGTTCAACGGCAGTTCGTTCCTAATTGGAGTGGTTGGTGTATTCCATACTTCTAGCGATTGGATTTCACTCAAAACACACCAAATGACTCCTCCCACCATATTATGATGTTGCCCAAGTTTTGGGCTCGATCCAAAATCAATAGGTGAAAGAAATTGGACAATTCAAGTTCAACGACAGTACGTTCCTAATTGGAGTGGTTGGCGTATTCCATACTTCTAGCGATTGGATTGCACTCAAAACTCACCAAATGACTCCTCCCAGAATATTATTGTGTTGCCCAAGTTTTGGGCTCGATCCGAAATCAATAGGTGTGAGAAATTGGACAATTCAAGTTCAACGGCAGTTCGTTCCTAATTGGAGTGGTTGGTGTATTCCACACTTCTAGCGATTGGATTTCACTCAAAACTCACCAAATGACTCCTCCCACCATATTATGATGTTGCCAAAGTTTTGGGCTCGATCCGAAATCAATAGGGGTTCCAAATTGGGCAATTCAAGTTCAACGGCAGTTCGTTTCTAATTGGATTGGTTGGTGTATTCCATACTTCTAGTGATTGGATTTCACTCAAAACTAACCAAATGACTCCTCCCACCATATTATTATGTTGCCCAAGTTTTGGGCTCGATCTGAAATCAATAGGTGTGAGAAATTGGACAATTCAAGTTGAACGGCAGTTCGTTCCTAATTGGAGTGGTTGGTGTATTCCATACTTCTAGCGATTGGATTTCACTCAAAACTCACCAAATGATTCCTCCCACCATATTATGATGTTGCCCAATATTTGGGCTCGATCCGAAATCAATACGTGTGAGAAATTGGACAACTCAAGTTCGACGGCAGTTCGTTCCTAATTGGAGTGGTTGGTGTATTCCACACTTCTACCGATTGGATTTCACTCAAAACTGACCAAATGACTCCTCCCACTATATTATCATGTTGCCCAACTTTTGGGCTCGAGCCGAAATCAATAGGTGTGAGAAATTGGACAATTCAAGTTCAATGGCAGTTTATTCCTAATTGGAGTGGTTGGTGTATTCCATACTTCTAGCGATTGGATTTCACTCAAAACTCACCAAATGATTCCTCCCACCATATTATGATGTTGCCCAAGTTTTGTGCTCGATCCGAAATCAATAGGTGTTCCAAATTGGAAAATTCAAGTTCAACGGCAGTTCGTTCCTAATTGGAGTGGTTGGTGTATTCCATACTTCTAGTGATTGGATTTCACTCAAAACTAACCAAATGACTCCTCCCACCATATTATGATGTTGCCCAAGTTTTGTGCTCGATCTGAAATCAATAGGTGTTCCAAATTGCACAATTCAAGTTCAACGGCAGTTCGTTCCTAATTGGAGTGGTTGGTGTATTCCATACTTCTAGCGATTGGATTTCACTCAAAACTCACCAAATGATTCCTCCCACCATATTATGATGTTGCCCAAGATTTGGGCTCGATCCGAAATCAATAGGTGTTCCAAATTGGACAATTCAAGTTCAACGGCTGTTCATTCCTAATTGGAGTGGTTGGTGTATTCCATACTTCAAGCGATTGGATTTCACTCAAAACTCACCAAATGATTCCTCCCACCATATTATGATGTTGCCCAAGATTTGGGCTCGATCCGAAACAATAGGTGTGAGAAATTGGACAATTCAAGTTCGACGGCAGTTCGTTCCTAAATGAAGTGGTTGGTGTCTTCCATACTTCTAGCGATTGGATTTCACTCAAAACTCACCAAATGACTCCTCCCACCATATTATCAGGTTGTCCAATTTTGGGCTCGAGCCGAAATAAATAGGTGTGAGAAATTGGACAATTCAAGTTCAATGGCAGTTCGTTCCTAATTGGAGTGGTTGGTGTATTCCACACTTCTAGCGATTGGATTTCACTCAAAACTCACCAAATGACTCCTCCCACCATATTATGATGTTGCCCAAGTTTTGGGCTCGATCCGAAATCAATAGGTATTCCAAATTGGGCAATTCCAGTTCAACGGCAGTTCGTTCCTAATTGGATTGGTTGGTGTATTCCATACTTCTAGCGATTGGATTTCACTCAAAACTAACCAAATGACTCCTCCCACCATATTATGATGTTGCCCAAGTTTTGGGCTCGATCTGAAATCCATAGGTGTGAGAAATTGGACAATTCAAGTTCAACGGCAGTTCGTTCCTAATTGGAGTGGTTGGTGTATTCCATACTTCTAGCGATTGGATTTCACTCAAAACTCACCAAATGATTCCTCCCACCATATTATGATGTTGCCCAAGATTTGGGCTCGATCCGAAATCAATAGGTGTTTCAAATTGGACAATTCAAGTTCAACGGCAGTTCGTTCCTCATTGGAGTGGTTGGTGTATTCTATACTTCTAGCGATTCGATTTCACCCAAAACTCACCGAATGACTCCTCCCACCATATTATCATGTTGCCCAAGTTTTGGGCTCGAACCGAAATCAATAGGTGTTCCAAATTGGACAATTCAAGTTCAACGGCTGTTCGTTCCTAATTGGAGTGGTTGGTGTATTCCATACTTCTAGCGATTGGATTTCACTCAAAACTCACCAAATGACTCCTCCCACCATATCATGATGTTGCCCAAGGTTTGGGCTCGATCCGAAATCAATAGCTGTTCCAAATTGGACAATTCAAGTTCAACGGCAGTTCGTTCCTAATTGGAGTGGTTGGTGTATTCCATACTTCTAGCGATTGGATTTCACTCAAAACTCACCAAATGACTCCTCCCACCATATCATGATGTTGCCCAAGTTTTGGGCTCGATCCGAAATCAATAGGTGTTCCAAATTGGACAATTCAAGTTCAACGGCAATTCGTTCCTAATTGGAGTTGTGGGTGTATTCCATACTTCTAGCGATTGGATTTCACTCAAAACTCACCAAATGACTCCTCCCACCATATTATGATTTTGCCCAAGTTTTGGGCTAGATCCGAAATCAATAGGTCTACAAAATTGGACAATTCAAGTTCAACGACAGTTCGTTCCTAATTGGAGTGGTTGGTGAATTCCATACTTCTAGCGATTGGATTTCACTGAAAACTCACCAAATGACTCCTCCCACCATATTATGACGTTGCCCAAGTTTTGGTGTCGATCCGAAATCAATAGGTGTGAGAAATTGGACAATTCAAGTTCAACGGCAGTTCGTTCCTAATTGGAGTGGTTGGTGTATTCCATACTTCTAGCGATTGGATATCACTCAAAACCCACCAAATGACTCCTCCCACCATATTATGATGTTGCCCAAGTTTTGGGCTCGAACCGAAATCAATAGGTGTTCCAAATTGGACAATTCAAGTTCAACGGCTGTTCGTTTCTAATTGGAGTGGTTGGTGTTTTCCAAACTTCTAGCGATTGGATTTCACTCAAAACTCACCAAATGACTCCTCCCACCATATTATCATGTTGCCCAAGTTTTGGGCTCGATCCGAAATCAATAGGTGTTCCAAATTGGGCAATTCAAGTTCAACGGCAGTTCGTTCCTAATTGGAGTGGTTGGTGTATTCCATCCTTCTACTGATTGGATTTCACTCAAAACTAACGAAATGACTCCTCCCACCATATTATGATGTTGCCCAAACTTTGGGTTCGAACTGAAATCAATAGGTGTGAGAAATTGGACAATTCCAGTTCAACGACAGTTCGTTCCTAATTGGAGTGGTTGTTGTATTCCATACTTCTAGCGATTGGATTTCACTCAAAACTCACCAAATGACTCCTCCCACCATATTATGATGTTGCCCAAGTTTGGGGCTCGATCCGAAATCAATAGGTTTGAGAAATTGGACAATTCAAGTTCAACAGCAGTTCGTTCCTAATTGGAGTGGTTGGTGTATTCCATACTTCTAGCGATTGGATTTCACTCAAAACTCACCAAATGATTCCTCCCACCATATTATGTTGTTGCCCACGTTTTGGGCTCGATCCGAAATCAATAGGTGTTCAAAATCGGGCAATTCAAGTTCAACGGCAGTTCGTTCCTAATTGGAGTGGTTGGTGAATTCCATACTTCTTGCGATTGGATTTCACTCAAAACTAACCAAATGACTCCTCCCACCATATTAAGATGTTGCCCAAGTTTTGGGCTCGATCTGAAATCCATAGGTGTGAGAAATTGGACAATTCAAGTTCAACGGCAGTTCGTTCCTAATTGGAGTGGTTGGTGTATTCCATACTTCTAGCGATTGGATTTCACTCAAAACTCACCAAATGATTCCTCCCACCATATGATGATGTTGCCCAAGATTTGGGCTCGATCCGAAATCAATAGGTGTTTCAAATTGGACAATTCAAGTTCAACGGCAGTTCGTTCCTCATTTGAGTGGTTGGTGTATTCCATACTTCTAGCGATTCGATTTCACCCAAAACTCACCGAATGACTCCTCCCACCATATTATCATGTTGCCCAAGTTTTGGGCTCGAACCGAAATCAATAGGTGTTCCAAATTGGACAATTCAAGTTCAACGGCTGTTCGTTCCTAATTGGAGTGGTTGGTGTATTCCATACTTCTAGCGATTGGATTTCACTCAAAACTCACCAAATGATTCCTCCCACCATATTATCATGTTGCCCAAGATTTGGGCTCGATCCGAAATCAATAGGTGTGGGAAATTGGACAATTCAAGTTCAACGGCAGTTCGTTCCTAATTGGAGTGGTTGGTGTATTCCATACTTCTAGCGATTGGATTTCACTCAAAACTCACCAAATGACTACTCCCACCATATTATGATGCTGCCCAAGTTTTGGGCTCGATCCGAAATCAATAGGTGTTCCAAATTGGACAATTCAGGTTCAACGGCAGTTCGTTCCTAATTGGAGTGGTTGGTGTATTCCATCCTTCTAGTGATTGGATTTCACTCAAAACTAACGAAATGACTCCTCCCACCATATTATGATGTTGCCCAAGTTTTGGGCTCGATCTGAAATCAATAGGTGTGGGAAATTGGACAATTCAAGTTCAACGGCACTTCGTTCCTCATTGGAGTGGTTGGTGTATTCCATACTTCTAGCGATTCGATTTCACCCAAAACTCACCGAATGACTCCTCCCACCATATTATCATGTTGCCCAAGTTTTGGGCTCGATACGAAATCAATAGGTGTTCCAAATTGGACAATTCAAGTTCAACGGCAATTCGTTCCTAATTGGAGTTGTTGGTGTATTCCATACTTCTAGCGATTGGATTTCACTCAAAACTCACCAAATGACTCCTCCCACCATATTATGATGTTGCCCAAGTTTTGGGCTCGATCCGAAATCAATAGGTCTACAAAATTGGACAATTCAAGTTCAACGACAGTTCGTTCCTAATTGGAGTGGTTGGTGAATTCCATACTTCTAGCAATTGGATTTCACTCAAAACTAACCAAATGTCTCCTCCCACCATATTATTATGTTGCCCAAGTTTTGGGCTCGATCCGAAATCAATAGGTGTTAGAAATTGGACAATTCAAGTTCAACGACAGTTCGTTCCTAATTGGGGTGGTTGATGTATTCCATACTTCTAGCGATTGGATTTCACTGAAAACTCACCAAATGACTCCTCCCACCATATTATGACGTTGCCCAAGTTTTGGTCTCGATCCGAAATCAATAGGTGTGAGAAATTGGACAATTCAAGTTCAACGGCAGTTCGTTCCTAATTGGAGTGGTTGGTGTATTACATACTTCTAGCGTTTGGATTTCACTCAAAACTCACCAAAAGATTCCTCCCACCATATTATGATGTTGCCCAAGATTTGGGCTCGATCGGAAATCAATAGGTGTTCCAAATTGGACAATTCAAGTTCAACGGCATGTCGTTCCTAATTGGAGTGGTTGGTGTATTCCATACTTCTAGCAATTGGATTTCACTCAAAACCCACCAAATGACTCCTCCCACCATATTATGATGTTGCCCAAGTTTTGGGCTCGAACCGAAATCAATAGGTGTTCCAAATTGGACAATTCAAGTTCAACGGCTGTTCGTTTCTAATTGGAGTGGTTGGTGTATTCCAAACTTCTAGCGATTGGATTTCACTCAAAACTCACCAAATGACTCCTCCCACCATATTACCATGTTGCCCAAGTTTTGGGCTCGATCCGAAATCAATAGGTGTTCCAAATTGGGCAATTCAAGTTCAACGGCAGTTCGTTCCTAATTGGAGTGGTTGGTGTATTCCATCCTTCTACTGATTGGATTTCACTCAAAACTAACGAAATGACTCCTCCCACCATATTATGATGTTGCCCAAACTTTGGGTTCGAACTGAAATCAATAGGTGTGAGAAATTGGACAATTCCAGTTCAACGGCAGTTCGTTCCTAATTGGAGTGGTTGTTGTATTCCATACTTCTAGCGATTGGATTTCACTCAAAACTCACCAAATGACTCCTCCCACCATATTATGATGTTCCCCAAGTTTTGGTCTCGATCCGAAATCAATAGGTGTCAGAAATTGGACAATTCAAGTTCAACGGCAGTTCGTTCCTAATTGGAGTGGTTGGTGTATTCCATACTTCTAGCGATTGGATTTCACTCAAAACTCACCAAATGATTCCTCGCACCATATTATGATGTTGCCAAAGATTTGGGCTCGATCCGAAATCAATAGGTGTTCCAAATTGGACAATTCAAGTTCAACAGCAGTTCGTTCCTAATTGGAGTGGTTGGTGTATTCCATACTTCTAGCGTTTGGATTTCACTCAAAACTCACCAAATGACTCCTCCCACCATATTATGACGTTACCCAAGTTTTGGGCTCGATCCGAAATCAATAGGTGTTCCAAATTGGACAATTTAAGTTCAACGGCAGTTCGTTCCTAATTGGAGTGATTGGGGTATTCCATACTTCTTGCGATTGGATTTCACTAAAAACTCACCAAATGACTCCTCCCACCATAATATGATGTTGCCCAAGTTTTGGGCTCGATCCGAAACCAATAGGTGTTCCAAATTGGGCAATTCAAGTTGAACGGCAGTTCGTTCCTAATTGGAGTGGTTGGTGTATTCCATCCTTCTAGTGATTGGATTTCACTCAAAACTAACGAAATGACTTCTCCCACCATATTATGATGTTGCCCAAGTTTGGGGCTCGATGTGAAATCAATAGGTGTGAGAAATTGGACAATTCCAGTTCAACGGCAGTTCGTTCCTGATTGGAGTGATTGGGGTATTCCATACTTCTTGCGATTGGATTTCACTGAAAACTAACCAAATGACTACTCCCACCATATTATGATGTTGCCCAAGTTCTGGGCTCGATCTGAAATCAATAGGTGTTCCAAATTGGACAATTCAAGTTCAACGGCAGTTTGTTCCTAATTGGAGTGGTTAGTGTATTCCATACTTCTAGCGATTGGATTTCACTCAAAACTCACCAAATGACTCCTCCCACCATATTATGATGTTGCCCAAGTTTTGGGCTCGATCCGAAATCAATAGGTGTTCCAAATTGGACAATTCAAGTTCAACGGCAGTTCGTTCCAAATTGGAGTGGTTGGTGTATTCCATCCTTCTAGTGATTGGATTTCACTCAAAACTAACGAAATGACTTCTCCCACCATATTATGATGTTGCCCAAGTTTTGGGCTCGATCTGAAATCAATAGGTGTGAGAAATTGGACAATTCATGTTCAACGGCAGTTCGTTCCTAATTGGAGTGGTTGGTGTATTCCATACTTCAAACAATTGGATTTCACTCAAAACTCACCAAATGACTCCTCCCACCGTATTATGATGTTGCCCAAGTTTTGGGATCGATCCGAAATCAATTGGTGTGAGAAATTGGTCAATTCAATTTCAACGGCATTTCGTTCCTAATTGGAGTGGTTGGTGTATTCCATACTTCTAGCGATTGGATTTCACTCAAAACTCACCAAATGACTCCTCCCACGATATTATGATGTTGCCCAAGTTTTGGGCTCGATCCGAAATCAATAGGTGTGAGAAATTGGACAATTCAAGTTCAACGGCAGTTCGTTCCTAATTGGAGTGGTTGGTGTATTCCATACTTCTAGCGATTGGATTTCACTCAAAACTCACCAAATGACTCCTCCCACCATATTATGGTGTTGCCCAAGTTTGGGGCTCGATCCGAAATCAATAGGTGTGAGAAATTGGACAATTCAAGTTCAACGGCAGTTCGTTCCTAATTGGAGTGGTTAGTGTATTCCATACTTCTAGCGATTGGATTTCACTCAAAGCTCACCAAATGACGCCTCCCACCATATTATGTTGTTGCCCAAGTTTTGGGCTCGATCCGAAATCAATAGGTGTGAGAAAGTGGACAATTCAAGTTCAACGGCAGTTCGTTCCTAATTGGAGTGGTTGGTGTATTCTATACTTCTTGCGATTGGATTTCACTCAAAACTCACCAAATGACGCCTCCCACCATATTATGTTGTTGCCCAAGTTTTGGGCTCGATCCGAAATCAATAGGTGTTCCAAATTGGACAATTCAAGTTCAACGGCAGTTCGTTCCTAACTGGAGTGGTTGGTGTATTCCATACTTCTAGCGATTGGATTTCACTCAAAACTCACCAAATGACTCCTCCCACCATATTATGATGTTGCCCAAGTTTTGGGCTCGATCCGAAATCAATAGGTGTTCAAAATTGGACAATACAAGTTCAACGGCAGTTCGTTCCTAATTGGAGTGGTTGGTGAATTCCATACTTCTAGCGATTGGATTTCACTCAAAACTCACCAAATGACTCCTCCCACCATATTATGACGTTGCACAAGTTTGGGGCTCGATCCGAAATGAATAGGTGTTCCAAATTGGACAATTCAAGTTCAACGGCAGTTCGTTCCTAATTGGAGTGGTTGGTGTATTCCATACTTCTAGCGATTGGATTTCACTCAAAACACACCAAATGACTCCTCCCACCATATTATGATGTTGCCCAAGTTTTGGGCTCGATCCGAAATCAATAGGTGTTCCAAATTGGACAATTCAAGTTCAACGGCAGTTCGTTCCTAATTGGAGTGGTTGGTGTATTCACTCAAAACACACCAAATGACTCCTCCCACCATATTATGATGTTGCCCAAGTTTTGGGCTCGATCCGAAATCAATAGGTGTGAGAAATTGGTCAATTCAATTTCAACGGCAGTTCGTTCCTAATTGGAGTGGTTGGTGTATTCCATACTTCTAGCGATTGGATTTCACTCAAAACACACCAAATGACTCCTCCCACCATATTATGGTGTTGTCCAAGTTTTGGGCTCGATCCGAAATCAATAGGTGTGAGAAATTGGACAATTCAAGTTCAACGGCAGTTCGTTCCTAATTGGAGTGGTTGGTGTATTCCATACTTCTAGCGATTGGATTTCACTCAAAACACACCAAATGACTCCTCCCACCATATTATGATGTTGCCCAAGTTTTGCGCTCGATCCGAAATCAATAGGTGTGAGAAATTGGACAATTCAAGTTCAACGGCAGTTCGTTCCTAATTGGAGTCGTTGGTGTATTCCATACTTCTAGCGTTTGGATTTCACTCAAAACTCACCGAATGACTCCTCCCACCATATTATGATGTTGCCCAAGTTTTGGGATCGATCCGAAATCAATAGGTGTGAGAAATTGGTCAATTCAATTTCAACGGCATTTCGTTCCTAATTGGAGTGGTTGGTGTATTCCATACTTCTAGCGATTGGATTTCACTCAAAACTCACCAAATGACTCCTCCCACCATATTATGATGTTGCCCAAGTTTTGGGCTCGATCCGAAATCAATAGGTGTGAGAAATTGGACAATTCAAGTTCAACGGCAGTTCGTTCCCAATTGGAGTGGTTGGTGTATTCCATACTTCTAGCGATTGGATTTCACTCAAAACGCACCAAATGACTCCTCCCACCATATTATGATGTTGCCCAAGTTTTGGGCTCGATCCGAAATCAACAGGTGTGAGAAATTGGACAATTCAAGTTCAACGTCAGTTCGTTCCTAATTGGAGTGGTTGGTGTATTCCATACTTCTACCGATTGGATTTCACTCAAAACTCCCCAAATGACTCCTTCCACCATATTATGATGTTGCCCAAGTTTTGGGCTCGATATGAAATCAATAGGTGTTCGAAATTGGACAATTCAAGTTCAACGACAGTTCGTCCCTAATTGGAGTTGTTGGTGTATTCCATACTTCTGGCGTTTGGATTTCACTCAAAACTCACCAAATGACTCCTCCCACCATATTATGATGATGCCCAAGTTTTGGGATCGATCCGAAATCAATAGGTGTGAGAAATTGGTCAATTCAATTTCAACGGCATTTCGTTCCTAATTGGAGTGGTTGGTGTATTCCATACTTCTAGCGATTGGATTTCACTCAAAACTCACCAAATGAATCCTCCCACCATATTATGATGTTGCCCAAGTTTTGGGCTCGATCCGAAATCAATAGATGTTCCAAATTGGACAATTCCTGTTCAACGGCAGTTCGTTCCTAATTGGAGTGGTTGGTGTATTCCATACCTCTTGCGATTGGATTTCACTCAAAACTCACCAAATGACTCCTCCCACCATATTATGATGTTGCCCAAGTTTTGGGCTCTATCCGAATTCAATATGTGTGAGAAATTGGACAATTCAAGTTCAACGGCAGTTCGTTCCTAATTGGAGTGGTTGGTGTATTCCATACTTCTAGCGATTGGATTTCACTCAAAACTCACCAAATGACTCCTCCCACCATATTATGATGTTGCCCAAGTTTTGGGCTCGATCCGAAATCAATAGGTGTCAGAAATTGGACAATTCAAGTTCAACGGCAGTTCGTTCCTAATTGGACAATTCAAGTTCTACGGCAATTCGTTCCTAATTGGAGTGGTTGGTGTATTCCATACTTCTAGCGATTGGATTTCACTCAAAACTCACCAAATGACTCCTCCCACCATATTATGATGTTGCCCAAGTTTTGGGCTCGATCCGAAATCAATAGGTGTGAGAAATTGGACAATTCAAGTTCAACGACAGTTCGTTCCTAATTGGGGTGGTTGGTGTATTCCATACTTCTAGTGATTGGATTTCACTCAAAACTCACCAAATGACTCCTCCCGCCATATTATGATGTTCCCCAAGTTTTGGTCTCGATCCGAAATCAATAGGTGTCAGAAATTGGACAATTCAAGTTCAACGGCAGTTCGTTCCTAATTGGAGTGGTTGGTGTATTCCATACTTCTAGCGTTTGGATTTCACTGAAAACTCACCAAATGACTCCTCCCACCATATTTTGGTGTTGCCCAAGTTTTGGGATCGATCCGAAATCAATAGGTGTGGGAAATTGGTCAATTCAATTTCAACGGCATGTCATTCCAAATTGGAGTGGTTGGTGTATTCCATACTTCTAGCGATTGGATTTCACTCAAAACTCACCAAATGACTCCTCCCACCATATTATGATGTTGCCCAAGTTTTGGGCTCGATCCGAAATCAATAGGTGTGAGAAATGGGACAATTCAAGTTCAACGGCAGTTCGTTCCTAATTGGAGTGGTTGGTGTATTCCATACTTCTAGCGATTGGATTTCACTCAAAACTCACCAAATGAATCCTCCCACCAGATTATGATGTTGCCCAAGTTTTGGGCTCGATCCGAAATCAATAGGTGTTCGAAATTGGACAATTCAAGTTCAACGGCAGTTCGTTCCTAATTGGAGTGGTAGGTGTATTCCATAGTTCTAGCGATTGGATTTCACTCAAAACACACCAAATGACTCCTCCCACCATATTATGATGTTCCCCAAGTTTTGGTCTCGATCCGAAATCAATAGGTGTCAGAAATTGGACAATTCAAGTTCAACGGCAGTTCGTTCCTAATTGGAGTGGTTGGTGTATTCCATACTTCTAGCGTTTGGATTTCACTCAAAATTCACCAAATGACTCCTCCCACCATATTTTGATGTTGCCCAAGTTTTGGGATCGATCCGAAATCAATAGGTGTGGGAAATTGGTCAATTCAATTTCAACGGCATGTCGTTCCAAATTGGAGTGGTTGGTGTATTCCATACTTCTTGCGATTGGATTTCACTCAAAACTCACCAAATGACTCCTCCCACCATATTATGATGTTGCCCAAGTTTTGGGCTCGATCCGAAATCAATAGGTGTGAGAAATGGGACAATTCAAGTTCAACGGCAGTTCGTTCCTAATTGTAGTGGTTGGTGTATTCCATATTTCTAGCGATTGGATTTCACTCAAAACACACCAAATGACTCCTCCCACCATATTATGTTGTTGCCCAAGTTTTGGGCTCGATCCGAAATCAATAGGTGTTCGAAATTGGACAATTCAAGTTCAACGGCAGTTCGTTCCTAATTGGAGTGGTTGGTGTATTCCATACTTCTAGCGTTTGGATTTCACTCAAAACTCACCAAATGACTCCTTCCACCATATTATGATGTTGCCCAAGTTTTGGGATCGATCCGAAATGAATAGGTGTGAGAAATTGGTCAATTCAATTTCAACGGCAGTTCGTTCCTAATTGGAGTGGTTGGTGTATTCCATACCTCTAGCGATTGGATTTCACTCAAAACTCACCAAATGAATCCTCCCACCATATTATGATGTTGCCCAAGTTTTGGGCTCGATCCGAAATCAATAGGTGTTCGAAATTGGACAATTCAAGTTCAACGGCAGTTCGTTCCTAATTGGAGTGGTAGGTGTATTCCATACTTCTAGCGATTGGATTTCACTCAAAACGCACCAAATGACTCCTCCCACCATATTATGATGTTGCCCAAGTTCTGGGCTCGATCTGAAATCAATAGGTGTTCCAAATTGGACAATTCAAGTTCAACGGCAGTTTGTTCCTAATTGGAGTGGTTAGTGTATTCCATACTTCTAGCGATTGGATTTCACTCAAAACTCACCAAATGACTCCTCCCACCATATTATTATGTTGCCAAAGTTTTGGGATCGATCCGAAATCAACAAGTGTGAGAAATTGGTCAATTCAATTTCAACTGCATTTCGTTCCTAATTGGACAATTCAAGTTCTACGGCAGTTCGTTCCTAATTGGAGTGGTTGGTGTATTCCATACTTCTAACGATTGGATTTCACTCAAAACTCAACAAATGACTCCTCCCACCATATTATGATGTTGCCCAAGTTTTGGGCTCGATCCGAAATCAATAGGTGTGAGAAATTGGACAATTCAAGTTCAACGACAGTTCGTTCCTAATTGGAGTGGTTGGTGTATTCCAAACTTCTAGCGATTGGATTTCACTCAAAACTCACCAAACGACTCCTCCCACCATATTATGATGTTGCCCAAGTTTTGGGCTCGATCCGAAATCAATAGGTGTCAGAAATTGGACAATTCAAGTTCAACGGCAGTTCGTTCCTAATTGGACAATTCAAGTTCTACGGCAGTTCGTTCCTAATTGGAGTGGTTGGTGTATTCCATACTTCTAGCGATTGGATTTCACTCAAAACTCACCAAATGACTCCTCCCACCATATTATGATGTTGCCCAAGTTTTGGGCTCGATCCGAAATCAATAGGTGTGAGAAATTGGACAATTCAAGTTCAACGACAGTTCGTTCCTAATTGGGGTGGTTGGTGTATTCCATACTTCTAGCGATTGGATTTCACTCAAAACTCACCAAATGACTCCTCCCACCATATTATGATGTTCCCCAAGTTTTGGTCTCGATCCGAAATCAATAGGTGTCAGAAATTGGACAATTCAAGTTCAACGGCAGTTCGTTCCTAATTGGAGTGGTTGGTGTATTCCATACTTCTAGCGTTTGGATTTCACTCAAAACTCACCAAATGACTCCTCCCACCATATTTTGATGTTGCCCAAGTTTTGGGATCGATCCGAAATCAATAGGTGTGGGAAATTGGTCAATTCAATTTCAACGGCATGTCGTTCCAAATTGGAGTGGTTGGTGTATTCCATACTTCTTGCGATTGGATTTCACTCAAAACTCCCCAAATGACTCCTCCCACCATATTATGATGTTGCCCAAGTTTTGGGCTCGATCCGAAATCAATAGGTGTGAGAAATGGGACAATTCAAGTTCAACGGCAGTTCGTTCCTAATTGTAGTGGTTGGTGTATTCCATATTTCTAGCGATTGGATTTCACTCAAAACACACCAAATGACTCCTCCCACCATATTATGTTGTTGCCCAAGTTTTGGGCTCGATCCGAAATCAATAGGTGTTCGAAATTGGACAATTCAAGTTCAACGGCAGTTCGTTCCTAATTGGAGTGGATGGTGTATTCCATACTTCTAGCGTTTGGATTTCACTCAAAACTCACCAAATGACTCCTTCCACCATATTATGATGTTGCCCAAGTTTTGGGATCGATCCGAAATGAATAGGTGTGAGAAATTGGTCAATTCAATTTCAACGGCAGTTCGTTCCTAATTGGAGTGGTTGGTGTATTCCATACCTCTAGCGATTGGATTTCACTCAAAACTCACCAAATGAATCCTCCCACCATATTATGATGTTGCCCAAGTTTTGGGCTCGATCCGAAATCAATAGGTGTTCGAAATTGGACAATTCAAGTTCAACGGCAGTTCGTTCCTAATTGGAGTGGTAGGTGTATTCCATACTTCTAGCGATTGGATTTCACTCAAAACGCACCAAATGACTCCTCCCACCATATTATGATGTTGCCCAAGTTCTGGGCTCGATCTGAAATCAATAGGTGTTCCAAATTGGACAATTCAAGTTCAACGGCAGTTTGTTCCTAATTGGAGTGGTTAGTGTATTCCATACTTCTAGCGATTGGATTTCACTCAAAACTCACCAAATGACTCCTCCCACCATATTATTATGTTGCCCAAGTTTTGGGATCGATCCGAAATCAACAAGTGTGAGAAATTGGTCAATTCAATTTCAACTGCATTTCGTTCCTAATTGGACAATTCAAGTTCTACGGCAGTTCGTTCCTAATTGGAGTGGTTGGTGTATTCCATACTTCTAACGATTGGATTTCACTCAAAACTCAACAAATGACTCCTCCCACCATATTATGATGTTGCCCAAGTTTTGGGCTCGATCCGAAATCAATAGGTGTGAGAAATTGGACAATTCAAGTTCAACGACAGTTCGTTCCTAATTGGAGTGGTTGGTGTATTCCAAACTTCTAGCGATTGGATTTCACTCAAAACTCACCAAACGACTCCTCCCACCATATTATGATGTTGCCCAAGTTTTGGGCTCGATCCGAAATCAATAGGTGTCAGAAATTGGACAATTCAAGTTCAACGGCAGTTCGTTCCTAATTGGACAATTCAAGTTCTACGGCAGTTCGTTCCTAATTGGAGTGGTTGGTGTATTCCATACTTCTAGCGATTGGATTTCACTCAAAACTCACCAAATGACTCCTCCCACCATATTATGATGTTGCCCAAGTTTTGGGCTCGATCCGAAATCAATAGGTGTGAGAAATTGGACAATTCAAGTTCAACGACAGTTCGTTCCTAATTGGGGTGGTTGGTGTATTCCATACTTCTAGCGATTGGATTTCACTCAAAACTCACCAAATGACTCCTCCCACCATATTATGATGTTGCCCAAGTTTTGGGCTCGATCCGAAATCAATAGGTGTGAGAAATGGGACAATTCAAGTTCAACGGCAATTCGTTCTTAATTGGAGTTGTTGGTGTATTCCATTGTTCTAGCGATTGGATTTCACTCAAAACGCACCAAATGACTCCTCCCACCATATTATGATGTTGCCCAAGTTTTTGGCTCGATCCGAAATCAATAGGTGTGAGAAATGGGACAATTCAAGTTCAACGGCAGTTCGTTCCTAATTGGAGTGGTTGGTGTATTCCATACTTCTAGCGATTGGATTTCACTCAAAACTCACCAAACGACTCCTCCCACCATATTATGATGTTGCCCAAGTTTTGGGCTCGATCCGAAATCAATAGGTGTCAGAAATTGGACAATTCAAGTTCAACGGCAGTTCGTTCCTAATTGGACAATTCAAGTTCTACGGCAGTTCGTTCCTAATTGGAGTGGTTGGTGTATTCCATACTTCTAGCGATTGGATTTCACTCAAAACTCACCAAATGACTCCTCCCACCATATTATGATGTTGCCCAAGCTTTGGGCTCGATCCAAAATCAATAGGTGTTAGAAATTGGACAATTCAAGTTCAACGACAGTTCGTTCCTAATTGGGGTGGTTGATGTATTCCATACTTCTAGCGATTGGATTTCACTCAAAACTCACCAAATGACTCGTCCCACCATATTATGATATTCCCCAAGTTTTGGTCTCGATCCGAAATCAATAGGTGTCAGAAATTGGACAATTCAAGTTCAACGGCAGTTCGTTCCTAATTGGTGTGGTTGGTGTATTCCATACTTCTAGCGTTTGGATTTCACTCAAAACTTACCAAATGACTCCTCCCACCATATTTTGATGTTGCCCAAGTTTTGGGATCGATCCGAAATCAATAGGTGTGGGAAATTGGTCAATTCAATTTCAACGGCATGTCGTTCCAAATTGGAGTGGTTGGTGTATTCCACACTTCTAGCGATTGGATTTCACTCAAAACTCACCAAATGACTCCTCCCACCGTATTATGATGTTGCCCATGTTTTGGGCTCGATCCGAAATCAATAGGTGTGAGAAATTGGACAATTCAAGTTCAACGGCAGTTCGTTCCTAATTGGAGTGGTTGGTGTATTCCATTCTTCTAGCGATTGGATTTCACTCAAAACTCACCAAATGACTCCTCCCACCATATTATGATGTTGCCCAAGTTTTGGGCTCGATCCGAAATCAATAGGTGTTCCAAATTGGACAATTCAAGTTCAATGGCAGTTCGTTCCTAATTGGAGTGGTTGGTGTATTCCATACTTCTAGCGATTGGTTTTCACTCAAAACGAACCAAATGACTCCTCCCACCATATTGTGATGTTGCCCAAGTTTTGGGCTCGATTCGAAATCAATAGGTGTTCCAAATTGGACAATTCAAGTTCTACGACAGTTCGTTCCTAATTGGAGTGGTTGGTGTATTCCATACTTCTAGCGATTGGATTTCACTCAAAACACACCAAATGACTCCTCCCACCATATTTTGATGTTGCCCAAGTTTTGGGATCGATCCGAATTCAATAGGTGTGGGAAATTGGTCAATTCAATTTCAACGGCATGTCGTTTCTAATTGGAGTGGTTGGTGCATTCCATACTTCTAGCGATTGGATTTCACTCAAAACTCACAAAATGACTCCTCCCACCATATTATGATGTTGCCCAAGTTTCGGGCTCGATCCGAAATCAATAGGTGTTCGAAATTGGACAATTCAAGTTCAACGGCAGTTCGTTCCTAATTGGAGTGGTTGGTGTATTCCATACTTCTAGCGATTGGATTTCACTCAAAACTCACCAAATGACTCCTCCCACCATATTATGATGTTGCCCAAGTTTTGGGCTCGATCCGAAATCAATAGGTGTGAGAAATTGGACAATTCAAGTTCAACGGCAGTTCGTTCCTAATTGGGGTGGTTGGTGTATTCCATACTTCTAGCGATTGGATTTCACTCAAAACTCACCAAATGACTCCTCCCACCATATTATGATGTTCCCCAAGTTTTGGGCTCGATCCGAAATCAATAGGTGTTCGAAATTGGACAATTCAAGTTCAATGACAGTTCGTTCCTAATTGGAGTGGTTGGGGTATTCCATACTTCTAGCGTTTGGATTTCACTCAAAACTCACCAAATGACTCCTCCCACCATATTTTGATGTTGCCCAAGTTTTGGGATCGATCCGAAATCAATAGGTGTGGGAAATTGGTCAATTCAATTTCAACGGCATGTCGTTTCTAATTGGAGTGGTTGGTGTATTCCATACTTCTAGCGATTGGATTTCACTCAAAACTCACCAAATGAATCCTCCCACCATATTATGATGTTGCCCAAGTTTTGGGCTCGATCCGAAATCAATAGGTGTGAGAAATGTGACAATTCAAGTTCAACGGCAGTTCGTTCCTAATTGGAGTGGTTGGTGTATTCCATACTTCTAGCAATTGGATTTCACTCAAAACGCACCAAATGACTCCTCCCACCATATTATGATGTTGCCCAAGTTTTGTGCTCGATCCGAAATCAATATGTGTTCCAAATTGGACAATTCAAGTTCAACGGCAGTTCGTTCCTAATTGGAGTGGTTGGTGTATTCCATACCTCTAGCAATTGGATTTCACTCAAAACGCACCAAATGACTCCTCCCACCATATTTTTATGTTGCCCAAGTTTTGGGATCGATCCGAAATCAATAGGTGTGGGAAATTGGTCAATTCAATTTCAACGGCATGTCGTTTCTAATTGGAGTGGTTGGTGTATTCCATACTTCTAGCGATTGGATTTCACTCAAAACTCACCAAATGACTCCTCCCACCATATTATGATGTTGCCCAAGTTTTGGGCTCAATCCGAAATCAATAGGTGTGAGAAATTGGACAATTCAAGTTCAACGGCAGTTCGTTCCTAACTGGAGTGGTTGGTGTATTCCATACTTCTAGCGATTGGATTTCACTCAAAACTCACCAAATGACTCCTCCCACCATATTATGATGTTGCCCAAGTTTTATGCTCGATCCGAAATCAATAGGTGTTCCAAATTGGACAATTCAAGTTCAACGGCAGGTCGTTCCTAATTGGAGTGGTTGGTGTATTCCATACTTCTAGCGATTGGATTTCACTCAAAACTCACGAAATGAATCCTCCCACCATATTGTGTTGTTGCCCAAGTTTTGGGCTCGATCCGAAATCAGTAGGTGTGAGAAATTGGACAATTCAAGTTCAACGGCAGTTCATTCCTAATTGGAGTGGTTGGTGTATTCCATACTTCTAGCAATTGGATTTCACTCGAAACGCACCAAATGACTCCTCCCACCACATTATGATGTTGCCCAAGTTTTGGGCTCGATCCGAAATCAATATGTGTTCCAAATTGGACAATTCAAGTTCAACGGCAGTTCGTTCCTAATTGGAGTGGTTGGTGTATTCCATACTTCTAGCGATTGGATTTCACTCAAAACTCACCAAATGACGCATCCCACCATATTATGATGTTGCCCAAGTTTGGGCTCGATCCGAAATCAATAGGTGTTCGAAATTGGACAATTCAAGTTCAACGGCAGTTCGTTCCTAATTGGAGTGGTTGGTGTATTCTATACTTCTAGCGTTTGGATTTAACTCAAAACTCACCAAATGACTCCTCCCACCATATTATGATGTTGCCCAAATTTTGGGATCGATCCGGAATCAATAGGTGTGAGAAATTGGTCAATTCAATTTCAACGGCAGTTCGTTCCTAATTGGAGTGGTTGGTGTATTCCATACTTCAAGCGATTGGATTTCACTCAAAACTCACCAAATGACTCCTCCCACCATATTATGATGTTGCCAAAGTTTTGTGCTCGATCCGAAATCAATAGGTGTTCCAAATTGGACAATTCAAGTTCAACGGCAGTTCGTTCCTAATTGGAGTGGTTGGAGTATTCCATACTTCTAGCGTTTGGATTTCACTCAAAACTCACCAAATGACTCCTCCCACCATATTTTGATGTTGCCCAAGTTTTGGGATCGATCCGGAATCAATAGGTGTGAGAAATTGGACAATTCAAGTTCAACAGCAATTCGTTCCTAATTGGAGTGGTTGGTGTATTCCACACTTCTAGCGATTGCATTTCACTCAAAACTCACCAACGGACTCCTCCCACAATATTATGATGTTGCCCAAGTTTTGGGCTCGATCCGAAATCAATAGGTGTTCGAAATTGGACAATTCAAGTTCAACGGCAGTTCGTTCCTAATTGGAGTGGTTGGTGTGTTCCATACTTCTAGCGATTGGATTGCACTCAAAACTCACCAAATCACTCCTCCCACCATATTATGATGTTGCCCAACTTTTGGGCTCGATTCGAAATCAATAGGTGTTCGAAATTGGACAATTCAAGTTCAACGGCAGTTCGTTCCTAATTGGAGTGGTTGGAGTATTCCATACTTCTAGCGTTTGGATTTCACTCAAAACTCACCAAATGACTCCTCCCACCATATTATGATGTTGCCCAAGTTTTGGGCTCGATCTGAAATCAATAGGTGTGAGAAATTGGACAATTCAAGTTCAACGGCAGTTCGTTCCTAATCGGAGTGGTTGGTGTATTCCATACTTCTAGCGATTGGATTTCACTCAAAACGCACCAAATGACTCCTCCCACCATATTATGATGTTGCCCAAGTTTTGGGCTCGATCCGAAATCAATAGGTGTTCGAAATTGGACAATTCATGTTCAACGGCAGTTCGTTCCTAATTGGGGTGATTGGTGTATTCCATACTTCTAGCGATTGGATTTCACTCAAAACTCACCAAATGACTCCTCCCACCATATTATGATGTTCCCCAAGTTTTGGGCTCGATCCGAAATCAATAGGTGTTCCAAATCGGACAATTCAAGTTCAACGGCAGTTCGTTCTTAATTGGAGTGGTTGGTGTATTCCATACTTCTAGCGGTTGGATTTCACTCAAAACTCACCAAATGACTCCTCCCACCATATTTTGATGTTGCCCAAGTTTTGGGATCGATCCGAAATCAATAGGTGTTCGAAATTGGTCAATTCAATTTCAACGGCAGTTCGTTCCTAATTGGAGTGGTTGGTGTATTCCATACTTCTAGCGTTTGGATTTCACTCAAAACTCACCAAATGACTCCCCCCACCATATTTTGATGTTGCCCAAGTTTTGGGATCGATCCGAAATCAATAGGTGTGGGAAATTGGTCAATTCAATTTCAACGGCATGTCGTTTCTAATTGGAGTGGTTGGTGTATTCCATACTTCTGGCGATTGGATTTCACTCAAAACTCACCAAATGACTCCTCCCACCATATTATGATGTTGCCCAAGTTTTGGGCTCAATCCGAAATCAATAGGTGTGAGAAATTGGACAATTCAAGTTCAACGGCAGTTCGTTCCTAACTGGAGTGGTTGGTGTATTCCATACTTCTAGCGATTGGATTTCACTCAAAACTCACCAAATGACTCCTCCCACCATATTATGATGTTGCCCAAGTTTTATGCTCGATCCGAAATCAATAGGTGTTTCAAATTGGACAATTCAAGTTCAACGGCAGGTCGTTCCTAATTGGAGTGGTTGGTGTATTCCATACTTCTAGCGATTGGATTTCACTCAAAACTCACTAAATGAATCCTCCGACCATATTGTGTTGTTGCCCAAGTTTTGGGCTCGATCCGAAATCAGTAGGTGTTAGAAATTGGACAATTCAAGTTCAACGGCAGTTCGTTCCTAATTGGAGTGGTTGGTGTATTCCATACTTGTAGCAATTTTATTTTACTCAAAACGCACCAAATGACTCCTCCCACCATATTATGATGTTGCCCAAGTTTTGGGCTCGATCCGAAATCAATAGGTGTTCCAAATCGGACAATTCAAGTTCAACGGCAGTTCGTTCTTAATTGGAGTGGTTGGTGTATTCCATACTTCTAGCGATTGGATTTCACTCAAAACTCACCAAATGACTCCTCCCACCATATTATGATGTTGCCCAAGTTTTGGGCTTGATCCGAAATCAATAGGTGTTCCAAATTGGACAATTCAAGTTCAACGGCAGTTCGTTCCTAATTGGAGTGGTTGGTGTATTCCATACTTCTAGCGTTTGGATTTCACTCAAAACTCACCAAATGACTCCTCCCACCATATTTTGATGTTGCCCAAGTTTTGGGATCGATCCGAAATCAATAGGTGTGGGAAATTGGTCAATTCAATTTCAACGGCATGTCGTTTCTAATTGGAGTGGTTGGTGTATTCCATACTTCTGGCGATTGGATTTCACTCAAAACTCACCAAATGACTCCTCCCACCATATTATGATGTTGCCCAAGTTTTGGGCTCAATCCGAAATCAATAGGTGTGAGAAATTGGACAATTCAAGTTCAACGGCAGTTCGTTCCTAACTGGAGTGGTTGGTGTATTCCATACTTCTAGCGATTGGATTTCACTCAAAACTCACCAAATGACTCCTCCCACCATATTATGATGTTGCCCAAGTTTTATGCTCGATCCGAAATCAATAGGTGTTTCAAATTGGACAATTCAAGTTCAACGGCAGGTCGTTCCTAATTGGAGTGGTTGGTGTATTCCATACTTCTAGCGATTGGATTTCACTCAAAACTCACTAAATGAATCCTCCGACCATATTGTGTTGTTGCCCAAGTTTTGGGCTCGATCCGAAATCAGTAGGTGTTAGAAATTGGACAATTCAAGTTCAACGGCAGTTCGTTCCTAATTGGAGTGGTTGGTGTATTCCATACTTGTAGCAATTTTATTTTACTCAAAACGCACCAAATGACTCCTCCCACCATATTATGATGTTGCCCAAGTTTTGGGCTCGATCCGAAATCAATAGGTGTTCCAAATCGGACAATTCAAGTTCAACGGCAGTTCGTTCTTAATTGGAGTGGTTGGTGTATTCCATACTTCTAGCGATTGGATTTCACTCAAAACTCACCAAATGACTCCTCCCACCATATTATGATGTTGCCCAAGTTTTGGGCTTGATCCGAAATCAATAGGTGTTCCAAATTGGACAATTCAAGTTCAACGGCAGTTCGTTCCTAATTGGAGTGGTTGGTGTATTCCATACTTCTAGCGTTTGGATTTCACTCAAAACTCACCAAATGACTCCTCCCACCATATTTTGATGTTGCCCAAGTTTTGGGATCGATCCGAAATCAATAGGTGTGGGAAATTGGTCAATTCAATTTCAACGGCATGTCGTTTCTAATTGGAGTGGTTGGTGTATTCCATACTTCTAGCGATTGGATTTCACTCAAAACTCACCAAATGACTCCTCCCACCATATTATGATGTTGCCCAAGTTTGGGCTCGATCCGAAATCAATAGGTGTGAGAAATGTGACAATTCAAGTTCAACGGCAGTTCGTTCCTAATTGGAGTGGTTGGTGTATTCCATACTTCTAGCAATTGGATTTCACTCAAAACGCACCAAATGACTCCACCCACCATATTATGATGTTGCCCAAGTTTTGGGCTCGATCCGAAATCAATATGTGTTCCAAATTGGACAATTCAAGTTCAACGGCAGTTGGTTCCTAATTGGAGTGGTTGGTGTATTCCATACCTCTAGCAATTGGATTTCACTCAAAACGCAACAAATGACTCCTCCCACCGTATTATGATGTTGCCCAAGTTTTTGGCTCGATCCGAAATCAATAGGTGTGAGAAATTGGACAATTCAAGTTCAACGGTAGTTCGTTCCTAATTGGAGTGGTTGGTGTATTCCATTCTTCTAGCGATTGGATTTCACTCAAAACTCACCAAATGACTCCTCCCACCATATTATGATGTTGCCCAAGTTTTGGGCTCGATCTGAAATCAATAGGTGTGAGAAATTGGACAATTCAAGTTCAACGGCAGTTCGTTCCTAATCGGAGTCGTTGGTGTATTCCATACTTCTAGCGATTGGATTTCACTCAAAACGCACCAAATGACTCCTCCCACCATATTATGATGTTGCCCAAGTTTTGGGCTCGATCCGAAATCAATAGGTGTTCCAAATTGGACAATTCAAGTTCAACGGCAGTTCGTTCCTAATTGGAGTGGTTGGTGTATTCCATACTTCTAGCGTTTGGATTTCGCTCAAAACTCACCAAATGACTCCTCCCACCATATTTTGATGTTGCCCAAGTTTTGGGATCGATCCGAAATCAATAGGTGTGGGAAATTGGTCAATTCAATTTCAACGGCATGTCGTTTCTAATTGGAGTGGTTGGTGTATTCCATACTTCTAGCGATTGGATTTCACTCAAAACTCACCAAATGACTCCTCCAACCATATTATGATGTTGCCCAAGTTTTTGGCTCAATCCGAAATCAATAGGTGTGAGAAATTGGACAATTCAAGTTCAACGGCAGTTCGTTCCTAACTGGAGTGGTTGGTGTATTCCATACTTCTAGCGATTGGATTTCACTCAAAACTCACCAAATGACTCCTCCCACCATATTATGATGTTGCCCAAGTTTTATGCTCGATCCGAAATCAATGGGTGTTCCAAATTGGACAATTCAAGTTCAACGGCAGGTCGTTCCTAATTGGAGTGGTTGGTGTATTCCATACTTCTAGCGATTGGATTTCACTCAAAACTCACGAAATGAATCCTCCCACCATATTGTGTTGTTGCCCAAGTTTTGGGCTCGATCCGAAATCAGTAGGTGTGAGAAATTGGACAATTCAAGTTCAACGGCAGTTCGTTCCTAATTGGAGAGGTTGGTGTATTCCATACTTCTAGCAATTGGATTTTACTCAAAACGCACCAAATGACTCCTCCCACCATATTATGATGTTGCCCAAGTTTTGGGCTCGATCCGAAATCAATAGGTGTTCCAAATCGGACAATTCAAGTTCAACGGCAGTTCGTTCTTAATTGGAGTGGTTGGTGTATTCCATACTTCTAGCGATTGGATTTCACTCAAAACTGACCAAAGGACTCCTCCCACCATATTATGTTGTTGCCAAATTTTGGGCGCGATCCGAAATCAATAGGTGTTCCAAATTGGACAATTCAAGTTCAACGGCAGTTCGTTCCTAATTCGAGTGGTTGGTGTATTCCACACTTCTAGGGATTGGATTTCACTCAAAACTCACCAAATGACTCCTCCCACCATATTATGATGTTGCCCAAGTTTTGGGCTCGATCCGAAATCAATAGGTGCGAGAAATTGGTGAATTCAATTTCAACGGCATTTCGTTCCTAATTGGAGTGGTTGGTGTATTCCACACTTCTAGCGATTGGATTTCACTCAAAACTCACCAAATGACTCCTCCCACCATATTATGATGTTGCCCAAGATTTGGGCTCGATCCGAAATCAATCGGTGTTCCAAATTGGACAATTCAAGTTCAACGGCAGTTCGTTCCTAATTGGAGTGGTTGGTGTATTCCATACTTCTAGCGATTGGATTTCACTCAAAATTCACCAAATGACTCCTCCCACCATATTATGATGTTGCCCAAGTTTTGGGCTCGATCCGAAATCAATAGGTGTGACAAATTGGACAATTCAAGTTCAACGGCAGTTGGTTCCTAATTGGAGTGGTTGGTGTATTCCATACTTCTAGCGATTGGATTTCACTCAAAACGCACCAAATGACTCCTCCCACCATATTATGATGTTGCCCAAGTTTTGGGCTCGATCCGAAATCAATAGGTGTTCCAAATTGGACAATTCAAGTTCAACGGCAGTTCGTTCCTAATTGGAGTGGTAGGTGTATTCCATACTTCTAGCGATTGGATTTCACTCAAAACTCACCAAATGACTCCTCCCACCATATTATGTTGTTGCCCAAGTTTTGGGCTCGATCCGAAATCAATAGGTGTTCCAAATTGGACAATTCAAGTTCAACGGCAGTTCGTTCCTAATTGGAGTGGTTGGTGTATTCCATACTTCTAGCGTTTGGATTTCACTCAAAACTCACCAAATGACTCCTCCCACCATATTATGATGTTGCCCAAGTTTTGGATCGATCCGAAATCAATAGGTGTGAGAAATTGGTCAATTCAATTTCAACGGCATGTCGTTCCTAATTGGAGTGGTTGGTGTATTCCATCCTTCTAGCGATTGGATTTCACTCAAAACTCACCAAACGAATCCTCCCACCATATTATGATGTTGCCCAAGTTTTGGGCTCGATCCGAAATCAATAGGTGTTCGAAATTGGACAATTCAAGTTCAACGGCAGTTCGTTCCTAATTGGAGTGGTTGGTGTATTCCATACTTCTAGCAATTGGATTTCACTCAAAACGCACCAAATGACTCCTCCCACCATATTATGATGTTGCCCAACTTTTGGGCTCGATCCGAAATCAATAGGTGTTCCAAATTGGACAATTCAAGTTCAACGGCAGTTCGTTCCTAATTGGAGTGGTTGGTGTATTCCATACTTCTAGCGATTGGATTTCACTCAAAACTCACCAAATGACTCCTCCCACCATATTATGATGTTGCCCAAGTTTTGGGCTCGATCCGAAATCAATAGGTGTTCGAAATTGGACAATTCAAGTTCAACGGCAGTTCGTTCCTGATTGGAGTGGTTGGTGTGTTCCATACTTCTAGCGATTGGATTTCACTCAAAACTCACCAAATGACTCCTCCCACCATATTATGATGTTGCCCAAGTTTTGGGCTCGATCCGAAATCAATAGGTTTTCCAAATTGGACAATTCAAGTTCAACGGCAGTTCGTTCCTAATTGGAGTGGTTGGTGTATTCCATAGTTCTAGCGATTGGATTTCACTCAAAACGAACCAAATGACTCCTCCCACCATATTATGCTGTTGCCCAAGTTTTGTGCTTGATCCAAAATCAATAGGTGTGAGAAATTGGACAATTCAAGTTGAACGGCAGTTCGTTCCTAATTGGAGTGGTTGGTGTGTTCCATACTTCTAGCGATTGGATTTCACTCAAAACGAACCAAATGACTCCTCCCACCATATTATGATGTTGCACAAGTTTTGGGATCGATCCGAAATCAATAGATGTGAGAAATTGGACAATTCAAGTTCAACGGCAGTTCGTTCCTAATTGGAGTGGTTGGTGTATTCCATAGTTCTAGCGATTGGATTTCACTCAAAACTCACCAAATGACTCCTCCCACCATATTATGATGTTGCCCAAGTTTTGGGCTCGATCCGAAATCAATAGGTTTTCCAAATTGGACAATTCAAGTTGAACGGCAGTTCGTTCCTAATTGGAGTGGTTGGTGTGTTCCATACTTCTAGCGATTGGATTTCACTCAAAACGAACCAAATGACTCCTCCCACCATATTATGATGTTGCACAAGTTTTGGGATCGATCCGAAATCAATAGATGTGAGAAATTGGACAATTCAAGTTCAACGGCAGTTCGTTCCTAATTGGAGTGGTTGGTGTGTTCCATACTTCTAGCGATTGGATTTCACTCAAAACGAACCAAATGACTCCTCCCACCATATTATGATGTTGCCCAAGTTTTGTGCTCGATCCGAAATCAATAGGTGTTCCAAAGTGGACAATTCAAGTTCAACGGCAGTTCGTTCCTAATTGGAGTGGTTGGTGTATTCCATACTTCTAGCTATTGGATTTCACTCAAAACGCACCAAATGACTCCTCCCACCATATTATGATGTTGCCCAAGTTTTGGGCTCGATCCGAAATCAATAGGTGTGAGAAATTGGTCAATTCAAGTTCAACGGCATTTCGTTCCTAATTGGAGTGGTTGGTGTATTCCGTACTACTAGCGATTGGATTTCACTCAAAACTCACCAAATGACTCCTCCCACCATATTATGATGTTGCCCAAGTTTCGGATCGATCCGAAATCAATAGGTGTGAGAAATTGGTCAATTCAATTTCAACGGCATGTCGTTCCTAATTGGAGTGGTTGGTGTATTCCATCCTTCTAGCGATTGGATTTCACTCAAAACTCACCAAACGAATCCTCCCACCATATTATGATGTTGCCCAAGTTTTGGGCTCGATCCGAAATCAATAGGTGTGAGAAATTGGACAATTCAAGTTCAACGGCAGTTCGTTCCTAATTGGAGTGGTTGGTGTATTCCATACTTCTAGCAATTGGATTTCACTCAAAACGCACCAAATGACTCCTCCCACCATATTATGATGTTGCCCAAGTTTTGGGCTCGATCCGAAATCAATAGGTGTGAGAAATTGGACAATTCAAGTTCAACGGCAGTTCGTTCCTAATTGGAGTGGTTGGTGTATTCCATACTTCTAGCGATTGGATTTCACTCAAAACTCACCAAATGACTCCTCCCATCATATTATGATGTTGCCCAAGTTTTCGGCTCGATCCGAAATCAATAGGTGTTCCAAATTGGACAATTCAAGTTCAACGGCAGTTCGTTCCTAATTGGAGGGGTTGGTGTATTCCATACTTCTAGCGATTGGATTTCACTCAAAACGAACCAAATGACTCCTCCCACCATATTATGATGTTGCCCAACTTTTGGGCTCGATCCGAAATCAATAGGTGTTCCAAATTGGACAATTCAAGTTCAACGGCAGTTCGTTCCTAATTGGAGTGGTTGGTGTATTCCATACTTCTAGCGATTGGATTTCACTCAAAACTCACCAAATGACTCCTCCCACGATATTATGATGTTGCCCAAGTTTTGTGCTCGATCCGAAATCAATAGGTTTTCCAAATTGGACAATTCAAGGTCAACGGCAGTTCGTTCCTAATTGGAGTGGTTGGTGTATTCCATACTTCTAGCGTTTGGATTTCACTCAAAACTCACCAAATGACTCCTCCCACCATATTTTGATGTTGCCCAAGTTTTGGGATCTATCCGAAATCAATAGGTGTTCCAAATTGGACAATTCAAGTTCAACGGCAGTTCGTTCCTAATTGGAGTGGTTGGTGTATTCCATACTTCTAGCAATTGGATTTCACTCAAAACGCACCAAATGACTCCTCCCACCATATTATGATGTTGCCCAAGTTTTGGGCTCGATCCGAAATCAATAGGTGTGAGGAACTAGACAATTCAAGTTCAACGGCAGTTCGTTCCTAATTGGGGTGGTTGGTGTATTCCATACTTCTAGCAATTGGATTTCACTCAAAACTCACCAAATGACTCCTCCCACCATATTATGATGTTGCCCAAGTTTTGGGCTCGATCCGAAAACAATAGGTGTTCCAATTTGGACAATTCAAGTTCAACGGCAATTCGTTCCTAATTGGAGTGGTAGGTGTATTCCACACTTCTAGCGATTGGAGTTCACTCAAAACGCACCAAATGACTCCTCCCACCATATTATGATGTTGCCCAAGTTTTGGGCTCGATCCGAAATCAATAGGTGTGAGAAATTGTACAATTCAAGTTCAACGGCACTTCGTTTCTAATTGGAGTGGTTGGTGTATTCCATACTACTAGCGATTGGATTTCACTCAAAACTCACCAAATGACTCCTCCCACCATATTATGATGTTGCTCAAGTTTTGGATCGATCCGAAATCAATAGGTGTGAGAAATTGGTCAATTCAATTTCAACGGCATGTCGTTCCTAATTGGAGTGGTTGGTGTATTCCATACTTCTAGCGATTGGATTTCACTCAAAACTCACCAAATGAATCCTCCCACCATATTATGATGTTGCCCAAGTTTTGGGCTCGATCCGAAATCAATAGGTGTGAGAAATTGGACAATTCAAGTTCAACGGCAGTTCGTTCCTAATTGGAGTGGTTGGTGTATTCCATACTTCTAGCAATTGGATTTCACTCAAAACTCACCAAATGACTCCTCCCACCATATTATGATGTTGCCCAAGTTTTGGGCTCGATCCGAAATCAATAGGTGTTCCAAATTGGACAATTCAAGTTCAACGGCAGTTCGTTCCTAATTGGAGGGGTTGGTGTATTCCATACTTCTAGCGATTGGATTTCACTCAAAATGAACCAAATGACTCCTCCCACCATATTATGATGTTGCCCAAGTTTTGGGCTCGATCCGAAATCAATAGGTGTTCCAAATTGGACAATTCAAGTTCAACGGCAGTTCGTTCCTAATTGGAGTGGTTGGTGTATTCCATACGTCTAGCGATTGGATTTCACTCAAAACTCACCAAATGACTACTCCCACCATATTATGATGTTGCCCAAGTTTGGGCTCGATCCGAAATCAATAGGTGTTCGAAATTGGACAATTCAAGTTCAACGGCAGTTCGTTCCTAATTGGAGTGATTGGTGTATTCCATACTTCTAGCGTTTGGATTTAACTCAAAACTCACCAAATGACTCCTCCCACCATATTATGATGTTGCCCAAGTTTTGGGATCGATCCGGAATCAATAGGTGTGAGAAATTGGACAATTCAAGTTCAACGGCAGTTCGTTCCTAATTGGAGTGGTTGGTGTATTCCATACTTCTAGCGATTGGATTTCACTCGAAACGCACCAAATGACTCCTCCCACCTTATTATGATGTTGCCCAAGTTTTGGGCTCGATCCGAAATCAATATGTGTTCCAAATTGAACAATTCAAGTTCAACGGCAGTTCGTTCCTAATTGGAGTGGTTGGTGTATTCCGTACTTCTAGCGATTGGATTTCACTCAAAACTCACCAAATGACTCCTCCCACCATATTATGATGTTGCCCAAGTTTGGGCTCGATCCGAAATCAATAGGTGTTCGAAATTGGACAATTCAAGTTCAACGGCAGTTCGTTCCTAATTGGAGTGGTTGGTGTATTCTATACTTCTAGCGTTTGGATTTAACTCAAAACTCACCAAATGACTCCTCCCACCATATTATGATGTTGCCCAAGTTTTGGGATCGATCCGGAATCAATAGGTGTGAGAAATTGGTCAATTCAATTTCAACGGCAGTTCGTTCCTAATTGGAGTGGTTGGTGTATTCCACACTTCTAGCGATTGCATTTCACTCAAAACTCACCAAAGGACTCCTCCCACAATATTATGATGTTGCCCAAGTTTTGGGCTCGATCCGAAATCAATAGGTGTTCGAAATTGGACAATTCAAGTTCAACGGCAGTTCGTTCCTAATTGGAGTGGTTGGTGTGTTCCATAGTTCTAGCGATTGGATTTCACTCAAAACTCACCAAACGACTCCTCCCACCATATTATGATGTTCCCCAAGTTTTGGCCTCGATCCGAAATCAATAGGGGTTCCAAATTGGACAATTCAAGTTCAACGGCAGTTCGTTCCTAATTGGAGTGGTTGGTGTATTCCATACTTCTAGCGATTGGATTTCACTCTCAACCCACCAAATGACTCCTCCCCCCATATTATGATGTTGGCCAAGTTTGGGGCTCGATCCGAAATCAATAGGTGTTCCAAATTGGACAATTCAAGTTCGACGGCAGTTCGTTCCTAATTGGAGTGGTTGGTGTATTCCATACTTCTAGCGATTGGATTTCACTGAAAACTCACCAAATGACTCCTCCCACCATATTATCATGTTGCCCAACTTTTGGGCTCGATCCGAAATCAATAGGTGTGAGAAATTGGACAATTCAAGTTCAACGGAAGTTCGTTCCTAATTGGAGTGGTTGGTGTATTCCATACTTCTAGGTATTCGATTTCACTCAAAACTCACCAAATGACTCCTCCCACGATATTATGATGTTGCCCAAGTTTGGGGCTCGATCTGAAATCAATAGGTGTGAGAAATTGGACAATTCAAGTTCAACGGCAGTTCGTTCCTAATTGGACTGGTTAGTGTATTCCATACTTCTAGCGATTGGATTTCACTCAAAACTCACCAAATGACTCCTCCCACCATATTATGATGTTGCCAAAGTTTTGGGCTCGATCCGAAATCAATAGGTGTGAGAAATTGGACAATTCAAGTTCGACGGCAGTTCGTTCCTAATTGGAGTGGTTGGTGTATTTCATACTTCTAGCGATTGGATTTCTCTCAAAACTCACCAAACGACTCCTCCCACCATATTATCATGTTGCCCAACTTTTGGGCTCGATCCGAAATCAATAGGTGTGAGAAATTGGACAATTCAAGTTCAACGGCAGTTCGTTCCTAATTGGAGTGGTTGGTGTATTCCATACTTCTAACGATTGGATTTTACTCAAAACTCACCAAATGACTCCTCCCACCATATTATGATGTTGCCCAAGTTTTGGGCTCCATCCGAAATCAATAGGTGTGAGGAACTGGTCAATTCAATTTCATCGGCATTTCGTTCCTAATTGGAGTGGTTGGTGTATTCCATACTTCTAGCGATTGGATTTCACTCAAAACTCACCAAATGACTCCTCCCACCATATTATGACGTTGCCCAAGTTTTGGGCTCGATCCGAAATCAATAGGTGTGAGAAATTGGTCAATTCAATTTCAACGGCATTTCGTTCCTAATTGGAGTGGTTGGTGTATTCCATACTTCTAGCGATTGGATTTCACTCAAAACTCACCAAATGACTCCTCCCACGATATTATGATGTTGCCCAAGTTTTTGGCTCGATCCGAAATCAATAGGTGTTCCAAATTGGACAATTCAAGTTCAACGGCAGTTCGTTCCTAATTGGAGTGGTTGGTGTATTCCATACTTCTAGCGGTTGGATTTCACTCTAAACTCACCAAATGACTCCTCCCCCCATATTATGATGTTGGCCAAGTTTGGGGCTCGATCCGAAATTAAATAGGTGTTCCAAATTGGACAATTCAAGTTCAACGGCAGTTTGTTCCTAATTGGAGTGGTTGGTGTATTCCATACTTCTAGCAATTGGATTTCACTCAAAACCCTCCAACTGACTCCTCCCACCATATTATGATGTTGCCCAACTTTTGGGCTCGATCCGAAATCAATAGGTGTGAGAAATTGGACAATTCAAGTTCAACGGCAGTTCGTTCCTAATTGGAGTGGTTGGTGTTTTCCATACTTCTAGCGATCGGATTTCACTCAAAACTCAGCATATGACTCCTCCCACCATATTATGATGTTGCCCATGTTTTGGGCTCGATCCGAATTCAATAGGTGTGAGAAATTGGTCAATTTAATTTCAACGACAGTTCGTTCCTAATTGGAGTGGTTGGTGTATTCCATACTTCTTGCGATTGGATTTCACTCAAAACTCACCAAATGACTCCTCCCACCATAATATGATGTTGCCCAACTTTTGGGCTCGATCCGAAATCAATTGGTGTTCCAAATTGGACAATTCAAGTTCAACGGCAGTTCGTTCCTAATTGGAGTGGTTGCTGTATTCCATAATTCTAGCGATTGGATTTCACTCAAAACTAACCAAATGACTCCTCCCGCCATATTATGATGTTGCCCAAGTTTTGGGCTCGATCCGAAATCAATAGGTGTGAGAAATTGGACAATTCAAGTTCAACGGCAGTTCGTTCCTAATTGGAGTGGTTGGTGTATTCCATACTTCTAGCGATTCGATTTCACTCAAAACTCCCCAAATGACTCCTCCCACCATATTATGATGTTGCCCATGTGATGGGCTCGATCCGAAATCAATAGGTGTGAGAAATTGGACAATTCAAGTTCAACGGCAGTTCGTTCCTAATTGGAGTGGTTGGTGTATTCCATACTTCTAGGGATTGGATTTCACTCAAAACTCACCAAATGACTCCTCCCACCATATTATGATGTTGCCGAAGTTTTGGGCTCGATACGAAATCAATAGGTGTTCCAAATTGGACAATTCAAGTTCAACGGCAGTTCGTTCCTAATTGCAGTGGTTGGTGTATTCTATACTTCAAGCGATTGGATTTCACTCAACACTCACCAAATGACTCCTCCCACCATATTATGATGTTGCCCAAGTTTTGGGCTCGATCCGAAATCAATAGGTGTGAGAAATTGGACAATTCAAGTTCAACGACAGTTCGTTCCTAATTGGAGTGGTTGGTGTATTCCAAACTTCTAGCGATTGGATTTCTCTAAAAACGCACCAAATGACTCCTCCCACCATATTATGATGTTGCCCAAGTTTTGGGCTCGATACAAAATCAATAGGTGTTCCAAATTGGACAATTCAAGTTCAACGGCAGTTCGTTCCTAATTGGAGTGGTTGGTGTATTCCATACTTCTAGCGATTGGATTTCACTCAAAACCCACCAATTGACTCCTCCCACCATATTATGATGTTGCCCAAATTTTGGGCTCGATCCGAAATCAATAGGTCTTCCAAATTTGACAATTAGAGTTCAATGGCAGTTCATTCCTAATTGGGTGGTTGGTGTATTCCATACTTAAAGCGATTGGATTTCACCCAAAACTCACCAAATGACTCCTCCCACCATATTATGATGTTACCCAAGTTTTGGGCTCGATCCGAAACCAATAGGTGTTCCAAATTGGACAATTCAAGTACAACGGCAGTTCGTTCCTAACTGGAGTGGTTGGTGTATTCCATACTTCTAGAGATTGGATTTCACTCAAAACTCACCAAATGACTACTCCCACCATATTATGATGTTGCCCAAGTTTTGGGCTCGATCCGAAATCAATAGGTGTGAGAAATTGGTCAATTCAATTTCGACGACAGTTCGTTCCTAATTGGAGTGGTTGGTGTATTCCATGCTTCTAGCGATTGGATTTAACTCAAAACTCACCAAATGACTCCTCCCACCATATTATGATGTTGCCCGAGTTTTGGGCTCGATCCGAAATCAATAGGTGTGGGAAATTGGACAATTCAAGTTCAACGGAAGTTCTGTCCTAATGGTAGTGGTTGGTGTATTCCATACTTCTTGCGATTGGATTTCACTCAAAACGCACCAAATGACTCCTCCCACCATATTATGATGTTGCCCAAGTTTTGGGCTCTATCCGAAATCGATAGGTGTTCGAAATTGGACAATTCAAGTTCAACGGCAGTTCGTTCCTAATTGGAGTGGTTGTTGTATTCCATACTTCTAGCGATTGGATTTCACTCAAAACTCACCAAATGACTCCTCCCACCATATTATGACGTTGCCCAAGTTTTGGGCTCGATACGAAATCAATAGGTGTTCCAAATTGGACAATTCAAGTTCAACGGCAGTTCGTTCCTAATTGGAGTGGTTGGTGTATTCCGTACTTCTGGCGATTGGATTTCACTCAAAACTACCAATTGACTCCTCCCACCATATTATTATGTTGCCCAAGTTTTGGGCTCGATCCGAAATCAATAGGAATTCCAAATTTGACAATTAGAGTTCAACGGCAGTTCGTTCCTAATTGGAGAGGTTGGTGTATTCCATACCTCTAGCGATTGGATTTCACCCAAAACTCACCAAATGATTCCTCCCACCATATTATGATGTTGCCCAAGTTTTGGGCTCGATCCGAAATCAATAGGTGTTCCAAATTGGACGATTCAAGTTCAACGGCAGTTCGTTCCTAATTGCAGTGGTTGGTGTATTCTACACTTCAAGCGATTGGATTTCACTCAACACTCACCAAATGACTCCTCCCACCATATTATGATGTTGCCCAAGTTTTGGGCTCGATCCGAAATCAATAGGTGTGAGAAATTGGACAATTCAAGTTCAACGACAGTTCGTTCCTAATTGGAGTGGTTGGTGTATTCCAAACTTCTAGCGATTGGATTTCTCTAAAAACGCACCAAATGACTCCTCCCACCATATTATGATGTTGCCCAAGTTTTGGGCTCGATACAAAATCAATAGGTGTTCCAAATTGGACAATTCAAGTTCAACGGCAGTTCGTTCCTAATTGGAGTGGTTGGTGTATTCCATACTTCTAGCGATTGGATTTCACTCAAAACCCACCAATTGACTCCTCCCACCATATTATGATGTTGCCCAAATTTTGGGCTCGATCCGAAATCAATTGGTCTTCCAAATTTGACAATTAGAGTTCAATGGCAGTTCATTCCTAATTGGGTGGTTGGTGTATTCCATACTTCAAGCGATTGGATTTCACCCAAAACTCACCAAATGACTCCTCCCACCATATTATGATGTTGCCCAAGTTTTGGGCTCGATCCGAAATCTATAGGTGTTCCAAATTGGACAATTCAAGTTCGACGGCAGTTCGTTCCTAATTGCTGTGCTTGGTGTATTCCATACTTCAAGCGATTGGATTTCACTCCAAACTCACCAAATGACTCCTCCCACATATTATGATGTTGCCCAAGTTTTGGGCTCGATCCGAAATCAATAGCTGTGAGAAATTGGACAATTCAAGTTCAACGGCAGTTCGTTCCTAATTGGAGTGGTTGGTGTAATCCATACTTCTATCTATTGGATTTCACTCAAAACTTACCAAATGACTTCTCCCACCATATTATGATGTTGCCCAAGTTTTGGGCTCGATCCGAAATCAATAGGTGTTCCAAATTGGACAATTCAAGTACAACGGCAGTTCGTTCCTAACTGGAGTGGTTGGTGTATTCCATACTTCTAGAGATTGGATTTCACTCAAAACTCACCAAATGACTACTCCCACCATATTATGATGTTGCCCAAGTTTTGGGCTCGATCCGAAATCAATAGGTGTGAGAAATTGGTCAATTCAATTTCGACTACAGTTCGTTCCTAATTGGAGTGGTTGGTGTATTCCATACTTCTAGCGATTGGATTTAACTCAAAACTCCCCAAATGACTCCTCCCACCATATTATGATGTTGCCCGAGTTTTGGGCTCGATCCGAAATCAATAGGTGTGAGAAATTGGACAATTCAAGTTCAACGGAAGTTCGTTCCTAATGGGAGTGGTTGGTGTATTCCATACTTCTTGCGATTGGATTTCACTCAAAACTCCCCAAATGACTCCTCCCACCATATTATGATGTTGCCCAAGTTTTGGGCTCTATCCGAAATCAATAGGTGTTCGAAATTGGACAATTCAAGTTCAACGGCAGTTCGTTCCTAATTGGAGTGGTTGGTGTATTCCATACTTCTAGCGATTGGATTTCACTCAAAACTCACCAAATGACTCCTCCCGCCATATTATGACGTTGCCCAAGTTTTGGGCTCGATACGAAATCAACAGGTGTTCCAAATTGGACAATTCAAGTTCAACAGCAGTTCGTTCCTAATTGGAGTGGTTGGTGTATTCCGTACTTCTGGCGATTGGATTTCACTCAAAACTACCAATTGACTCCTCCCACCATATTATTATGTGGCCCAAGTTTTGGGCTCGATCCGAAATCAATAGGAATTCCAAATTTGACAATTAGAGTTCAACGGCAGTTCGTTCCTAATTGGAGAGGTTGGTGTATTCCATACCTCTAGCGATTGGATTTCACCCAAAACTCACCAAATGATTCCTCCCACCATATTATGATGTTGCCCAAGTTTTGGGCTCGATCCGAAATCAATAGGTGTTCCAAATTGGACGATTCAAGTTCAACGGCAGTTCGTTCCTAATTGCAGTGGTTGGTGTATTCTACACTTCAAGCGATTGGATTTCACTCAACACTCACCAAATGACTCCTCCCACCATATTATGATGTTGCCCAAGTTTTGGGCTCGATCCGAAATCAATAGGTGTGAGAAATTGGACAATTCAAGTTTAACGACAGTTCGTTCCTAATTGGAGTGGTTGGTGTATTCCGAACTTCTAGCGATTGGATTTCACTAAAAACGCACCAAATGACTCCTCCCACCATATTATGATGTTGCCCAAGTTTTGGGCTCGATCCGAAATCAATTTGTGTGAGAAATTGGACAATTCAAGTTCAACGGCAGTTCATTCCTAATTGGAGTGGTTGGTGTATTCCATACTTCTAGGGATTGGATTTCACTCAAAACTCACCAAATGACTCCTCCCACCATATTATGATGTTGCCCAAGTTTTGGGCTCGATATAAAATCAATAGGTGTTCCAAATTGGACAATTCAAGTTCAACGGCAATTCGTTCCTAATTGGAGTGGTTGGTGTATTCCATACTTCTAGCGATTGGATTTCACTCAAAACCCACCAATTGACTCCTCCCACCATATTATGATGTTGCCCAAATTTTGGGCTCGATCCGAAATCAATAGGTCTTCCAAATTTGACAATTAGAGTTCAATGGCAGTTCATTCCTAATTGGGTGGTTGGTGTATTCCATACTTCAAGCGATTGGATTTCACCCAAAACTCACCAAATGACTCCTCCCACCATATTATGATGTTGCCCAACTTTTGGGCTCGATCCGAAATCAATAGGTGTTCCAAATTGGACAATTCAAGTTCAACGGAAGTTCGTTCCTAATGGGAGTGGTTGGTGTATTCCTTACTTCTTGCGATTGGATTTCACTCAAAACTCACCAAATGACTCCTCCCACCATATTATGATGTTGCCCAAGTTTTGGGCTCGATCTAAAATCAATAGGTGTGAGAAATTGGACAATTCAAGTTCAACGACAGTTCGTTCCTAATTGCAGTGTTTGGTGTATTCCATACTTCAAGCGATTGGATTTCACTAAAAACTCACCAAATGACTCCTCCCACATATTATGATGTTGCCCAAGTTTTGGGCTCGATCCGAAATCAATAGGTGTTCCAAATTGGACTATTCAAGTTCAACGGCAGTTCGTTCCTAACTGGAGTGGTTGGTGTATTCCATACTTCTAGCGATTGGATTTCACTCGAAACTCACCAAATGACTCCTCCCACCATATTATGATGTTGCCCAAGTTTTGGGCTCGGTCCGAAATCAATAGGTGTTCGAAATTTGACAATTCGAGTGCAACGGCAGTTCGTTCCTAAACGGAGTGGTTGGTGTATTCCATACTTCTAGCGATTGGATTTCACTCAAAACTCACCAAATGACTCTTCCCACCATATTAAGATGTTGCCCAAGTTTGGGGCTCGATCCGAAATCAATAGGTGTGAGAAATTGGACAATTCAAGTTCAACGGCAGTTCGTTCCTAATTGGAGTGGTTGGTGTATTCCATACTTCCAGTCACTGGATTTCACTCAAAACTAACCAAATGACTCCTCCGACCATAATGATGATGTTGCCCAAGTTTTGGGCTCGATCCGAAATCAATAGGTGTTCCAATTGGACAATTCAAGTTCAACGGCAGTTCGTTCCTAATTGGAGTGGTTGGGATATTCCATGCTTCTAGCGATTTGATTTCACTCAAAACTCACCAAATCACTCCTCCCACCATATTATGATGTTGCCCAAGTTTGGGGCTCGATCCGAAATCAATAGGTGTTCCAAAATGGACAATTCAAGTTCAACGGCAGTTCCTTCCTAACTGGAGTGGTTGGTGTATTCCATACTTCTAGCGATTTATATTTCACTCAAAACTCACCAAATGACTCCTCCCACCATATTATGATATTGCCCATGTTTTGGGCTCGATCCGAAATCAATAGGTGTTCCAAATTGGACAATTCAAGTTCAACGGCAGTTCGTTCCTAACTGGAGTGGTTGGTGTATTCCATACTTCTAGCGATTGGATTTCACTCAAAACTCACCAAATAACTCCTCCCACCATATTACGATGTTGCCCAAGTCTGGGGCTCGATCCGAAATCAATAGGTGTGAGAAATTGGAGAATTCAAGTTCAACGGCAGTTCGTTCCTAATTGGAGTGGTTGGTGTATTCCATACTTCTAGCGATTGGATTTCACTCAAAACTCACCAAATGACTCCTCCCACCATATTATGATGTTGCCCAAGTTTTGGGCTCGATCCGAAATCAATAGGTGTGAGAAATTGGACAATTCAATTTCAACGGCAGTTCGTTCCAAATTGGAGTGGTTGGTGTATTCCATACTTCTAGCGATTGGATTTCACTCAAAACTCACCAAATGACTCCTCCCACCATTATATGATGTTGCCCAAGTTTTGGGCTCGATCCGAAATCAATAGGTGTTCCACATTGGACAATTCAAGTTCAACGGCAGGTCGTTTCTAATTGGAGTGGTTGGTGTATTCCATACTTCTAGAGATTGGATTTCACTCAAAACTCACCAAATGACTCCTCCCACCACATTATGATGTTGCCCAAGTTTTGGGCTCGATCCGAAATCAATAGGTGTTCCAAATTGGACAATTCAAGTTCAACGGCAGTTCGTTCCTAATTGGAGTGGTTGGTGTATTCCATACTTCTAGCGATTGGATTTCACTCAAAACTCACCAAATGACTCCTCCCACCATATTATGATGTTGCCCAAGTTTGGGGCTCGATCCGAAATCAATAGGTGTGAGAAATTGGACAATTCAAGTTCAACGGCAGTTCGTTCCTAATTGGAGTGGTTGGTTTATTCCATACTTCTAGCGATTGGATTTCACTCAAAACTCACCAAATGACTCCTCCCACCATTTTATGATGTTGCCCAAGTTTGGGGCTGGATCCGAAATCAATAGGTGTGAGAAATTGGACAATTCAAGTTCGACGGCAGTTCGTTCCTAATTGGAGTGGTTGGTGTATTCCATACTTCTAGCGATTGGATTTCACTCAAAACTCACCAAATGACTCCTCCCACCATATTATGATGTTGCCCAAGTTTTTGGCTCGATCCGAAATCAATAGGTGTTCCAAATTGGCCAATTCAAGAAAAACGGCAGTTCGTTCCTAATTGGAGTGGTTGGTGTATTCCATACTTCTCGCGATTGGATTTCACTCAAAACTCACCAAATGACTCCTCCCACGATATTATGATGTTGCCCAAGTTTTGGGCTCGATCCGAAATCAATAGGTGTGAGAAATTGGTCAATTCAATTTCAACGACAGTTCGTTCCTAATTGGAGTGGTTGGTGTATTCCATACTTCTAGCGATTGGATTTCACTCAAAACTCACCAAATGACTCCTCCCACCATATTATGATGTTGCTCAAGTTTTCGGCTTGATCCGAAATCAATAGGTGTGAGAAATTGGTCAATTCAATTTCAACGAAAGTTCATTCTTAATTGGAGTCGTTGGTGTTTTCCGTACTTCTAATGATTGGATTTCGCTCAAAACTCACCAAATGACTCCTCCCACCATATTATGATGTTGCCCAAGTTTTGGGCTCGATCCGAAATCAATAGGTGTTCCAAATTGGACAATTCAAGTACAACGGCAGTTCGTTCCTAACTGGAGTGGTTGGTGTATTCCATACTTCTAGAGATTGGATTTCACTCAAAACTCACCAAATGACTCCTCCCACGATATTATGATGTTGCCCAAGTTTTGGGCTCGATCCGAAATCAATAGGTGTGAGAAATTGGTCAATTCAATTTCAACGACAGTTCGTTCCTAATTGGAGTGGTTGGTGTATTCCATACTTCTAGCGATTGGATTTCACTCAAAACTCACCAAATGACTCCTCCCACCATATTATGATGTTGCCCAAGTTTTCGGCTCGATCCGAAATCAATAGGTGTTCCAAATTGGACAATTCGAGTGCAACGGCAGTTCGTTCCTAAATGGAGTGGTTGGTGTATTCCATACTTCTAGCGATTGGATTTCACTCAAAACGCACCAAATGACTCTTCCCACCGTATTATGATGTTGCCCAAGTTTGGGGCTCGATCCGAAATCAATAGGTGTGAGAAATTGGACAATTCAAGTTCAACGGCAGTTCGTTCCTAATTGGAGTGGTTGGTGTATTCCATACTTCTAGGGATTGGATTTCACTCAAAACTAACCAAATGACTCCTCCCACCATATGATGATGTTGCCCAAGTTTTGGGCTCGATCCGAAATCCATAGGTGTTCCAAATTAGACAATTCAAGTTTAACGACAGTTCGTTCCTAATTGCAGTGGTTGGTGTATTCTATACTTCTAGCGATTGGATTTCACTCAAAACTCACCAAGTGACTCCTCCCACCATATTATGATGTTGCCCAAGTTTTGGGGTCGATTCGAAATCAATAGGTGTTCCAAATTGGACAATTCAAGTTCAACGGCAGTTCCTTCCGAATTGGAGTGGTTGGTGTATTCCATACTTCTAGCTACTGGATTTCACTCAAAACTCACCAAATGACTCCTCCCACCATATTATGATGTTGCCCAAGTTTTGGGCTCGATTCGAAATGAATAGGTGTGAGAAATTGGACAATTCAAGTTCAACGGCAGTTCGTTCCTAATTGGAGTGGTTGGTGTATTCCATACTTCTAGCGATTGGATTTCACTAAAAACTCACCAAATGACTCCTCCCACCATATTATGAAGTTGCCCAAGTTCTGGGCTCGATCCGAAATCAATAGGTGTTCGAAATTGGACAATTCAAGTTCAACGGCAGTTCGTTCCTAATTGGAGTGGTTGGGGTATTCCATACTTCTAGCGATTGGATTTCTCTTAAAACTCACCAAATGACTCCACCCACCATATTATGATGTTGCCCAAGTTTTGGGCTCGATCCGGAATGAATAGGTGTTCCAAATTGGACAATTCGAGTTCAACGGCAGTTTGTTCCTAATTGGAGTGGTTGGTGTATTCCATACTTCTAGCGATTGGATTTCACTCAAAACTCACCAAATGACTCCTCCCACCATATTATGATGTTGCCCAAGTTTTGGGCTCGATCCGAAATCAATAGGTGTGAGAAATTGGACAATTCAAGTTCAACGGCAGTTCGTTCCTAACATAGTGGTTGTTGTATTCCATACGTCTGGCGATTGGATTTCACTCAAAACTCACCAAATGACTCGTCCCACCATATTATGATGTTTCCCAAGTTTGGGGCTTGATCCGAAATCAATAGGTGTTCGAAATTGAACAATTCAAGTTCCACGGCAGTTCGTTCCTAATTGGAGTGGTTGGTGTATTCCATACTTCTAGCGATTGGATTTCACTCAAAACTCACCAAAAGACTCCTCCCACTATATTATGATGTTGCCCAAGTTTTGGGCTCGATCCGAAATCAATCGGTGTGAGAAATTGGACAATTGAAGTTCAACGGCAGTTCGTTCCTAATTGGAGTGGTTGGTGTATTTCGTATTTCTAGCGATTAGATTTCACTCGAAACTAACCAAATGACTCCTCGCCCCATATTGTGATGTTGCCCAAGTTTTGGGCTCGATCCGAAATCAATAGGTGTGAGAAATTGGACAATTCAAGTTCAACGGCAGTTCGTTCCTAATTGGAGTGGTTGGTGTATTCCGTACTTCTAGCGATTGGATTTCACTCAAAACTCAGCAAATGACTCCTCCCACCATATTATGATGTTGCCCAAGTTTTGGGCTCGGTCCGAAATCAATAGGTGTGAGAAATTGGACAATTCAAATTCAACGGCAGTTCGTTCCTAACATAGTGGTTGTTGTATTCCATACGTCTAGCGATTGGATTTCACTCAAAACTCACCAAATGACTCGTCCCACCATATTATGATGTTGCCCAAGTTTTGGGCTCGATCCGAAATCTATAGGTGTGAGAAATTAGACAATTCAAGTTCAACGGCAGTTCGTTCCTAATTGGAGTGGTTGGTGTATTCCATACTTCTAGCGATTGGATTTCACTCAAAACTCACCAAATGACTCCTCCCACCATATTATGATGTTACCCAAGTTTTGGGCTCGATCTGAAATCAATAGGTGTGAGAAATTGGACAATTCAAGTTCAACGGCAGTTCGTTCCTAATTGGAGTGGTTGTTGTATTCCATACCTCTAGAGATTGGATTTCACTCAAAACTCACCAAATGACTCCTCCCACCATATTATGATGTTGCCCAAGTTTTGGGCTCGATCCGAAATCAATAGGTGTTCCAAATTGGACAATTCAAGTTCAACGGCAGTTCGTTCCAAAATGGAGTGGTTTGTGTATTCCGTACTTCTAGCGATTGGATTTCACTCAAAACTAACGAAATGAATCCTCCCACCATCTTATGATGATGCCCAAGTTTGGGTCTCGATCCGAAATCAATAGGTTTGAGAAATTGGACAATTCAAGTTCAACGGCAGTTCGTTCCAAATTGGAGTGGTTGGTGTATTCCATACTTCCAGCGATTGGATTTGACACAAAACTCACCAAATGACTCCTCCCACCATATTATGATGTTGCCCAAGTTTTGGGCTCGATCCGAAATCAATAGGTGTTCGAAATTGGACAATTCAAGTTCAATGGCAGTTCGTTCCTAATTGGAGTGGTTGGTGGTTGGTGTATTCCATACTTCTAGCGATTGGATTTCACTCAAAACTCACCAAATGACTCCTCCCACCATATTATGATGTTACCCAAGTTTTGGGCTCGATCTGAAATCAATAGGTGTGAGAAATTGGACAATTCAAGTTCAACGGCAGTTCGTTCCTAATTGGAGTGGTTGGTGTATTCCATACTTCTAAAGATTGGATTTCACTCAAAACTAACCAAATGATTCCTCCCACCATATTCTGTTGTTGCCCAAGTTTTGGGCTCGATCCGAAATCAATGGGTGTGAGAAATTGGACAAGTCAAGTTCAACGGCAGTTCGTTCCTAATTGGAGTGGTTGGTGTATTCCACACTTCTAGTGATTGGATTTCACTCAAAATTCACCAAAGGACTCCTCCCACCGTATTATGATGTTGCCCAAGTTTTGGGCTCGATCCGAAATCTATAGGTGTGAGAAATTAGACAATTCAAGTTCAGAGGAAGTTCGTTCCAAATTGGAGTGGTTGGTGTATTCCATACTTCTAGCGATTGCATTTCACTCAAAACTCAGCAAATGACTCCTCCCACCATATTATGATGTTGCCCAAGTTTTGGGCTCGATTCGAAATCAATAGGTGTGAGAAATTGGACAATTCGAGTTCAACGGCAGTTCGTTCCTAATATAGTGGTTGTTGTATTCCATACTTCTAGCGATTGGATTTCACTCAAAACTCACCAAATGACTCCTCCAACCATATTATGATGTTGCCCAAGTTTTGGGCTCGATCCGAAATCAATAGGTGTTCCAAATTGGACAATTCAAGTTCAACGGCAGTTTGTTCCTAATTGGAGTGGTTGGTGTATTCCATACTTCTAGCGATTGGATTTCACTCAAAACTAACCAAATGACTCCTCCCTCCATATTATTATGTTGCCCAAGTTTTGGGCTCTATCCGAAATCAATAGGTGTGAGAAATTGGACAATTCAAGTTCAACGGCAGTTCGTTCCTAATTGGAGTGGTTGGTGTATTCCACACATCTAGAGATTGGATTTCACCCAAAACTCACCAAATGTCCCCTCCCACCATATTATGATGTTGCCCAAGTTTTGGGCTCGATCCGAAATCAATAGGTGTTCCAAATTGGACAATTCAAGTTCAACGGCAGTTCGTTCCTAATTGGAGTCGTTGGTGTATTCCGCACTTCTAGCGATTGGATTTCACTCAAAACTAACCAAATGACTCCTCCCACCATATTATGATGTTGCCCAAGTTTTGGGCTCGATCCGAAATCAATGGGTGTGAGAAATTGGACAATTCAAGTTCAACGGCAGTTCGTTCCTAATTGGAGTGGTTGGTGTATTCCATACCGCTAGCGATTGGATTTCACTCAAAACTCTCAAAACTAACCGAATGACTCCTCCCACCATATTATGATGTTGCCCAAGTTTTGGGCTCGATCCGAAATCAATAGGTGTGAGAAATTGGACAATTCAAGTTCAACGGCAGTTCGTTCCTAATTGGACTGGTTGGTGTATTCCATACCGCTAGCGATTGGATTTCACTCAAAACTCACCAAATGACTCCTCCCACCATATTTTGATGTTTCCCAAGTTTTGGGCTCGATCCGAAATCAATAGGTGTTCCAAATTGGACAATTCAAGTTCAACGGCAGTTCGTTCCTAATTGGATTCGTTGGTGTATTCCATACTTCTAGCGATTGGATTTCACTCAAAATTCACCAAATGACTCCTCCCACCATATTATGATGTTGCCCAAGTTTTGGGCTCGATCCGAAATCAATAGGTGTTCCAAATTGGACAATTCAAGTTCAACGGCAGTTCGTTCCTAATTGGAGTGGTTGGTGTATTCCATGCTTCTAAAGATTGGATTTCACTCAAAACTAACCAAATGACTCCTCCCACCATATTATGATGTTGCCCAAGTTTTGGGCTCGATCCGAAATCAATAGGTGTGAGAAATTGGGCAATTCAAGTTCAACGGCAGTTCGTTCCTAATTGGAGTGGTTGCTGTATTCCGTACTTCTAGTGATTGGATTTCACTCCAAATTCACCAAAGGACTCCTCCCACCATATTATGATGTTGCCCAAGTTTTGGGCTCGATCCGAAATCAATAGGTGTTCCAAATTGGACAATTCAAGTTCAACGGCAGTTCGTTCCTAATTGGAGTGGTTGGTGGATTCCGTACTTCTAGCGATTGGATTTCACTCAAAACTCACCAAATGACTCCTCCCACCATATTATGATGTTGCCCATGTTTTGGGTTCGAGCCGAAATCAATTGTTGTTCCAAATTGGACAATTCAAGTGCAACGGCAGTTCGTTCCTAATTGGACTGGTTGGTGTATTCCATACCGCTAGCGATTGGATTTCACTCAAAACTCACCAAATGACTCCTCCCACCATATTTTGATGTTGCCCAAGTTTTGGGCTCGATCCGAAATCAATAGGTGTTCCAAATTGGACAATTCAAGTTCAACGGCAGTTCGTTCCTAATTGGATTCGTTGGTGTATTCCATACTTCTAGCGATTGGATTTCACTCAAAATTCACCAAATGACTCCTCCCACCATATTATGATGTTGCCCAAGTTTTGGGCTCGATCCGAAATCAATAGGTGTTCCAAATTGGACAATTCAAGTTCAACGGCAGTTCGTTCCTAATTGGAGTGGTTGGTGGATTCCGTACTTCTAGCGATTGGATTTCACTCAAAACTCACCAAATGACTCCTCCCACCATATTATGATGTTGCCCATGTTTTGGGTTCGAGCCGAAATCAATTGTTGTTCCAAATTGGACAATTCAAGTGCAACGGCAGTTCGTTCCTAATTGGAGTGGTTGGTGTATTCCATACTTCTAAAGATTGGATTTCACTCAAAACTAACCAAATGACTCCTCCCACCATATTATAATGTTGCCCAACTTTTGGGCTCGATCCGAAATCAATAGGTGTGAGAAATAGGACAATTCAAGGCAACGGCAGGTCGTTCCTAATATAGTGGTTGTTGTATTCCATACGTCTAGCGATTGGATTTCACCCAAAACTCACCAAATGACTCCTCCCACCATATTATGATGTTGCCCAAGTTTTGGGCTCGAACCGAAATCAATAGGTGTGAGAAATTGGACAATTCAAGTTCAACGGCAGTTCGTTCCTAATTGGAGTGCTTGGTGTATTCCATACTTCTAGCGATTGGATTTCACTCAAAACTCACGAAATGACTCCTCCCACCATATTATGATGTTGCCCAAGTTTTGGGCTCGATCCGAAATCAATAGTTGTTCCAAATTGGACAATTCAAGTTCAACGGCAGTTCGTTCCTAATTGGAGTGGTTGGTGTATTCCATACTTCTAGCGATTGGATTTCAGTCAAAACTAACCGAATGACTCCTCCCACCATATTATGATGTTGCCCAAGTTTTGGGCTCGATCCGAAATCAATAGGTGTAAGAAATTGGACAATTCAAGTTCAACGGCAGTTCGTTCCTAATTGGAGTGGTTGGTGTATTCCATACCGCTAGCGATTGGATTTCACTCAAAACTCACCAAATGACTCCTCCCACCATATTTTGATGTTGCCCAAGTTTTGGGCTCGATCCGAAATCAATAGGTGTTCCAAATTGGACAATTCAAGTTCAACGGCAGTTCGTTCCTAATTGGATTCGTTGGTGTATTCCATACTTCTAGCGATTGGATTTCACTCAAAATTCACCAAATGACTCCTCCCACCATATTATGATGTTGCCCAAGTTTTGGGCTCGATCCGAAATCAATAGGTGTTCCAAATTGGACAATTCAAGTTCAACGGCAGTTCGTTCCTCATTGGAGTGGTATTCCATACTTCTAGTGATTGGATTTCACCCAAAACTCACCAAATGACTCCTCAAACCATATTATGATGTTGCCCAAGTTTGCGGCTCGATCCGAAATCAATAGGTGTGAGAAATTGGACAATTCAAGTTCAACGGCAGTTCGTTCCTAATTGGAGTGCTTGGTGTATTCCATACTTCTAGCGATTGGATTTCACTCAAAACTCCCCAAATGACTCCTCCCACCATATTATGATGTTGCCCAAGTTTTGGGCTCGATCCAAAATCAATAGGTGTTCCAAATTGGACAATTCAAGTTCAACGGCAGTTCGTTCCTAATTGGAGTGGTTGGTGTATTCCATACTTCTAGCGATTGGATTTCACTCAAAACTAACCGAATGACTCCTCCCACCATATTATGATGTTGCCCAAGTTTTGGGCTCGATCCGAAATCAATAGGTGTGAGAAATTGGACAATTCAAGTTCAACGGCAGTTCGTTCCTAATTGGAGTGGTTGGTGTATTCCATACCGCTAGCGATTGGATTTCACTCAAAACTCACCAAATGACTCCTCCCACCATATTTTGATGTTGCCCAAGTTTTGGGCTCGATCCGAAATCAATAGGTGTTCCAAATTGGACAATTCAAGTTCAACGGCAGTTCGTTCGTAATTAGATTCGTTGGTGTATTCCATACTTCTAGCGATTGGATTTCACTCAAAATTCACCAAATGACTCCTCCCACCATATTATGATGTTGCCCAAGTTTTGGGCTCGATCCGAAATCAATAGGTGTTCCAAATTGGGCAATTTAAGTTCAACGGCAGTTCGTTCCTCGTTGGAGTGGTATTCCATACTTCTAGCGATTGGATTTCACTCAAAACTCACCAAATGACTCCTCCCACCATATTATGATGTTGCCCAAGTTTGCGGCTCGATTCGAAATCAATAGGTGTGAGAAATTGGACAATTCAAGTTCAACGACAGTTCGTTCCTAATTGGAGTGGTTGGTGTATTCCATACTTCTAGCGATTGGATTTCACTCAAAACTCACCAAATGACTCCTCCCACCATATTATGATGTTGCCCAAGTTTGGGGCTCGATCCGAAATCAATAGGTGTGAGAAATTGGAGAATTCAAGTTCAACGGCAGTTCGTTCCTAATTGGAGTGGTTGGTGTATTCCATACTTCTAGCGATTGGATTTCACTCAACTAACCAAATGACTCCTCCCACCATATTATGATGTTGCCCAAGTTTTGGGCTAGATCCGAAATCAATAGGTGTTCCAAATTGGACAATTCAAGTTCAACGGCAGTTCGTTCGTAATTAGATTCGTTGGTGTATTCCATACTTCTAGCGATTGGATTTCACTCAAAATTCACCAAATGACTCCTCCCACCATATTATGATGTTGCCCAAGTTTTGGGCTCGATCCGAAATCAATAGGTGTTCCAAATTGGACAATTCAAGTTCAACGGCAGTTCGTTCCTCGTTGGAGTGGTATTCCATACTTCTAGCGATTGGATTTCACTCAAAACTCACCAAATGACTCCTCCCACCATATTTTGATGTTGCCCAAGTTTGCGGCTCGATCCGAAATCAATAGGTGTGAGAAATTGGACATTTCAAGTTCAAAGGCAGTTCGTTCCTAATTGGAGTGGTTGGTGTATTCCACACTTCTAGCGATTGGATTTCACCCAAAACTCACCAAATGACTCCTCCCACCATATTATGATGTTGCTCAAGTTTTGGGCTCGATCCGAAATCAATAGGTGTTCCAAATTGGACAATTCAAGTTCAACGGCAGTTCGTTCCCAATTGGAGTGGTTGGTGTATTCCACACTTCTTGCAATTGGATTTCCACCAAAACTCACCAAATGACTCCTCCCACCATATTATGATGTTGCTCAAGTTTTGGGCTCGATCCGAAATCAATAGATGTTCCAAATTGGACAATTCAAGTTCAACGGCAGTTCGTTCCCAATTGGAGTGGTTGGTGTATTCCATACTTCTTGCAATTGGATTTCACTCAAAATTCACCAAATGACTCCTCCCACCATATTATGATGTTGCCCAAGTTTTGGGCTCTATCCGAAATCAATAGGTGTGAGAAATTGGACAATTCAAGTTCAAAGGCAGTTCCTTCCTAATTGGAGTGGTTGCTGTATTCCATACTTCTAGCGATTCGATTTCACTCAAAATTCACCAAATGACTACTCCCACCATATTATGATGTTGCCCAAGTTTTGGGCTTGATCCGAAATCAATAGGTGTGAGAAATTGGACAATTCAAGTTCAACGGCAGTTCGTTCCTAATTGGAGTGGTTGGTGTATTCCATACTTCTAGCGATTGGATTTCACTCAAAACTCACCAAATGACTCCTCCCACCATATTATGATGTTGCCCAAGTTTGGGGCTCGATCCGAAATCAATAGGTGTGAGAAATTGGACAATTCAAGTTCAACGGCAGTTCGTTCCTAATTGGAGTGGATGGTGTATTCCATACTTCTAGCGATTGGGTTTCACTCAAAACTAACCAAATGACTCCTCCCACCATATTATGATGTTGCCCAAGTTTTGGGCTCGATCCGAAATCAATAGGTGTGAGAAATTGGACAATTCAAGTTCAATGGCAGTTCGTTCCTAATTGGAGTGGTTGTTGTATTCCTTACTTCTAGCGATAGGATTTCACTCAAAACTCACCAAATGACTCCTCCCACCATATTATGATGTTGCCCAAGTTTTGGGCTCGATCCGAAATCAATAGGTGTGAGAAATTGGACAATTCAAGTTCAACGGCAGTTCGTTCCTAATTGGAGTGGTTCATGTATTTCCTACTTCTAGCAATTGGATTTCACTCAAAACTCACCAAATGACTCCTCAGAGCATATTATGATGTTGCCCATGTTTGGGGCTCGATCCAAAATCAGTAGGTGTGAGAAATTGGACAATTCAAGTTCAAAGTCAGTTCCTTCCTAATTGGAGTGGTTGCTGTATTCCATACTTCTAGCGATTCGATTTCACTCAAAACCCACCAAATGACTCCTCCCACCATATTATGAAATTGCCACAGTTTTGGGCTCAACCCGAAATCAATAGGTGTGAGAAATTGGACAATTCAAGTTCAACGGCAGTTCGTTCGTAATTGGAGTGGTTGCTGTATTCCATACTTCTAGTGATTGGATTTCACTCAAAACTAACCGAATGACTCCTCCCACCATATTATGATGTTGCCCAAGTTTTGGGCTCGATCCGAAATCAATATGTGTGAGAAATTGGACAATTCAAGTTCAACGGCAGTTCGTTCCTAATTGGAGTGGTTGGTGTATTCCATACCGCTAGCGATTGGATTTCACTCAAAACTCACCAAATGACTCCTCCCACCATATTTTGATGTTGCCCAAGTTTTGGGCTCGATCCGAAATCAATAGGTGTGAGAAATTGGAGAATTCAAGTTCAACGGCAGTTCGTTCCAAATTGGAGTGGTTGGTGTATTCCATACATCTAGCGATTGGATTTCACTGAAAACTCACCAAATGACTCCTCCCACCATATTATGTTGTTGCCCAAGTTTGGGCCTCGATCCGAATTCAATAGGTGTGAGAAATTGGACAATTCAAGTTCAACGGCAGTTCGTTCCTAATTGGAGTGGTTGGTGTATTCCATACTTCTAGCGACTAGATTTCACTCAAAACTCACCAAATGACTCCTAACACCAGATTATGATGTTGCCCAAGTTCTGGGCTCTATCCGAAATCAATAGGTGTGAGAAATTGGACAATTCAAGTTCAACGGCAGTTCGTTCCTAATTGGAGTGGTTGGTGTATTCTGAACTTCTAAAGATTGGATTTCACTCAAAACTCACCAAATGGCTCCTCCCATCATAATATGAAGTTACCCAAGTTTTGGGCTCGATCCGAAATCAATAGGTGTGAGAAATTGGACAATTCAAGTTCAACGGCAGTTCGTTCCTAATTGGAGTGGTTGGTGTATTCCATACATCTAGCGATTGGATTTCCCTCAAAACTCACCAAATGACTCCTCCCACCATATTATGATGTTGCCCAAGTTTTGGGCTCGATCCGAAATCAATAGGTGTGAGAAATTGGACAATTCTAGTTCAACGGCAGTTTGTTCCTAATTGGAGTGGTCTCCATACATCTAGCGATTGGATTTCACTCAAAACTCACCAACTGACTCCTAACACCAGATTATCTTGTTGCCCAAGTTTTGGGATCGATCCGAAATCAATTGGTGTGAGAAATTGGACAATTCAAGTACAACGGCAGTTTGTTCCTAATTGGAGTGGTTGGTGCATTCCATACTTCTAGCGATTGGATTTCAATGAAAACTCACCAAATGACTCCTCCCACAATATTATGTTGTTCCCCACGTTTTGGGCTCGATCCGAAATCATTAGGTGTGAGAAATTGGTCAATTCAAGTTCAATGGCAGTTTGTTCCTAATTGGAACGGTTGGTGCATTCCCAACTTCTAGCGATTCGATTTCACTCAAAACTCACCAAATGACTCCTCCCACCATATTATCATGTTGGCCAAGTTTTGGGCTCGATCTAAAATCAATAGGTCTGAGAAATTGGACAATTCAAGTTGAACGGCAGTTCGTTCCTAATTGGAGTAGTTGGTGTATTCCACACTTCTAGCGATTGGATTTCACTCAAAACTCACCAAATGACTCCTCCCACAATATTATGTTGTTGCCCACGTTTTGGGCTCGATCCGAATTAGGTGTGAGAAATTGGTCAATTCAAGTTCAATGGCAGTTTGTTCCGAATTGGAACGGTTGGTGCATTCCCAACTTCTAGCGATTCGATTTCACTTAAAACTCACCAAATGACTCCTCCCACCATATTATGATGTTGCCCAAGTCTTGGGCTCGATCTGAATTCAATAGGTGTGAGAAATTGGACAATTCAAGTTCAACGACAGTTCATTCCAAATTGAAGTGGTTGCTGTATTCTATACTTCTAGCGATTGGATTTCACTCAAAACTCACCAAACGACTCCTAACACCATATTATCTTGTTGCCCAAGTTTTGGGCTCGATCCGAAATCAATAGGTGTGAGAAACTGGACAATTCAAGTTCAACGGGAGTTCGTTCCTAATTGGAGTGGTTGGTGTATTCCATACTTCTAGCGATTGGATTTCACTCAAAACTCACCAAATGACTCATCCCACCATATTATGATGTTGCCCAAGTTTTGGGCTCGATCCGAAATCAATAGGTGAAAGAAATTGGACAATTCAAGTTCAACGGCAGTTCGTTCCTAATTGGAATTGTTGGTGTATTCTGTTGCTTCGATTCAGCTGCACCAAAATAGATTCAGCTGCATCCTCAACTTGTGATACTCGCAAGTGCACGAGCCGTTTGGTAGTATAGCATATGTAAGTGCGAGGTCGATCCCACGAGGATTGGTGATTGAATGATCCAATTTGTTTCCCCTACACAAAATAGAAATGAAAAAGAAAATAAATAAAACAAAAAAAAGGAAATAACTCAAGCAAATAAGTTCCCAAGTTCAATTAGATTAACGGATTGATTCTAGCTAAAGTATGATTAAGCCATGGTGTTTGGTCATAACCTTGTGTTCCTAATTCCCTAATTTGATCATTTGTTGTCTAACCTAAAACTAAGCATTAGGAACCCATTAAGCATAGAAGAACAATTTAAACAGCCAAGCATGTATCTAATCCCTGTTGTCGAATGTCCATACATACTCTTCTTATTCATAGTTCAATTCGAATTAAAGCATGGTGTCTACTCTTAATTCAAACCAAGATAGCTAACATGCAAGCCTAAATGGTGATCAATCATTCAAACTAGCCTATTAACTTATAAGCATAATGAATAAGAACAAAAACCATAATTGAAACTTGGAAACTAATTAAACTTGAAACTTAAGAAAGAATGTACATTACAATGAAAAGTAAAGTGAAACTAAGAAAAACTTAATCAGAATTTCAGAATTTCATTACAACAATTGAAAACTTAGAAAGAGAAACTAAGAGAATTTGAGGGAGAGAAGGGAAGGGAGCTCTAGAGAAGTGTTTGAGAGCTCCCCCCCTTGGGGTGTGTTTTGAAGCTTGAAGGCTTCTCTATTTATAGGGCTAAGAGGGAGGAACAACATGATGAAATCCAACACCACCATTCCTCTTTTAATACAACCCATAACTCACACTTCATCTTGTCTATGTTAGTGTGGTTGGAATCAATCTCATCCCATACTTCTTTTGCTGCACCTCAAGCTTTCTTCACATGGGATCAAAGGTGACCAATTGTGGCTGCCTTTTGCTGCCAACCCATGTGGTCTTCTTTTGGTTGTTGAACAAAAACGAGTCTTCTGAACCAGACTTGGTGTAGGAAGGTCATAGGTTTCAAAACGTATCCAATGGTTCTCAAATTTGGATATGTTATACTAGACACCCATTGGAACAACTTCTATGAAGAAAGTATTCCCATCGGAGCAGTAGAAGTGTGCGCTTTGGGCCTTGCAAGTTGGCAGCCGAACAGAGACTGGAATTGACTTCATTTCATTTCTTTGCTTTACATGCATGCACATGCTTTCTCTATAATAGCTCCAGCATGTACCAACTTGCTCCTTTAGAATTTCATAGCTGGAATGCCTCCCCACTTCACTCATTATGTTGGATCCAAAGTCAATTGCAGCATGGGTGAGGCACATGGCTTAAAGGAGGAGACAAGGCTCAAAGCTGGCAGCTGCAAATCCTGCTGAGCAAGGTTGGGTGTTGGACGGGCTGAGCACTCCACAAATGTCCAATTGGGCTGAAATTTGGATATGTTGTAGTAGACACCCATTGGAACAAGTTTCATGAAGATCTTCACCTCATCCGAGCCCCAAAGAATGCTGATCCAAGGCCAAGAAGTTGACCTACGAAACTGGGCTGGAAATGGGCTGTAGCAAAAATGTGTTTGTCTTTAAGCTCATATTCCTCATATGCCAATCAGCCCTTAACATGCATGGATTGCATCATTTCCTATCCAAAGTCATCATTGTTACCTAAATGTCAATTAACTGAAAGATAAACACAAAAAGGATTAAAAGCACAAGTTTAACTAAAAAAACATAACCAAATCATAAGCTAGAAGGGTACAAAATGATATACAATTATGAACCGATCAAATACCCCCAAACCTAGATTTTGCTAGTCCTCGAGCAAAACAAAAGGAAAACAAAGATAAAAACAAAACAAGAAGTTAACTAAACCACTTCCGCAGGTAACTCGATTGCATTGAGCATATGCAACAAGCCTTTAAACCTCTAGGCATCCCTAGTAGGAGGAGTTGTGTCTCCTGAGGGTTTAACAGAAACGATACCCACAAACGTTTTACTAACTCTACAAAACAAAGTGGTTAGAAAACTTTACTAAATTTGTTAGTCCTTAAGCAAAATAAAAGAAAAACAAAAAAACAAAAACAAAAATAAAAGAAATAAAAATAAAACTCAAAACAATCTTTCCGAACATTTTCTGAAGAGAAATGACTTATGCACATGACTCAAAAGTTTTAACAATAAAAGCTCAGTTTTTTTTTTTTTTTCAATATTTACAGGGTGGCAAAGTTCAAAACACAACATGCTCAAAGTGTAGTAGTGTGATAGCCAAATGCAACAAATTCCCCAATCTTAGTTTTCACACAATTTCAAAAATCATACCAAACACAAATGCAACTTCAAATCTGACCAAAGTTGTCCTCTCACAAATGAATCACTCATAAGAGGGCTACAATGCATCACTCAGTTTATAAACATGAGATTAGAGTTAAACCATAAAGGAGTTAACTCAAAATAGGAAGATGAAGAACTTGCATTAATATGATCTCAAGAAGGATGCCAAACACTTAAAAGTAAGAAAATGCATGCAATTCAACCATATGACATTTAAGATCAATTTAGGTCTTTATTATAGGTTGTAATGGGGCCAAGGGTGTAAGGTGAGTGAGAAATGATAGGTATGGATAATACAAAGTCCAAGGAACTCACAATGTAAGAGCATAAAATAATTGTTTACAAGACTTCGAATCATCATGATTAGATTTTTTTCTTTTACATGATCAAAACTCCTTATACCTTCATTTACATTGATTCATACTCCTTTCCAAATGCCAATTTATTTTGAAGGCCCAAAAATGAATTTTTAATCAACCACCACTTAATCACAACTTTTTTTTTTCTTCTTTTCTTTCACCAATTGTGTGAATTTCTCTTTTTTTTTTTTTTTTTTCTTTTTTTTTTTTTTTTTTTTTCTTTATGTAATATCCCTTCCCAAACTTAGCATGAAAAACACATCCGAATTAGAGCTCATGAGTTCCTTAGAAAGGTAAATATTTGTTTTTCGGGCTAAGGTGAGGAAATATAATTGGTAAAATGAAAGAAAAGGTTTACATGTAGGCTCAAAATGGTTAACAATGGAAAATCATGCTTAAGCATGCATAAGGTTAGCTTGAAAGGCACAAACGATCCAAAGAGGGCCTTAATATCATTTCTTAAATGTCATGAAATCAAATTGCAAAAGAATGAATGACTTTTAAGTGTTCAACCAAATCAATGAATAATGAGATCAAACAACAACTTTGATGACAAGAAAATAAGAGTATGTGTATAACACTCATGAAATGAAGCACAAGGCTCAAAAGCTCACATTATATGGTTATATAAGTTTAATTTATGCTTGATACAATTCTTTGGGTCATGCAAATCCTTTAATTGGAAAATTATGAAACAAATGGCAAGTGCAAAGAAGGTTTCGAACATATCATGCTAGAACGATGCCAAATTTATTTATTTAATTTTTTTTTTTTTGAAATAAAAAAATTTACAAGGAAAAAAATAAATTAAAAAAAAAAAATTCAATTTTCATTTAAGTCATGCAAATATTTATCACAATCTCATCAAATGTGTTCGGAAAGTGACTCAAAACAAAACAAGACTCAAAATAAAACAAGCAAGAAATTAATTAATATTTTTTTTTATTTTATAATTTTAAGAAAAACCAAATTTACTTGCTAAACTCCAATACCCCCAAATCTAGAAATGAACATTGTCCTCAATGTTTAAAAATTAGGAACAAGTAATGTCATAACAAGAAATGAAAGGTACTAAAGTAAGTAAATATAAAATCACAAAACACACAAGAATTAAAATACAAAAATAAAATAATTACAAAATAAAAATTACAAAACAAACAAACAAATAAAAAAGAAACGAAACAGTAAAACACTCGAAACAGAAAGCCCTAAACAAACAATCTTACGCAAACCAAAACCCAAACGATTGAAAGCCCAACCCAAAAGAAGGTTAACTCACTTTGAAACCTAAACAACGGTGAAAACCCGACCCACAATGAAATCCGAAGCCCACATGTTAAATTTTATTTTTTTATTTTTAAGAGAACATGGGTCATGATGTCTCGGTTCAGTGTAAGGGACCAACTGACAGGGCGAGACACGTGTTGACGCGTAGAGGCGCCGCAGACTCCACAAGCAAAAATTACGGGCTTATGGAAAGGCGCGAAGACTTTACTGAACGCGTTCGTTCAGAAAAGACACGTCGTGATAAATGAGTTGGGTATGGTTGGAAGGCGAGAAGGTTGTGGGACTCAAGGAATGCTGGAGATTCAGAAAATGCTCAGATGCTGCAATGGCTAGGGTTTGTCAAAGACTAAGTCTATAAAAAGGTAAAAGAAAGGGTGAAAAACACAAACTCAGAAACACACAAAAGAGAAAAGAAAGAAAGAAGAAAAGAGAGTAAGAAATCAAATGGCCTCTAACTACCCATTTTCGTTGGATCTCAACCTAGCTCCACCGACTCAGACACGAGGCCAAGCAGCGGCACCAGTATGGATGCCCTACTTTGCTTCCGCACGGGGGCCTGTGACAGTAACTGACTCAATACTCCTGGACAACGATGTTGCCATTGGAGTGGCTAGAAATTTAGTGACTCCTAAAGATATACGTGTGCTGGGGACAAGGGATGACAACCGGGTCGTGAGCGATGCCCTGGCACTGAGCGTGCAGAGTACGGCAACAGTCGCAAGTTTGGGTCATCGCCTACTTGCAAAGTCCCATGAGGTAGAGGTGCTAAAAGGTCAGTTGGCGGCGGAGCGAAGTATGGTTGAAGAGTGCCAGAGTGCTATAAAAAGCTTGAAAAGGGAGAGGGCAAGAATAGTGGAGGTGAATCGACACCAGCTAGAAGTATTGCGGGACGAGAATAAAAACCTATCAAAGATGGTAGAGTTGTACTCTCGCGACATGCGAAAACAGCTGGAGGACCTAGACCGACCGGGTAAACGCAAGCAAGCAGATCGCGAGAGTAGTTACGCTCAAGCTAAGATTGCGATTTTTGGGAGCTCAAGTGATGAGCCCCAAGAGGCTGTGCGTGAAGCCCCGGAAGAGGATAGCCAGAGGGCCAAACTCAAAGCTCCAATGGTCGAGACACCGAGCACTGTGAAGAAATGATTTCTACTGCTAATTGTTGTTTTTATTTTATTTTGGTTGTTTTTATTTTTGGTTATTTTGTTTCGGAAATAAAAGTAAAGTTGCAGAAGGAAAAAGAAAACGGAAAAAGAAAGCACATCTCCCAAACTTAAATCAAACGGAAAAGAAAGCACAGTTCCCTAACTAAAATAAAATAAAGATGATAGCCGAAAGGGAAAAGCAAAAACACAAAGCTCTAGAAAATGAAAGTAACGGGCAAAAACACAAAACACCAGAAAACACGGAAAAAAGAAAAGTAAAGTGAAAGTTAATGTGCTCCCCCTTGAAGCGATTAGGTCGAGCATGCCCGGGAAATCCGAAATGGTGTTGGCTCTCTCTCATCAGCATATGTCTATTTAAACCACACCTCTGCAAGCGGATGATACCCAGCATTTCTTCCTGCAAACTCAAGGAAAAACATCAAAAAATTCAGAAGCAAAACAAATGGCATCCTCATGCACTCACCTTGATGATCTCAACCTTGAGCTCTCACTTGCACCACCGAATGCCCAGACAAGGGCTCCTCCAACTCCTGTCTTCCCAAACTCCACATATCATCACGGCACGGCCTCAAACTTTGCTGAGGCAATACCGAACTTTGCTGAGGCAATGCCGAACAGAGCAGTGCGGTTGGGTGGCATGATTGGCAGTATACTCACACCGGCAGATCATCTGCATGTGGCACGTAGGTCTGACAAGATGGCAGTGGATGAGTCCCACTCTTTATTTGTGCTCCATGCGGTCTCGGCTACCAATTTGGGCATGCGATTACTGGCGAGGATGCGGGAGTGCACAGCGCTGAACGAGGAAGTGGCTTCCTTGAAGGCTATGGTGGCAGATTTGCAGAAGCGGCTCTACTGTGCCAATCAGCATGTGGAAGCACTGCAGAGAAAGAATGAGGACCATGTAGAGCTGCTACAGATTCTACAAGTGCGAGAAAATAGAGGCAAGCCATGATGATGATGAAGATGAAGATGAAGAAGAAGAAGATGAAGAAAAAGAAAAAGTTGTTGTTTTTTTAATTTTACTTGAATGTGTTTTTTTTTTTTTTTTTTTTTTTTGGTAATGTAGAGTTTGGAGTGAAAATAAAAATGTGTTTTAACACTCAGAATTAAACTAACTGACCATACCACGTAAATAAAATACATAAACTAACTTAACAAAACAAAAACAAAAACAAATACTCAACAGAAAAGAGAACAAAAAAAATAAAAATAAAGAAAATAAAAAAATAAAAAAAAATTAATTAAAAAACACACGAATATACAAGCAACTCACGGATGACCAGTTAAAGGCCTCAGAAAACACAGCCAGGGGATCCGGGAAGGTTGGAGGGGTCACAATGGTCCCGCTTAAAACCCAAACTTCTTAGACACCGAAGGTGTCGCCTAAAGAACTCCTAGACACTGTATTGACAGAAGTGCTCACTGGGGTTACCATAAGTCAGCTCATATGAAAAATCTTTTTTTTAATTTTTAAGATAAAAAAAAACAAAAACAAATTAAGATAAAATGAAACAACAAACCATAAATGAAAATGAACTAAGTACTCTAAACAAACTCAAACAAACGAAATAAATTGTTGTACTAAAAGAAACAAACCAAGAAACCAAAGAAAAACACAAACAGCACTTTCTATCACCTATTTATCACCATTTGGACAGATTCGTTTCTCTGTTTTTCAGCTTCGACCTGTGTTCAGTTTTTAGGCCATAACTTTCCAACCGCAAGTCCAAATTTCACGTTCTTTATATGGTTGGATTCAGCACAGAAAAACAAAGAACCCATCGCGGACCAAAAGGCAAAACCAATAACAGAAATAAACAGAATTCAAAGAAGAGAAAGGATTGAAATGCTCCCCCTTGAAGCGATTAGGTCGAGCATGGATGCACTTGGAGGTCGACTTCTCCCATTGCTCCACACTTCCCATTCTTACGATTGAGGTTGCCATCTCTCTCCATTTTTATTAAGCTGTCATAAATTGCTAAAACCAACACACAAACTTGAAATGGAATTAAAAGGATTAGGAATGAACAATAGAGAACTAAGTAGACTTTAAACATTATAAATAAATAAAAAGTAGGAAAATCAAATAGAATCAAACAATGTTACCGATCCCCGGCAACGGCGCCAAAAACTTGTTGCTTCGATTCAGCTGCACCAAAATAGATTCAGCTGCATCCTCAACTTGTGATACTCGCAAGTGCACGAGCCGTTTGGTAGTATAGCATATGTAAGTGCGAGGTCGATCCCACGAGGATTGGTGATTGAATGATCCAATTTGTTTCCCCTACACAAAATAGAAATGAAAAAGAAAATAAATAAAACAAAAAAAAGGAAATAACTCAAGCAAATAAGTTCCCAAGTTCAATTAGATTAACGGATTGATTCTAGCTAAAGTATGATTAAGCCATGGTGTTTGGTCATAACCTTGTGTTCCTAATTCCCTAATTTGATCATTTGTTGTCTAACCTAAAACTAAGCATTAGGAACCCATTAAGCATAGAAGAACAATTTAAACAACCAAGCATGTATCTAATCCCTGTTGTCGAATGTCCATACATACTCTTCTTATTCATAGTTCAATTCGAATTAAAGCATGGTGTCTACTCTTAATTCAAACCAAGATAGCTAACATGCAAGCCTAAATGGTGATCAATCATTCAAACTAGCCTATTAACTTATAAGCATAATGAATAAGAACAAAAACCATAATTGAAACTTGGAAACTAATTAAACTTGAAACTTAAGAAAGAATGTACATTACAATGAAAAGTAAAGTGAAACTAAGAAAAACTTAATCAGAATTTCAGAATTTCATTACAACAATTGAAAACTTAGAAAGAGAAACTAAGAGAATTTGAGGGAGAGAAGGGAAGGGAGCTCTAGAGAAGTGTTTGAGAGCTCCCCCCCTTGGGGTGTGTTTTGAAGCTTGAAGGCTTCTCTATTTATAGGGCTAAGAGGGAGGAACAACATGATGAAATCCAACACCACCATTCCTCTTTTAATACAACCCATAACTCACACTTCATCTTGTCTATGTTAGTGTGGTTGGAATCAATCTCATCCCATACTTCTTTTGCTGCACCTCAAGCTTTCTTCACATGGGATCAAAGGTGACCAATTGTGGCTGCCTTTTGCTGCCAACCCATGTGGTCTTCTTTTGGTTGTTGAACAAAAACGAGTCTTCTGAACCAGACTTGGTGTAGGAAGGTCATAGGTTTCAAAACGTATCCAATGGTTCTCAAATTTGGATATGTTATACTAGACACCCATTGGAACAACTTCTATGAAGAAAGTATTCCCATCGGAGCAGTAGAAGTGTGCGCTTTGGGCCTTGCAAGTTGGCAGCCGAACAGAGACTGGAATTGACTTCATTTCATTTCTTTGCTTTACATGCATGCACATGCTTTCTCTATAATAGCTCCAGCATGTACCAACTTGCTCCTTTAGAATTTCATAGCTGGAATGCCTCCCCACTTCACTCATTATGTTGGATCCAAAGTCAATTGCAGCATGGGTGAGGCACATGGCTTAAAGGAGGAGACAAGGCTCAAAGCTGGCAGCTGCAAATCCTGCTGAGCAAGGTTGGGTGTTGGACGGGCTGAGCACTCCACAAATGTCCAATTGGGCTGAAATTTGGATATGTTGTAGTAGACACCCATTGGAACAAGTTTCATGAAGATCTTCACCTCATCCGAGCCCCAAAGAATGCTGATCCAAGGCCAAGAAGTTGACCTACGAAACTGGGCTGGAAATGGGCTGTAGCAAAAATGTGTTTGTCTTTAAGCTCATATTCCTCATATGCCAATCAGCCCTTAACATGCATGGATTGCATCATTTCCTATCCAAAGTCATCATTGTTACCTAAATGTCAATTAACTGAAAGATAAACACAAAAAGGATTAAAAGCACAAGTTTAACTAAAAAAACATAACCAAATCATAAGCTAGAAGGGTACAAAATGATATACAATTATGAACCGATCATATTCCATACTTCTAGCGATTGGATTTCCCTCAAAACTCACCAAATGACTCCTCCCACCATATTATCATGTTGCCCAAGTTTTGAGCTCGATCCGATATCAATGGGTGTGAGAAATTGGACAATTCAAGTTCAACGGCAGTTCGTTCCAAATTGGAGTGTATTCTATACTTCTAGCGATTGGATTTCCCTCAAAAGTCACCAAATGACTCCTAACACCATATTATCACGTTGCCCAAGTTTTGGGCTTGATCCGAAATCAATAGGTGTGAGAAATTGGACAATTCAAGTTCAACGGCAGGTCGTCCCTAATTGGAGTGGTTGGTGTATTCCATACTTCTGGCGATTGGATTTCACTCAAAACTCACCAAATGACTTCGCCCACCATATTATGATGTTGCCCAAGTTTTGGGCTCGATCCGAAATCAATAGGTGAAAGAAATTGGACAATTCAATTTCAACGGCAGTTCGTTCCTAATTGGAGTGATCGGCGTATTCCATACTTCTAGCGATTGGATTGCACTCAAAACTCACGAAATGACTCCTGCCACCATATTCTGATGTTTCCCAAGTTTGGGGATCGATCCGAAATTAATAGGTGTGAGAAATTGGACAATTCAAGTTCAACGGCAGTTCGTTGCTAATTGGAGTGGTTGGTGTATTCCATACTTCTAAAGATTGGATTACACTCAAGACTCACCAAATGACTCCGCCCGCCATATTATGATGTTGCCCAAGTTTTGGGCTTGAACCGATATCAATAAGTGTCAGAAATTGGACAATTCAAGTTCAACGGCAGTTCGTTCCTAATTGGAGTGGTAGGTGTATTCCATACTTCTAGCGATTGGATTTCACTCAAAACTCACCAAATGACTCCTCCCACCATATTCTGATGTTGCCCAAGTTTTGGGCTCGATCCGAAATCAATAGGTGTGAGAAATTGGACAATTCAAGTTCGACGGCAGTTCGCTCCTAATAGGAGTGGTTGGTGTATTCCATACTTCTAGTGATTGGAATTTACTCAAAACTTACCAAATGACTCCTCCCACCATATTCTGATGTTGCCCAAGTTTGGGGCTCGATCCGAAATCAATAGGTGTGAGAAATTGGACAATTCAAGTTCAACGGCAGTTCGTTCCTAATTGGAGTGGTTGGTTTATTCCATACTTCTAAAGATTGGATTACACTCAAGACACGCCAAATGACTCCTCCCACCATACTATGACGTTGCCCAAGTTTTGGGCTTGAACCGATATCAATAGGTGTGAGAAATTGGACAATTCAAGTTCAACGGCAGTTCGTTCCAAATTAGAGTGGTTGGTGTATTCCATACTTCTAGCGATTGGATTTCACTCAAAACTCACAAAATGACTCCTCCCAACATATTATGATGTTGCCCAAGTTTTGGGCTCGTTCCAAAATCAATAGTTATAAGAAATTGGACAATTCAAGTTCAACGGCAGTTCGTTCCTAATTGGAGTGGTTGGTGTATTCCATACTTCTAGCGATTGGATTTCAATCAAAACTCACCAAATGACTCCTCCCACCATATTATGATGTTGCCCAAGTTTGGGCCTCGATCCGAAATCAATAGGTGTGAGAAATTGGACAATTCATGTTCAACGGCAGTTCGTTCCTAATTGGAGTGGTTGGTGTATTCCATACTTCTAGCGATAGGATTTCACTCAAAACTCCCCAAATGACTCCTCCCACCATATTATGATGTTGCCCAAGTTTGGGCCTCGATCTGAAATCAATAGATGTGAGAAATTGGACAATTCAAGTTCAACGGCAGTTCGTTCCTAATTGGAGTGGTTGGTGTATTCTATACTTCTAGCGATTGGATTTCACTCAAAACTCACCAAATGACTCCTGACTCCATATTATCATGTTGCCCAAGTTTTGGGCTCGATCTGAAATCAATAGGTGTGAGAAATTGGACAATTCAAGTTCAACGGCAGTTCGTTCCTAATTGGAGTGGTTGGTGTATTCCATACTTCTAGCGATTGGATTTCACTCAAAACTCACCAAATGACTCCCCCCACCATATTATCATGTTGCCCAAGTTTTGGGCTCGATCCGAAATCAATAGGTGTGAGAAATTGGACAATTCAAGTTCAACGGCAGTTCGTTTCTAATTGGAGTGGTTGGTGTATTCCATACTTCTAGCAGTTGGATTTCACTCAAAACTCACCAAATGACTCCTCCCACCATATTCTGATGTTGCCCAAGTTTTGGGCTCGATCCGAAATCAATAGGTGACAGAAATTGGACAATTCAAGTTCAACGGCAGTTCGTTCTAAATTGGAGTGGTTGGTGTATTCCATACTTCTAGCGATTGGATTTCACTCAAAACTCACCAAATGACTCCTCCCACCATATTATGATGTTGCCCAAATTTTGGGCTCGATCCGAAATCAATAGGTGAAAGAAATTGGACAATTCAAGTTCAACGGCAGTTCGTTCCTAATTGGAGTGGTTGGTGTATTCCATACTTCTTGCGATTGGATTTCACTCAAAACTCACCAAATGACTCCTCCCACCATATTATGATGTCGCCCAAGTTTGGGGCTCGATCCGAAATCAATAGGCGTGAGAAATTGGACAATTCAAGTTCAACGGCAGTTCGTTCCTAATTGGAGTGGTTCGTGTATTCCGTACTTCTAGCGATTGGATTTCACTCAAAACTTACCGAATGACTCCTCCCACCATATTATGATGTTGCCCAAGTTTTGGGCTCGATCCGATATCAATAGGTGAAAGAAATTGGACAATTCAAGTTCAACGGCAGTTCGTTCCTAATTGGAGTGGTTGGTGTATTCCATACTTCTAGCGATTGGATTTCACTCAAAACTCACCAAATGACTCCTCCCACCACATTCTGATGTTGCCCAAGTTTGGGCCTCGATCCGAAATCAATGGGTGTGAGAAATTGGACAATACAAGTTCAACGGCAGTTCGTTCCCAATTGGAGTGGTTGGTGTATTCCATACTTCTAGCGATTGGATTTCCCTCAAAACTCACCAAATGACTCCTCCCACCATATTATGATGTTGCCCAAGTTTTGGGCTCGATCCGAAATCAATAGGTGAAAGAAATTGGACAATTCAAGTTCAACGGCAGTTCATTCCTAATTGGAGTTGTTGGTGTATTCCACACTTCTAGCGATTGGATTTCCCTCAAAACTCACCAAATGACTCCTCCCACCATATTATCATGTTGCCCAGGTTTTGGGCTCGTTCCGAAATCAATAGGTGTGAGAAATTGGACAATTCAAGTTCAATGGCAGTTCGTTCCTAATTGGAGTGTATTCTATACTTCTAGCGATTGGATTTCACTCAAAACTCACCAAATGACTTCTAAAACCATATTTTGATGTTGCCCATGTTTTGGGCTCGATCCGAAATCAACAGGCGTGAGAAATTGGACAATTCAAGTTCGACGGCAGTTCGTTCCTAATTGGAGTGGTTGGTGTATTCCATACTTCTAGCGATTGGATTTCACTCAAAACTCACCAAATGACTCCTCCCACCATATTATGGTGTTGCCCGAGTTTTGGGATCGATCCGAAACCAATATGTGAAAGAAATTGGACAATTCAAGTTCAACGGCAGTTCGTTCCTAATTGGTGGGGTTGGTGTATTCCATACATCTAGCGATTGGATTTCACTCAAAACTCACCAAATGACTCCTGACACCATATTATGATGTTGCCCAAGTTTGGGGCTCGATCCGAAATCAATAGGTGTGAGAAATTGGACAATTCAAGTTCAACGGCAGTTCGTTCCTAATTGTTGTGGTTGGTGTATTCCATACTTCTAGCGATTGGATTTCACTCAAAACTCACCAAATGACTCCTGACACCATATTATTATGTTGCCGAAGTTTGGGGCTCGATCCGAAATCAATAGGTGTGAGAAATTGGACAATTCAAGTTCAACGGCAGTTCGTTCCTAATTGGAGTGGTTGGTGTATTCCATACTTCTAGCGACTGGATTTCACTCAAAACTCACCAAAGACTCCTCCCACCATATTATGATGTTGCCCAAGTTTGGGGCTCGATCCGAAATCAATAGGGGTGAGAAATTGGACAATTCAAGTTCAACGGCAGTTCGTTCCTACTTGGATAGGTTGGTGTATTCCATACTTCTAGCGACTGGATTTCACTCAAAACTCACCAAATGACTCCTGACACCGTATTATGATGTTGCCCAAGTTTGGGGCTCGATCCGAACTCAATAGGTGTGAGAAATTGGACAATTCAAGTTCAACGGCAGTTCGTTCCTAATTGGAGTGGTTGGTGTATTCCATACTTCTAGCGATTGGATTTCACTCAAAACTCACCAAATGACTCCTGACACCATATTATGATGTTGCCCAAGTTTGGGGCCCGATCCGAAATCAATAGGTGTGAGAAATTGGACAATTCAAGTTCAACGGCAGTTCGTTCTTAATTGGAGTGGTTGGTGTATTCCATACCTCTAGCGATTGGATTTCTCTCAAAACTCACCAAATGACTCTTCCCACCATATTATGGTGTTGCCCAAGTTTTGGGCTCGATCCGAAACCAATAGGTGAAAGAAATTGGACAACTCAAGTTCAACGGCAGTTCATTCCTAATTGGTGTGGTTGGTGTATTCCATACTTCTAACGATTGGATTTCACCCAAAACTCACCAAATGACTCCTGACACCATATGATGATGTTCCCATGTTTGGGGCTCGATCCGAAATCAATAGGTGTGAGAAATTGGACAATTCAAGTTCAACGGCAGTTCCTTCCTAATTGGTGTGGTTGGTGTATTCCATACTTCTAGCGATTGGATTCCACTCAAAAATCACCAAATGACTCCTGACACCATATTATGATGTTGCCGAAGGTTGGGGCTCGATCCGAAATCAATAGGTGTGAGAAATTGGACAATTCAAGTTCAACGGCAGTTCGTTCCTAATTGGAGTGCTTGGTGTATTCCATACTTCTAGCGATTGGATTTCACTGAAAACTCCCCAAATGACTCCTCCCACCATATTATGAAGTTGCTCAAGTTTTGGGCTCGATACGAAATTAATAGGTGAAAGAAATTGGACAATTCAAGTTCAACGGCAGTTCGTTCCTAATTGGAGTTGTTGCTGTATTCCATACGTCTAGCGATTGGATTTTACTCAAAACTCACCAAATGACTCCTCCCACCATATTATGATGTTGCCCAAGTTTTTGGCTCGATCCGAATTCAACAGGTGTGAGAAATTGGACAATTCAAGTTCAACGACAGTTCGTTCCTAATTGGAGTGCTTGGTATATTCCATACTTCTAGCGATTGGATTTCACTCAAAACTCACCAAATGACTCCTCCCACCATATTATGAAGTTGCTCAAGTTTTGGGCTCGATCCGAAATTAATAGGTGAAAGAAATTGGACAATTCAAGTTCAACAGCAGTTCGTTCCTAATTGGAGTAGTTGGTGTATTCCATACTTCTAGCGATTGGATTTCACTCAAAACTCACCAAATGACTCCTCCCACCATATTATGTTGCTGCCCAAGTTTTGGGCTCAATCGGAAACAATAGGTGTGAGACATTGGACAATTCAAGTTCAACGGCAGTTCGTTCCTAATTGGAGTGGTTGGTGTATTCCATACTTCTAGGGATTGGATTTCACTCAAAACTCACCAAATGACTCCTCCCACCATATTATCATGTTGCACAAGTTTTGGGCTCGATCGGACACAATAGGTGTGAGAAATTGGACAATTCAAGTTCAACGGCAGTTCGTTCCAAATTGGAGTGGTTGGTGTATTCCAGACATCTAGCGATTGGATTTCACCCAAAACTCACGAAATGACCCCTCCCACTATATTATCATGTTGCCCAGGTTTTGGGCTCGATCCGAAATCAATAGGTGTGAGAAATTGGACAGTTCAAGTTCAACGGCAGTTCGTTCCTTATTGGAGTGATTGGTGTATTCCATACTTCTAGCGATTGGATTTCACTCAAAACTCACCAAATGACTCCTCCCACCATATTATGATGTTGCCCAAGTTTGGGGCTCTATCCGAAATCAATAGGTGTGAGAAATTGGACAATTCAAGTTCAACGGCAGTTCGTTCCTAATTCGAGTGGTTGGTGTATTGCATACTTCTAGCGATTGGATTTCACTCAAAACTCACAAAATGACTCCTCCCACCATATTATGACGTTGCCCAAGTTTTGGACTCGATACGAAATCAATAGCTGTGAGAAATTGGTCAATTCAAGTTCAACGGTACTTCGTTCCTAATTGGAGTGGTTGGTGTATTCCATACTTCAAGCGATCGGATTTCACTCAAAACTCACCAAATGACTCCTCCCACCATATTATGATGTTGCCCAAGTTTGGGGCTCGATCCGAAATCAATAGCTGTGAGAAATTGGACAATTCAAGTTCAACGGCAGTTCGTTCCTAATTGGAGTGGTCGGTGTATTCCACACTTCTAGCGATTGGATTTCACTCAAAACTCACCAAATGACTCCCCCCACCATATTATGAAGTTGCCCAAGTTTTGGGCTCGATCAGAAATTAATAGGTGAAAAAAATTGGACAATTCAAGTTCAACGGCAGTTCGTTCCTAATTGGACTGGTCGTTGTATTCCATACTTGTAGCGATTGGATTTCACTCAAAACTCACCAAATGACTCCTCCCACCATATTATGAAGTTGCTCAAGTTTTGGGCTCGATCGGACACAATAGGTGTGAGAAATTGGACAATTCAAGTTCAACGGCAGTTCGTTCCAAATTGGAGTGGTTGGTGTATTCCAGACATCTAGCGATTGGATTTCACCCAAAACTCACGAAATGACCCCTCCCACTATATTATCATGTTGCCCAGGTTTTGGGCTCGATCCGAAATCAATAGGTGTGAGAAATTGGACAGTTCAAGTTCAACGGCAGTTCGTTCCTTATTGGAGTGATTGGTGTATTCCATACTTCTAGCGATTGGATTTCACTCAAAACTCACCAAATGACTCCTCCCACCATATTATGATGTTGCCCAAGTTTGGGGCTCTATCCGAAATCAATAGTTGTGAGAAATTGGACAATTCAAGTTCAACGGCAGTTCGTTCCTAATTCGAGTGGTTGGAGTATTCCATACTTCTAGCGATTGGATTTCACTCAAAACTCACAAAATGACTCCTCCCACCATATTATGACGTTGCCCAAGTTTTGGGCTCGATACGAAATCAATAGCTGTGAGAAATTGGTCAATTCAAGTTCAACGGTACTTCGTTCCTAATTCGACTGGTCGGTGTATTCCATACTTGTAGCGATTGGATTTCACTCAAAACTCACCAAATGACTCCTCCCACCATATTATGAAGTTGCTCAAGTTTTGGGCTTGATCCGAAATTAATAGGTGAAAGAAATTGGACAATTCAAGTTCAACGGCAGTTCGTTCCTAATTGGAGTGGTTGGTGTATTCCATACTTCTAGCGATTGGATTTCACAAAAAACTCTCCAAATGACTCCTCCAACCATATTATGATGTTGCCCAAGTTTTGGGTTCGATCCGATATCAATAGGTGTGAGAAATTGGACAATTCAAGTTCAACCGCAGTTCGTTACAAATTGGATTTCACTCAAAACTCACAAAATGACTCCTCCCAACATATTATGATGTTGCCCAAGTTTTGGGCTCGTTCCAAAATCAATAGTTATAAGAAATTGGACAATTGAAGTTCAACGGTACTTCGTTCCTAATTGGAGTGGTTGGTTGTTGTGTAGATACAGCTGCACCAAAATGGATTCAGTTGCATCCTCAACTTGTGATACTCGCAAGTGCACGAGCCGTTGGTAGTTTAGCATATGTAAGTGCGAGGTCGATCCCACGAGGATTGGTGATTGAATGATCCAATTCATTTCCCTACACAAAACATAAATGAAAACAAAAGGAAATAAATACAACAAGAAAGAAAGAAAATAACTAACTCAAGCAGATAAGTTCCCAAGTTCAATTTAGATTAATGGATTGATTCTAGCTAAAGTATGATTAAGCCATGGTGTGTGGTCATAACCTTGTGTTCCTAATTCCCTAATTTGATCATTTGTTGTCTAACCTAAAATTAAGCATTAGGAACCCATTAAGCATAGAAGAACAATTTAAACAACCAAGCATGTATCTAATCCCTGTTGTCGAATGTCCATACATACTCTTCCTATTCATAGTTCAATTCGAATTAAAGCATGGTGTCTACTCTTAATTCAAACCAAGATAGCTAACATGCAAGCCTAAATGGTGATCAATCATTCAAACTAGCATATTAACTTATAAGCATAATGAATAAGAACAAAAATCATAATTGAAACTTGGAAACGAATCAAACTTGAAACTAAAGAAAAGAATTTACATAACAATGAAAATTAAGTAGAACTTGGAAAAACTTAAGGAGAATTTCAACACAAAAGATTTCATTACAACAATTGAAAACTAGAAAGAGAAACTAAGAGAATTTGAGGGAGAGAAGGGAAGGGAGCTCTAGAGAAGTGTTTGAGAGCTCCCCCCCTTGGGGTGTGTTTACAAGCTTGGGAAACCTCACTATATATAGGCCTAAGGAAGCTGAAAATCTGAATTAAGTATGGCTAATGCATACAACACTTGTTTTATAAAATCTGAAATGGTTGATGCACTTCACTAATGCATACAACACTTCCATTATAAAATCTGAAATGGTTGATGCACTTCACTAATAAATCCCACCAGCAGCCCTAGCTCATCTTCATGTCACCATGACCAAGCTTCCAACCAGAAATAATAGCTCATCCTGAGGTCAGCATGACCAGCAACTTCAAGGGCTTACGAATTGGGCTTCCCTTAAGCAAATTAAGACTTTAAGCACTCAAACTTGAAGTTCAGAATGTCTTCTTTCCAGCCATATATCATTTGGGCCAATCCAAGGTCGGAGGAGGAAGTTAAGGCCAAAACAAATTGCTAACTCATTTTGCGCGCTGATAAAATCCATCCTGAGCATGGCTCTGTGTTTGCTAGGTAACAGACTCCATATTTGTCCAATGGGGCTGAATTTTGGATATGTTATAGTACACACCCATTGGAACAACTTTCATGAAGAATGTGGCCTCATCCGAGCTATGTAGGTTGCTGAAACAAAGCTTACAATATGACCTACGAAACTGAGCTGGCAGGGGACTGTAGCCAAAATTGAGTTTGTCTTTAAGCTCTTCATCCATTCATCCAAATTAGGCCCTAACATGCATGGATTGCATCATTTACTATCCAAAGCCCTCATTATTACCTAAAGCTCAATGAACTGAAAGATAAACACAAAAAGGATTAAAAGCACAAGTTTAACTCAAAAACATAACCAAATCATAAGCTAGAAGGGTACAAAATGATATGTAAATATGCACCGATCAAATACCCCCAAACCTAGATTTTGCTAGTCCTCGAGCAAAACAACACAAAACAAAGTTTAAAACAAAACAAGAAGTTAACTAGACCACTTTCGTAGGTAACTCGATTGCATTGAGCGAATGCAACAAGCCTTTAAACCTCTAGGCATCCCTAGTAGGAGGAGTTGTGTCTCCTGAGGGTTTAACAGATACGATACCCACAAACGTTTTTCTAACTCTACAAAACAAAATGGTTAGAAAACTTAATAGATTTGTTAGTCCTTAAGCAAAAACAAAAACAAAAACCAAAACAAAAATAATTACAAAAACAAAAACAAAAATAAAAGAAATAAAAATACAACTCAAAACAATCTTTCCGAACATTTTCTGAAGAGAAATGACTCATGCACATGACTCAAAAATTTTAACAATAAAAACTCAATTTTAGAAATTATTTACAAGGCGGCAAAGTTCAAAACACAACATGCTCAAAGTGTGGTAGTGTGATAGCCAAATGTAACAAATTCCCCAATCTTAGTTTTCACACAATTTCAAAAATCATACAAAGCACAAATTCAACTTCAAATCTCACCAAAGTTGTCCTCTCACAAATGAATCACTCAGAAGAGGGCTATAATGCAACACTCAGTTATAAACATGAGATTAGAGTTAAACCATAAAGACTTAACTCGAAATAGAAAGATGAAGAACTTGCATTAATATGATCTCAAGAAGGATGCCAAACACTTAAAAGTAAGAAAATGCATGCAATTCAACCATATGACATTTAAGATCAATTTAGGTCTTTAGCATAGGTTGTAATGGGGCCAAGGGTGTAAGGTGAGTAAGAAATGAAGGGTATGGATAAAACAAAGTCCAAGAAACTCAAAATATAAGAGCATAAAACAATTGTTTACAAGACTTCGAATCATCACGATTAGATTTTTTCTTTTACACGATCAAAACTCCTTATACCTTCATTTACAATTATTCATACTCCTTTCCTTGAATTGAACAAACACCAATTTATTTAGAAGGCCCAAAAATGAAACCCAAAAATGAAATTTCATTCAACCACGAGTTTATCACAATTTTTTCTCTTTTCTTTTCTTTTCTTTCACCAATTGAGTGAATTTTTTTTTTCTTTATGTAATATCCCTTCCCAAACTTAGCATGAAAAACACATCCGAATTAGAGCTCATGAGTTCCTTAGAAAGGTAAATTCTTATTTTTCGGGCTAAGGTGAGGAAATATAATTGGTAAAATGAAAGAAAAGGTTTACATGTAGGCTCAAAATGGTTAACAATGGAAAATCATGCTTAAGCATGCATAAGGTTAGCTTGAAAGGCACAAACGATCCAAAGAGGGCCTTAATATCACTTCTTAAATGTCATGAAATCAAATTGCATAAGAATGAATGACTTTTAAGTGTTCAACCAAATCAATGAATAATGAGATCAACAACTTTGATGACAAGAAAATAAGAGTATGTATATAACACTCATGAATTGAAGTACAAGGCTCAAAAGCTCACTTTATATAGTTGGTTAAATAAGTCTAATTTATGATTCATACAATTCTTTAGATCATGCAAATCCTTTAATTGGAAAATTATGAAACAAATGGCAAGTGCAAAGAAGGTTTCGAACATGTCATGCTAGAACGATGCCAAATTAATTAATTAATTAATTATTATTTTTTTACAATAAAAATTTACAAGGAAAAAAAATAAATAAAAAATAAAATTCAATTTTTTATTTAAGTCATGCAACATTTATCACAATCTCATCAAATGTGTTCGGAAAGTGACTAAACAAAACAAGATTCAAAACAAGAAAGAAATTTAAAATTTTTTTATTTTTTATTTTTTTAAAATTTTAAGAAAAACCAAGTTTACTTGCTAAACTCCAATACCCCCAAACCTAGAAATGAGCATTGTCCTCAATGTTTAAAAATTAGCCACAAACAATGTCATAACAACAAATGAAAGGTATTAAAGCAAATAAAAAAAAATCACAAAATCACAAAAGAAAAGAAAAACAAAATAATTATAAAATAAAAATTACAACACAAACAAACAAAAAAAAAAAAAAATGAAACAGTAAACCCTAATCACACAATTCTGAAACCCAAAAAAATTTTGAAGCCCAAAGCCCACAATTTCGAAACACAAACCACGGTGAATTTAACCCACTTTGAAACCCAAACTAAAGTGAAACCCGACCCACAATTTGTTTACATTTCCGGCTTTTTATTATTATTTAGTTTTGTAAAAACAAACTATCGAACCGTGATTAGCAACACAAAGAGCGGGATTTTAACATGGGTCATGATGTCTCGGTTCAGTGTAAGGGACCAACAGACAGGGCGAGACACGTGTCGACACATAGAGGCGCCGCAGACTCCACAAGCAAAAATTACGGGCTCATGGAAAGGCGCGAAGACTTTACTGAACGCGTTCGTTCAGAAAAGACACGTCATGATAAATGAGTTGGGTATGGTTGGAAGGCGAGAAGGTTGTGGGACTCAAGGAATGCTTGGAGATTCAGAAAATGCTCAGATGCTGTAATGGCTAGGGTTTGTCAAAGACTAAGTCTATAAGAAAGGGTGAAAAAAACGCAAACTCAGAAACACACAAAAGAGAAAAGAAAGAAAGAAGAAAAGAGAGTGAGAAATCAAATGGCCTCTAACTACCCATTTTCGTTGGATCTCAACCTAGCTCCACCGACTCAGACACGAGGCCAAGCAGCGGCACCAGTATGGATGCCCTACTTTGCTTCCGCACGGGGGCCTGTGACAGTAACTGACTCAATACTCCTGGACAACGATGTTGCCATTGGAGTGGCTAGAAATTTAGTGACTCCTAAAGATATACGTGTTCTGGGGACAAGGGATGACAACCGGGTCGTGAGCGATGCCCTGGCACTGAGCGTGCAGAGTACAGCAACAGTCGCAAGTTTGGGTCATCGCCTACTTGCGAAGTCCCATGAGGTAGAGGTGCTCAAAGCTCAGTTGGCGGCGGAGCGAAGTATGGTTGAAGATTGTCAGAGTGCTATAAAAAGCTTGAAAAGGGAAAGGTCAAGGATAGTGGAGGTGAATCGACACCAGCTAGAAGTATTGCGGGACGAGAATAAAAACCTATCAAAGATGGTAGAGTTGTATTCTCGCGACATGCGAAAGCAGCTGGAGGACCTAGACAGACCGGGTAAACGCAAACAAGCAGATCGTGAGAGTAGTTACGCTCAAGCTAAGATTGCGATCTTTGGGAGCTCAAGTGATGAGCCCCAAGAAGCTGTGCGTGAAGCCCCGGAAGAGGACAGCCAGAGGGCCAAACTCAAAGCTCCAATGGTCGAGACACCAAGCACTGAGAAGAAATGACTTCTACTGCATTATTGATGTTTTTATTTTATTTTATTTTATTTTTTTTGGTTGTTTTTGTCTTTATTTTGTTTTGGAAATAAAAGAGTAAATTTGCAAAAGGAAAAAGAAAGCACACTTTCCAAACTTAAATCAAACGAAGACGACAAACGGAAATGGAAGCACAGTTCCCTAACTAAAATAAAATAAAGATGATAGCCGAAAGGGAAAGGCAAAAACACAAAGCTCTAGAAAATGAAAGTAACGGGCAAAAACATTAAACACCAGAAAACACGGAAAAAAGTAAAGTAAAAGTAAAGGTGCTCCCCCTTGAAGCGATTAGGTCGAGCATGCCTGGGAAATCTGAAATGGTGTTGGCTCTCTCTCATCAGCATATGTCTATTTAAACCACACCTCTGCAAGCGGATGATACCCAGCATTTCTTCCTGCAACTCAAGGAAAAACATCAAAAAATCCAGAAACAGAAAAAAAAATGGCATCCTCATGCACTCACCTTGATGATCTCAACCTTGAGCTCTCACTTGCACCACCGAATGCCCAGACAAGGGCTCCTCCAAACACTGTCTTTCCAAACTCTTCATATCATCACGGCACGGCCTCAAACTTTGCTGAGGTAATACCGAACTTTTCTGAGGCACTGTCGAACAGAGCAGTGCTGCTAGGAGGCATGATTAGCAGCAAGCTCACTCCGACAGATCATCTGCATGTGGCACAGAGGTCTGATAAGGCAGCGGTAGAGGAGTCCCACAATTTAACTGTGCTCCACGCGGTCTCCGCTACCAATTTGGGCATGCGATTACTGGCGAGGACAAGGGAGTGTGCCGCGATGAGCGAGGAAATAGCTTCCTTGAAGGCTATGGTGGCGGACTTGCAGAAGCGTCTCTACTGTGCCAAGTTTTTCTTAAAATTTTAAGAAAAACCAAGTTTACTTGCTAAACTCCAATAATTTACATAATGAAAAGTAAAGTGGAACTAAGAAAAAACTTAAGGAGAATTTCAACACAAAAGATTTCATTACAACAATTGAAAACTAGAAAGAGAAACTAAGAGAATTTGAGGGAGAGAAGGGAAGGGAGCTCTAGAGAAGTGTTTGAGAGCTCCCCCCCTTGGGGTGTGTTTACAAGCTTGGGAAACCTCACTATATATAGGCCTAAGGAAGCTGAAAATCTGAATTAAGTATGGCTAATGCATACAACACTTGTTTTATAAAATCTGAAATGGTTGATGCACTTCACTAATGCATACAACACTTCCATTATAAAATCTGAAATGGTTGATGCACTTCACTAATAAATCCCACCAGCAGCCCTAGCTCATCTTCATGTCACCATGACCAAGCTTCCAACCAGAAATAATAGCTCATCCTGAGGTCAGCATGACCAGCAACTTCAAGGGCTTACGAATTGGGCTTCCCTTAAGCAAATTAAGACTTTAAGCACTCAAACTTGAAGTTCAGAATGTCTTCTTTCCAGCCATATATCATTTGGGCCAATCCAAGGTCGGAGGAGGAAGTTAAGGCCAAAACAAATTGCTAACTCATTTTGCGCGCTGATAAAATCCATCCTGAGCATGGCTCTGTGTTTGCTAGGTAACAGACTCCATATTTGTCCAATGGGGCTGAATTTTGGATATGTTATAGTACACACCCATTGGAACAACTTTCATGAAGAATGTGGCCTCATCCGAGCTATGTAGGTTGCTGAAACAAAGCTTACAATATGACCTACGAAACTGAGCTGGCAGGGGACTGTAGCCAAAATTGAGTTTGTCTTTAAGCTCTTCATCCATTCATCCAAATTAGGCCCTAACATGCATGGATTGCATCATTTACTATCCAAAGCCCTCATTATTACCTAAAGCTCAATGAACTGAAAGATAAACACAAAAAGGATTAAAAGCACAAGTTTAACTCAAAAACATAACCAAATCATAAGCTAGAAGGGTACAAAATGATATGTAAATATGCACCGATCATTGGTGTATTCCATACTTCAAGCGATTGGATTTCACTCAAAACTCACCAAATGACTCCTCCCACCATATTATGATGTTGCCCAAGTTTGGAGCTCGATTCGAAATCAATATTTGTGAGAAATTGGACAATTCAAGTTCAACGGCAGTTCGTTCCTAATTGGAGTGGTTGGTGTATTCCATACTTCTAGCGATTGGATTTCACTCAAAACTCACCAAATAACTCATCCCACCATATTTTGAAGTTGCCCAAGTTTTGGGCCCGATCCGAAATCAATAAGTGTGAGAAATTGGACAATTCAAGTTCAACGGCAGTTCGTTCCTAATTGGAGTGGTTGGTGTATTCCGTACTTCTAGCGATTGGATTTCACTCAAAACTCTCCAAATGACTCCTCCCACCGTATTATGATGTTGCCCAAGTTTTGGACTCGATCCGAAATCAATAGGGGAAAGGAATTGGACAATTCAAGTTCAACGGCAGTTCGTTCCTAATTGGAGTGGTTGGTGTATTCCATACTTCTAGCGATTGGATTTCACTCAAAACTCACCAAATGACTCCTCCCACCACATTATGATGTTGCCCAAGTTTGGGGCTCCATCCGAAATCAATAGGTGTGAGAAATTGGACAATTCAAGTTCAACGGCAGTTCGTTACAAATTGAAGTGGTTGGTGTATTCCATACTTCTACCTAATGGATTGCACTCAAAACTCACCAAATGACTCCTCCCACCTTATTATGATATTGCCCAAGTTTTGGGTTCGATCCGAAATCAATAGGTATGAGAAATTGGACAATTCAAGTTCAACGGCAGTTCGTTCCTAATTGGAGTGGTTGGTGTATTCCATACTTCTAGCGATTGGATTTCACTCAAAACTCACCAAATGACTCCTCCCACCACATTATGATGTTGCCCAAGTTTGGGGCTCCATCCGAAATCAATAGGTGTGAGAAATTGGACAATTTAAGTTCAACGGCAGTTCGTTACAAATTGAAGTGGTTGGTGTATTCCATACTTCTACCTAATGGATTGCACTCAAAACTCACCAAATGACTCCTCCCACCTTATTATGATATTGCCCAAGTTTTGGGTTCGATCCGAAATCAATAGGTGTGAGAAATTGGACTATTCAAGTTCAACGGCAGTTCGTTCCTAATTGGAGTGGTTGGTGTATTCCACACTTCTAGCGATTGGATTTCACTCAAAACTCACCAAATGACTCCTCCCACCACATTATGATGTTGCCCAAGTTTAGGGCTCCATCCGAAATCAATAGGTGTGAGAAATTGGACAATTCAAGTTCAACGGCAGTTCGTTACAACTTGAAGTGGTTGGTGTATTCCATACTTCTACCTAATGGATTGCACTCAAAACTCACCAAATGACTCCTCCCACCTTATTATGATATTGCCCAAGTTTTGGGTTCGATCCGAAATCAATAGGTATGAGAAATTGGACAATTCAAGTTCAACGGCAGTTCGTTCCTAATTGGAGTGGTTGGTGTATTCCATACTTCTAGCGATTGGATTTCACTCAAAACTCACCAAATGACTGCTCCCACCATATTATGATGTTACCCAAGTTTTGGGCTCGATCCGAAATCCATAGGTGTTCCAAATTGGACAATTGAAGTTCAACGGCAGTTCGTTCCTAATTGGAGTGGTTGGTGTATTCCATACTTCTAGCGATTGGATTTCACTCAAAACTCACCAAATGACTCCTCCCACCACATTACGATGTTGCCCAAGTTTTGGGCTCGATCTGAAATCAAGAGGTGTGAGAAATTGGACAATTCAAGTTCAACGGAAGTTCGTTCCTAATTGGAGTGGTTGGTGTATTCCATACTTCTAGCGATTGGATTTCACTCAAAACTCACCAAATGACTACTCCCACCATATTGTGATGTTACCCAAGTTTTGGGCTCGATCCGAAATCAATAGGTGTGAGAAATTGGACAATTCAAGTTCAACGGCAGTTCGTTCCTAATTGGAGTGGTTGGTGTATTCCATACGTCTAGCGTTTGGATTTCACTCAAAAATCACCAAATGACTCCTCCCATCATATTATGATGTTGCCCAAGTTTTGGGCTCGATCTGAAATCAAGAGGTGTGAGAAATTGGACAATTCAAGTTCAACGGCAGTTCGTTCCTAATTGGAGTGTTTGGTGTATTCCATACTTCTAGCGATTGGATTTCACTCAAAACTCACCAAATGAATACTCCCACCATATTATGATGTTACCCAATTTTGGGCTCGATCCGAAATCCGTAGGTGTTCCAAATTGGACAATTCAAGTTCAACGGCAGTTCGTTCCTAATTGGAGTGGTTAGTTGATTCCATACGTATAGCGATTGGATTTCACTCAAAACTCTGCAAATGACTCCTCCCACCATATTGTGATGTTGCCCAAGTTTTGGGCTTGATCTGAAATCAAGAGGTGTGAGAAATTGGACAATTCAAGTTCAACGGCAGTTCGTTCCTAACTGGAGTGTTTGGTGTATTCCATACGTCTAGCGATTGGATTTCACTCAAAACTCACCAAATGAATACTCCCACCATATTATGATGTTACCCAATTTTGGGCTCGATCCGAAATCCATAGGTGTTCCAAATTGGACAATTCAAGTTCAACGGCAGTTCGTTCCTAATTGGAGTGGTTAGTTTATTCCATACTTCTAGCGATTGGATTTCACTCAAAACTCACCAAATGACTCCTCCCACCATATTATCTTGTTGCCCAAGTTTTGGGCTCGAACCGAAATCAATAGGTGTTCCAAATTGGACAATTCAAGTTCAACGTCTGTTCGTTCCTAATTGGAGTGGTTGGTGAATTCCATACTTCTATCGATTGGATTTCACTCAAAACTCACGAAATGACTCCTCCCACCATATTATGATGTTGGCCAAGTTTTGGGCTCGATCCGAAATTCATAGGTGTTCCACATTGGACAATTCAAGTTCAACGGCAGTTCGTTCCTAATTGGAGTGGTTAGTTTATTCCATACTTCTAGCGATTGGATTTCACTCAAAACGAACCAAATGACTCCTCCCACCACATTATCATGTTGCCCAAGTTTTGGGCTCGATCCGAAATCAATAGGTGTTCAAAATTGCACAATTCAAGTTCAATGGCAGTTCGTTCATAATTGGAGTGGTTGGTGTATTCCATACTTCTAGCAATTGGATTTCACTCAAAACTCACCAAATGACTCCTCCCACCATATTATGATGTTGCCCAAGTTTTGGGCTCGATCCGAAATCAATAGGTGTTCCAAATTGGGCAATTCAAGTTCAATCGCAGTTCGTTCCTAATTGGAGTGGTTGGTGTATTCCATAGTTCTTGCGATTGGATTTCACTCAAAAATCACCAAATGACTCCTCCCACCATCTTATCTTGTTGCCCAAGTTTTGGGCTCGATCTGAATTCAGTAGGTGTGAGAAATTGGACAATACAAGTTCAATGGCAGTTCGTTCGTAATTGGAGTGGTTGGTGTATTCCATACTTCTAGCGATTGGATTTCACTCAAAACACACCAAATGACTCCTCCCACCATATTATGATGTTGCCCAAGTTTTGGGCTCGATCCGAAGTCAATAGGTGTTCCAAATTGGGCAATTCAAGTTCAACCTCAGTTCGTTCCTAACTGGAGTGGTTGGTGTATTCCATACTTCTAGCAATTGGATTTCACTCAAAACTCACCAAATGACTCCTCCCACCATATTATCATGTTGCCCAAGTTTTGGGCTCGATCCGAAATCAGAAGGTGTGAGAAATTGGACAATTCAAGTTCAATGGCAGTTCGTTCATAATTGGAGTGGTTGGTGTATTCCATACTTCTAGCAATTGGATTTCACTCAAAACTCACCAAATGACTCCTCCCACCATATTATCATGTTGCCCAAGTTTTGGGCTCGATCCCAAATCAATAGGTGTGAGAAATTGGACAATTCAAGTTCAACGGCAGTTCGTTCCTAATTGGAGTGGTTGGTGTATTCCATACTTCTAGCGATTGGATTTCACTCAAAACTCACCAAATTACTCCTCCCACCATATTATGATGTTCCCCAAGTTTTGGGCTCGATCCGAAATCAATAGGTGTGAGAAATTGGACAATTCAAGTTCAACGGCAGTTCGTTCCTAATTGGAGTGGTTGGTGTATTCCATACTTCTAGCGATTGGATTTCACTCAAAACGCACCAAATGACTCCTCCCACCATATTATGATGTTGCCCAAGTTTTGGGCTCGATCCGAAATCAATAGGTGTGAGAAATTGGACAATTCAAGTTCAACGGCAGTTCGTTCCTAATTGGAGTGGTTGGTGTATTCCATACTTCTAGCGATTGGATTTCTCTCAAAACTCATCAAATGACTCCTCCCACCATATTATGATGTTGCCCAAGTTTTGGGCTCGATCCGAAATCAATAGGTGTTCAAAATTGCACAATTCAAGTTCAACGGCAGTTCGTTCCTAATTGGAGTGGTTGGTGAATTCCATACTTCTAGCGATTGGATTTCACTAAAAACTCACCAAATGACTCCTCCCACCATATTATGACATTGCCCAAGTTTTGGGCTCGATCCGAAATCAATAGGTGTTCCAAATTGGACAATTCAAGTTCAACGGCAGTTCGCTCCTAATTGGAGTGGTTGGTGTATTCCATACTTCTTGCGATTGGATTTCTCTCAAAACTCACCAAATGACTCCTCCCACAATATTATGATGTTGCCCAAGTTTTGGGCTCGATCCGAAATCAATAGGTGTTCCAAATTGGACAATTCAAGTTCAACGGCAGTTCGTTCCTAATTGGAGTGGTTGGTGTATTCCATAGTTCTAGCGATTGGATTTCACTCAAAACTCACCAAATGACTCCTCCCAACATATTATGATGTTGCCCAAGTTTTGGGCTCGATCCGAAATCAATAGGTGTTCCAAATTGGACAATTCAAGTTGAACGGCAGTTCGTTCCTAATTGGAGTGGTTGGTGTATTCCATACTTCTAGCGATTGGATTTCACTCAAAACTCACCAAATTACTCCTCCCACCATATTATGATGTTGCCCAAGTTTTGGGCTTGATCCGAAATCAATAGGTGTGAGAAATTGGACAATTCAAGTTCAACGGCAGTTCGTTCCTAATTGGAGTGGTTGGTGTATTCCATACTTCTAGCGATTGGATTTCACTAAAAACTCACCAAATGACTCCTCCCACCATATTATGACATTGCCCAAGTTTTGGGCTCGATCCGAAATCAATAGGTGTTCCAAATTGGACAATTCAAGTTCAACGGCAGTTCGCTCCTAATTGGAGTGGTTGGTGTATTCCATACTTCTTGCGATTGGATTTCTCTCAAAACTCACCAAATGACTCCTCCCACAATATTATGATGTTGCCCAAGTTTTGGGCTCGATCCGAAATCAATAGGTGTTCCAAATTGGACAATTCAAGTTCAACGGCAGTTCGTTCCTAATTGGAGTGGTTGGTGTATTCCATAGTTCTAGCAATTGGATTTCACTCAAAACTCACCAAATGACTCCTCCCAACATATTATGATGTTGCCCAAGTTTTGGGCTCGATCCGAAATCAATAGGTGTTCCAAATTGGACAATTCAAGTTGAACGGCAGTTCGTTCCTAATTGGAGTGGTTGGTGTATTCCATACTTCTAGCGATTGGATTTCACTCAAAACTCACCAAATTACTCCTCCCACCATATTATGATGTTGCCCAAGTTTTGGGCTTGATCCGAAATCAATAGGTGTGAGAAATTGGACAATTCAAGTTCAACGGCAGTTCGTTCCTAATTGGAGTGGTTGGTGTATTCCATACTTCTAGCAATTGAATTTCACTCAAAACGCACCAAATGACTCCTCCCACCATATTATGATGTTGCCCAAGTTTTGGGCTCGATCCGAAACCAATAGGTGTGAGAAATTGGACAATTCAAGTTCAACGGCAGTTCGTTCCTAATTGGAGTGGTTGGTGTATTCCGTACTTCAAGCGTTTGGATTTCACTCAAAACTCACCAAATGACTCCTCCCCCCATATTATGTTGTTGCCCAAGTCTTGGGCTCGATCCGAAATCAATAGGTGTTCCAAATTGGACAATTCAAGTTCAACGGCAGTTCGTTCCTAATTGGAGTGGTTGGTGTATTCCATACTTCTAGCGATTGGATTTCACTCAAAACTCCCAAATGACTCCCCCCACCATATTATGATGTTGCCCAAGTTTTGGGCTCGATCCGAAATCAATAGGTGTGAGAAATTGGACAATTCAAGTTCAACGGCAGTTCGTTCCTAATTGGAGTGGTTGGTGTATTCCATACTTCTAGCAATTGGATTTCACTCAAAACTCACCAAATGACTCCTCCCACCATATTATGATTTTGCCCAAGTTTTGGGCTCGATCCGAAATCAATAGGTGTTCCAAATTGGACAATTCAAGTTCAACGGCAGTTCGTTCCTAATTGGAGTGGTTGGTGTATTCCATACTTCTAGCGATTGGATTTCACTCAAAACGCACCAAATGACTCCTCCGACCATATTCTGATGTTGCCCAAGTTTTGGGCTCGATCCGAAATCAATAGGTGTTCGAAATTGGACAATTCAAGTTCAACGGCAGTTCGTTCCTAATTGGAGTGGTTGGTGTATTCCGTTCTTCAAGCGTTTGGATTTCACTCAAAACTCACCAAATGACTCCTCCCACCATATTATGATGTTGCCCAAGTTTTGGGATTGATCCGAAATCAATAGGTGTGAGAAATTGGACAATTCAAGTTCAACGACAGTTCGTTCCTAATTGGAGTGGTTGGTGTATTCCATACTTCTAGCGATTGGATTTCACTCAAAACTCCCGAATGACTCCCCCCACCATATTATGATGTTGCCCAAAGTTTGGGCTCGATCCGAAATCAATAGGTGTTCCAAATTGGACAATTCAAGTTCAACGGCAGTTCGTTCCAAATTGGAGTGGTTGGTGTATTCCATACTTCTAGCGTTTGGACTTCACTCAAAACTCACCAAATGACTCCTCCCACCATATTATGATGTTGCCCAAGTTTTGGGATCGATCCGAAATCAATAGGTGTGGGAAATTGGACAATTCAAGTTCAACAGCAGTTCGTTCCTAGTTGGAGTGGTTGGTGTATTCCATACTTCTAGCGATTGGATTTCATTCAAAACTCACCAAATGACTCCTCCCACCATATTATGTTGTTGCCCAAGTTTTGGGCTCGATCCGAAATCAATAGGTGTGAGAAATTGGTCAATTCAATTTCAACGGCATTTCGTTCCTAATTGGAGTGGTTGGTGTATTCCAAACTTCTAGCGATTGGATTTCACTCAAAACTCCCAAATGACTCCTCCCACCATATTATGATGTTGCCCAAGTTTTGGGCTCGATCCGAAATCAATAGGTGTGAGAAATTGGTCAATTCAATTTCAACGGCATTTCGTTCCTAATTTTAGTCGTTGGTGTATTCCATACTTCTAGCAATTGGATTTCCCTCAAAACACACCAAATGACTCCTCCCACCATATTATGTTGTTGCCCAAGTTTTGGGCTCGATCCGAAATCAATAGGTGTTCCAAATTGGACAATTCAAGTTCAACGACAGTTCGTTCCTAATTGGAGTGTTTGGTGTATTCCATACTTCTAGCGATTGGATTTCACTCAAAACGCACCAAATGACTCCTCCCACCATATTATGATGTTGCCCAAGTTTTGGGCTCGATCCGAAATCAATAGGTGTTCCAAATTGGACAATTCAAGTTCAACGGCAGTTCGTTCCTAATTGGAGTGGTTGGTGTATTCCATACTTCTAGCATTTGGATTTCACTCAAAACTCACCAAACGACTCCTCCCACCATATTATGATGTTGCCCAAGTTTTGGGATCGATCCGAAATCAATAGGTGTGAGAAATTGGTCAATTCAATTGCAACGGCATTTCGTTCCTAATTGGAGTGGTTGGTGTATTCCATACTTCTAGCGATTGGATTTCACTCAAAACTCACCAAATGACTCCTACCACCATATTATGATGTTGCCCAAGTTTTGGGCTCGATCCGAAATCAATAGGTGTTCCAAATTGGACAATTCAAGTTCAACGGCAGTTCGTTCCTAATTGGAGTGGTTGGTGTATTCCATACTTCTAGCGATTCGATTTCACTCAAAACACACCAAATGACTCCTCCCACCACATTATGATGTTGCCCGAGTTTTAGGCTCGATCAGAAATCAATAGGTGTTCCAAAATTGGACAATTCAAATTCAACGGCAATTCGTTCCTAATTGGAGTGGTTGGTGTATTCCATACTTCTAGCGATTGGATTTCACTCAAAACGCACCAAATGACTCCTCCCACCATATTATGATGTTGACCAAGTTTTGGGCTCGATCCGAAATCAATAGGTGTTCCAAATTGGTCAATTCAATTGCTACGGCATTTCGTTCCTAATTGGAGGGGTTGGTGTATTCCATACTTCTAGCGATTGGATTTCACTCAAAACTCACCAAATGACTCCTACCACCATAGCATGATGTTGCCCAAGTTTTGGGCTCGATCCGAAATCAATAGGTGTTCCAAATTGGACAATTCAAGTTCAACGGCAGTTCGTTCCTAATTGGAGTGGTTGGTGTATTCCATACTTCTAGCGATTCGATTTCACTCAAAACTCACCAAATGACTCCTCCCACCACATTATGATGTTGCCCGAGTTTTGGGCTCGATCAGAAATCAATAGGTGTTCCAAATTGGACAATTCAAATTCAACGGCAATTCGTTCCTAACTGGAGTGGTTGGTGTATTCCATACTTCTAGCGATTGGATTTCACTCAAAACGCACCAAATGACTCCTCCCACCATATTATGATGTTGCCCAAGTTTTGGGCTCGATCCGAAATCAATAGTTGTGAGAAATTGGACAATTCAAGTTCAACGGCAGTTCGTTCCTAATTGGAGTGGTTGGTGTTTTCCATACTTCTAGCGATTGGATTTCACTCAAAACTCACCAAATGACTCCTCCCACCATATTATGATGTTGCCCAAGTTTTGGGCTCGATCCGAAATTAATAGGTGTTCCAAATTGGACAATTCAAGTTCAACGGCAGTTCGTTCCTAATTGGAGTGGTTGGTGTATTCCATACTTCTAGCGATTGGATTTCACTCAAAACTCACCAAATGACTCCTCCCACCATATTATGATGTTGCCCAAGTTTTGGGCTCGATCCGAAATCAATAGGTGTTCCAAATTGGACAATTCAAGTTCAACGGCAGTTCGTTTCTAATTGGAGTGGTTGGTGTATTCCATACTTCTAGCGATTGGATTTCACTCAAAACGAACCAAATGACTCCTCCCACCATATTATGACGTTGCCAAAGTTTTGGGCTCGATCCGAAATCAATAGGTGTTCGAAATTGGACAATTCAAGTTCAACGACAGTTCGTTCCTAATTGGAGTGGTTGGTGTATTCCATACTTCTTGCGTTTGGATTTCACTCAAAACTCAGCAAATGACTCCTCCCACCATATTACGATGTTGCCCAAGTTTTGGGATCGATCCGAAATCAATAGGTGTGAGAAATTGGTCAATTCAATTGCAACGGCATTTCGTTCCTAATTGGAGTGGTTGGTGTATTCCATACTTCTAGCGATTGGATTTCACTCAAAACTCTCCAAATGACTCTTCCCACCATAGTACGATGTTGCCCAAGTTTTGGGCTCGATCCGAAATCAATAGTTGTTTCAAATTGGACAATTCAAGTTCAACGGCAGTTCGTTCCTAATTGGAGTGGTTGGTGTATTCCATACTTCTAGCGAGTGGATTTCACTCAAAACTCTCCAAATGACTCCTCCCACCAAATTATGGTGTTGCCCGAGTTTTGGGCTCGATCCGAAATCAGTAGGTGTTCCACATAGGACAATTCAAGTTCAACGGCAGTTCGTTCCTAATTGGAGTGGTTGGTGTATTCCATACTTCTAGCGATTGGATTTCACTCAAAACTCACCAAATGACTCCTCCCACCATATTATGATATTGCCCAAGTTTTGGGCTCGATCCGAAATCAATAGGTGTTCCAAATTGGACAATTCAAGTTCAACGGCAGTTCGTTCCTAATTGGAGTGGTTGGTGTATTCCGTACCTCTAGCGATTGGATTTCACTCAAAACTCACCAAATGACTCCTCCCACCATATTATGATGTTGCCCAAGTTTTGGGCTCGATCCGAAATCAATAGTTGTTTCAAATTGGACAATTCAAGTTCAACGGCAGTTCGTTCCTAATTGGAGTGGTTGGTGTATTCCATACTTCTAGCGAGTGGATTTCACTCAAAACTCTCCAAATGACTCCTCCCACCAAATTATGGTGTTGCCCGAGTTTTGGGCTCGATCTGAAATCAATAGGTGTTCCAAATAGGACAATTCAAGTTCAACGGCAGTTCGTTCCTAATTGGAGTGGTTGGTGTATTCCGTACCTCTAGCGATTGGATTTCACTCAAAACTCACCAAATGACTCCTCCCACCATATTATGATGTTGCCCAAGTTTTGGGCTCGATCCGAAATCAATAGGAGTTCCAAATTGGACAATTCAAGTTCAACGGCAGTTCGTTCCTAATTGGAGTGGTTGGTCTATTCCATACTTCTAGCGATTCGATTTCACTCAAAACGCACCAAATGACTCCTCCCACCATATTATGATGTTGCCCAAGTTTTGGGCTCGATCCGAAATCAATAGGTGTGAGAAATTGGACAATTCAAGTTCAACGGCAGTTCGTTCCTAATTGGAGTGGTTGGTGTATTCCATACTTCTAGCGATTGGATTTCACTCAAAACTCACCAAATGACTCCTCCCACCATATTATGATGTTGCCCAAGTTTTGGGCTCGATCCGAAATCAATAGGTGTTCCAAATTGGACAATTCAAGTTCAACGGCAGTTCGTTCCTAATTGGAGTGGTCGGTGTATTCCATACTTCTAGCAATTGGATTTGACTCAAAACTCACCAAATGACTCCTCCCACCATAGTATGACGTTGCCCAAGTTTTGGGCTCGATCCGAAATCTATAGGTGTTCCAAATTGGAAAATTCAAGTTCAACGGCAGTTCGTTCCTAATTGGAGTGGTTGGTGTATTCCATACTTCTAGCGATTGGATTGCACTCAAAACTCTCCAAATGACTCCTCCCACCACATTATGATGTTGCCCGAGTTTTGGGCTCGATCCGAAATCAATAGGTGTTCGAAATTGGACAATTCAAGTTCAACGGCAGTTCGTTCCTAATTGGAGTGGTTGGTGTATTCCATACTTCTAGCGATTGGATTTCACTCAAAACTCACCAAATGACTCCTCCCACCATATTATGATGTTGCCTAAGTTTTGGGCTCGATCCGAAATCAATAGGTGTTCCAAATTGGACAATTCAAGTTCAACGGCAGTTCGTTCCTAATTGGAGTGGTCGGTGTATTCCATACTTCTAGCAATTGGATTTGACTCAAAACTCACCAAATGACTCCTCCCACCATAGTATGACGTTGCCCAAGTTTTGGGCTCGATCCGAAATCTATAGGTGTTCCAAATTGGAAAATTCAAGTTCAACGGCAGTTCGTTCCTAATTGGAGTGGTTGGTGTATTCCATACTTCTAGCGATTGGATTGCACTCAAAACTCTCCAAATGACTCCTCCCACCACATTATGATGTTGCCCGAGTTTTGGGCTCGATCCGAAATCAATAGGTGTTCCAAATTGGACAATTCAAGTTCAACGGCAGTTCGTTCCTAATTGGAATGGTTGGTGTATTCCATACTTCTAGCGATTGGATTTCACTCAAAACTCACCGAATGACTCCTCCCACCATATTATGATGTTGCCCAAGTTTTGGGATCGATCCGAAATCAATAGGTGTGAGAAATTGGACAATTCAAGTTCAACGGCAGTTCGTTCCTAATTGGAGTGGTTGGTGTATTCAAAATTCTAGCGATTGGATTTCACTCAAAACTCACAAAATGACTCCTCCCACCATATTATGATGTTGCCCAAGTTTTGGGCTCGATCCGAAATCAATAGGTGTTCGAAATTGGACAATTCAAGTTCAACGGCAGTTCGTTCCTAATTGGAGTGGTTGGTGTATTCCATACTTCTAGCGATTGGATTTCACTCAAAACTCACCAAATGACTCCTCCCACCATATTATGATGTTGCCTAAGTTTTGGGCTCGATCCGAAATCAATAGGTGTTCCAAATTGGACAATTCAAGTTCAACGGCAGTTCGTTCCTAATTGGAGTGGTCGGTGTATTCCATACTTCTAGCAATTGGATTTGACTCAAAACTCACCAAATGACTCCTCCCACCATAGTATGATGTTGCCCAAGTTTTGGGCTCGATCCGAAATCAATAGGTGTTCCAAATTGGAAAATTCAAGTTCAACGGCAGTTCGTTCCTAATTGGAGTGGTTGGTGTATTCCATACTTCTAGCGATTGGATTGCACTCAAAACTCTCCAAATGACTCCTCCCACCACATTATGATGTTGCCCGAGTTTTGGGCTCGATCCGAAATCAATAGGTGTTCCAAATTGGACAATAAAAGTTCAACGGCAGTTCGTTCCTAATTGGAATGGTTGGTGTATTCCATACTTCTAGCGATTGGATTTCACTCAAAACTCACCGAATGACTCCTCCCACCATATTATGATGTTGCCCAAGTTTTGGGATCGATCCGAAATCAATAGGTGTGAGAAATTGGACAATTCAAGTTCAACGGCAGTTCGTTCCTAATTGGAGTGCTTGGTGTATTCAAAATTCTAGCGTTTGGATTTCACTCAAAACTCACAAAATGACTCCTCCCACCATATTATGATGTTGCCCAAGTTTCGGGCTCGATCCGAAATCAATAGGTGTTCCAAATTGGACAATTCAAGTTCAACGGCAGTTCGTTCCTAATTGGAATGGTTGGTGTATTCCATACTTCTAGGGATTGGATTTCACTCAAAACTCACCAAATGACTCCTCCCACCATATTATGATGTTGCCCAAGTTTTGGGCTCGATCCGAAATCAATAGGTGTGAGAAATTGGTCAATTCAATTGCAACGGCATTTCGTTCCTAATTGGAGTGGTTGGTGTATTCCATACTTCTAGCGATTGGATTTCTCTCAAAACTCACCAAATGACTCCTCGCACCATATTATGATGTTGCCCAAGTTTGGGGCTCGATCCGAAATCAATAGGTTTGAGAAATTGGACAATTCAAGTTCAACGGCAGTTCGTTCCTAATTGGAGTGTTTGGTGTATTCCATACTTCGAGCATTTGGATTTCACTCAAAACTCACCAAATGACTCCTCCCACCATATTATGATGTTGCCCAAGTTTTGGGCTCGATCCGAAATCAATAGGTGTTCCAAATTGGTCAATTCAATTGCAACGGCATTTCGTTCCTAATTGGAGTGGTTGGTGTATTCCATACTTCTAGCGATTGGATTTCTCTCAAAACTCACCAAATGACTCCTCGCACCATATTATGATGTTGCCCAAGTTTGGGGCTCGATCCGAAATCAATAGGTTTGAGAAATTGGACAATTCAAGTTCAACGGCAGTTCGTTCCTAATTGGAGTGGTTGGTGTATTCTATACGTCAAGCGATTGGATTTCACTCAAAACTCACCAAATGACTCCTCCCACCATATTATGATGTTGCCCAAGTTTTGGGCTCGATCCGAAATCAATAGGTGTGAGAAATTGGACAGTTCAAGTTCAACGGCAGTTCGTTCCTAATTGGAGTGGTTGGTGTATTCCATACTTCTAGCGATTGGATTTCACTCAAAACTCACCAAATGACTCCTCCCACCATATTATGATGTTGCCCAAGTTTTGGGCTCGATCCGAAATCAATAGGTGTTCCAAATTGGACAATTCAAGTTCAACGGCAGTTCGTTCCTAATTGGAGTGGTTGGTGTATTCCATACTTCTAGCGATTGGATTTCACTCAAAACTCACCAAATGACTCCTCCCACCATATTATGACGTTGCCCAAGTTTTGGGCTCGATCCGAAATCAATAGGTGTTCGAAATTGGACAATTCAAGTTCAACGGCAGTTCGTTCCTAATTGGAGTGGTTGGTGTATTCCATACTTCTAGCGTTTGGATTTCACTCAAAACTCACCAAGTGACTCCTCCCACCATATTATGATGTTGCCCAAGTTTTGGGATCGATCCGAAATCAATAGGTGTGAGAAATTGGTCAATTCAATTGCAACTGCATTTCGTTCCTAATTGGAGTGGTTGGTGTATTCCAAACTTCTAGCGATTGGATTTCACTCAAAACTCACCAAATGACTCCTCCCACCGTAGTATGATGTTGCCCAAGTTTTGGGCTCGATCCGAAATCAATAGTTGTTCCAAATTGGACAATTCAAGTTCAACGGCAGTTCGTTCCTAATTGGATTGGTTGGTGTAATCCATACTTCTAGCGATTGGATTTCACTCAAAACTCACCAAATGACTCCTCGCACCATATTATGATGTTGCCCAAGTTTGGGGCTCGATCCGAAATCAATAGGTTTGAGAAATTGGACAATTCAAGTTCAACGGCAGTTCGTTCCTAATTGGAGTGGTTGGTGTATTCCATACTTCTAGCGATTGGATTTCACTCAAAACTCACCAAATGATTCCTCCCACCATATTATGATGTTGCCCAAGATTTGGGCTCGATCCGAAATCAATAGGTGTTCCAAATCGGACAATTCAAGTTCAACAGCAGTTCGTTCCTAATTGGAGTGGTTGGTGTATTCCATACTTCAAGTGATTGGATTTCACTCAAAACTAACCAAACGACTCCTCCCACCATATTATGATGTTGCCCAAGTTTTGGGCTCGATCCGAAATCAATACGTGTAGAAAATTGGACAATTCAAGTTCAACGGCAGTTCGTTCCTAATTGGAGTGGTTGGTGTATTCCGTACTTCTAGCGATTGGATTTATCTCAAAACTCACCAAATGACTCCTCCCACCATATTATGATGTTGCCCAAGTTTGGGGCTCGATCCGAAATCAATAGGTGTGAGAAATTGGACAATTCAAGTTCAACGGCAGTTCGTTCCTAATTGGAGTGGTTAGTGTATTCCATACTTCTAGCGATTGGATTTCACTCAAAACTCACCAAAAGACTCCTCCCACCATATTATGTTGTTGCCCAAGTTTTGGGCTCGATCCGAAATCAATAGGTGTTCCAAATTGCACAATTCAAGTTCAACGGCAGTTCGTTCCTAATTGGAGTGGTTGGTGTATTCCATACTTCTAGCGATTGGATTTCACTCAAAACTCACCAAATGACTCCTCCCACCATATCATGATGTTGCCCAAGTTTTGGGCTCGATCCGAAATCAATAGGTGTTCCATATTGGACAATTCAAGTTCAACGGCAGTTCGTTCCTAATTGGAGTGGTTGGTGTATTCCATACTTATAGCGATTGGATTTCACTCAAAACTCACCAAATGACTCCTCCCACCATATTATGATGTTGCCCAGGTTTTGGGCTCGATCCGAAATCAATAGTTCTACAAAATTGGACAATTCAAGTTCAACGACAGTTCGTTCCTAATTGGAGTGGTTGGTGAATTCCATACTTCTAGCGATTGGATTTCACTCAAAACTCACCAAATGACTCCAACCACCATATTATGACGTTGCCCAAGTTTTGGTCTCGATCCGAAATCAATTGGTGTGAGAAATTGGACAGTTCAAGTTCAACGGCAGTTCGTTCCTAATTGGAGTGGTTGGTGTATTACATACTTCTAGCGTTTGGATTTCACTCAAAACTCACCAAAAGATTCCTCCCACCATATTATGATGTTGCCCAAGATTTGGGCTCGATCCGAAATCAATAGGTGTTGCAAATTGGACAATTCAAGTTCAATCGCAGTTCGTTCCTAAATGGAGTGGTTGGTGAATTCCATACTTCTAGCGATTCGATTTCACTCAAAACTCACCAAATGACTCCTCCCACCATATTACGACGTTGCCAAAGTTTTGGGCTCTATCCGAAATCATTAGGTGTTCCAAATTGGACAATTCAAGTTCAACGGCAGTTCGTTCCTAATTGGACTGATTGGGGTATTCCATACTTCTTGCGATTGGATTTCACTCAAAACTCCCCAAATGAGTCCTCCCACCATAATATGATGTTGCCCAAGTTTTGGGCTGGATCCGAAACCAATAGGTGTTCCAAATTGGGCAATTCAAGTTGAACGGCAGTTCGTTCCTAATTGGAGTGGTTGGTGTATTCCATCCTTCTAGTGATTGGATTTCACTCAAAACTAACGAAATGACTCCTCCCACCATATTATGAAGTTGCCCAAGTTTTGGGCTCGATCTGAAATCAATAGGTGTGAGAAATTAGACAATTCAAGTTCAACGGCAGTTCGTTCCTAATTGGAGTGGTTGGTGTATTCCATACTTCTAGCGAGTGGATTTCACTCAAAACTCACCAAATGAGTCCTCCCACCATATTATGATGTTGCCCAAGTTTTGGGCTCGATCCGAAATCAATAGGTGTGAGAAATTGGACAATTCAAGTTCAACGGCAGTTCGTTCCTAATTGGAGTGGTTGGTGTATTCCATACTTCTAGCAATTGGATTTCACCCAAAACTCACCAAATGACTCCTCCCACCATATTATCATGTTGCCCAAGTTTTGGGCTCGAACCGAAATCAATAGGTGTTCCAAATTGGACAATTCAAGTTCAACGGCTGTTCGTTTCTAATTGGAGTGGTTGGTGTATTCCATACTTCTAGCGATTGGATTTCACTCAAAACTCACCAAATGACTCCTGCCACCATATTATCATGTTGCCCAACTTTTGGGCTCGAGCCGAAATCAATAGGTGTGAGAAATTGGACAATTCAAGTTCAACGGCAGTTCGTTCCTAATTGGAGTGGTTGGTGTATTCCATACTTCAAACAATTGGATTTCACTCAAAACTCCCCAAATGATTCCTCCCACCATATTACGATGTTGCCCAAGATTTGGGCTCGATCCGAAATCAATAGGTGTTCCAAATTGGACAATTCAAGTTCAACAGCAGTTCGTTCCTAATTGGAGTGGTTGGTGTATTCCATACTTCTAGTGATTGGATTTCACTCAAAACTAACCAAATGACTCCTCCCACCATATTATGATGATGCCCAAGTTTTGGGCTCGATCCGAAATCAATAGGTGTTCCAAATTGGACAATTCAAGTTCAACGGCAGTTCGTTCCTAATTGGAGTGGTTGGTGTATTCCATACTTCTAGCGACTGGATTTCACTCAAAACTCACCAAATGACACCTCCCACCATATTATGATGTTGCCCAAGTTTTGGGCTCGATCCGAAATCAATAGGTGTGAGAAATTGGTCAATTCAATTTCAACGGCATTTCGTTCCTAATTGGAGTGGTTGGTGTATTCCATAATTCTAGCGATTGGATTTCACTCAAAATTCACCAAATGACTCCTCCCGCCATATTATGATGTTGCCCAAGTTTTGGGCTATATAAGAAATCAATAGGTGTTCCAAATTGGACAATTCAAGTTCAACGGCAGTTCGTTCCTAATTGGAGTGGTTGGTGTATTCCATACTTCTTGCGATTGGATTTCACTCAAAACTCACCAAATGACTCCTCCCACCATATTATGATGTTGCCCAAGTTTTGGGCTCGATCCGAAATCAATAGGTGTTCCAAATTGGACAATTCAAGTTCAACGGCAGTTCGTTCCAAATTGGAGTGGTTAGTGTATTCCATACTTCTAGCGATTGGATTTCACTCAAAACTCACCAAATGACGCCTCCCACCATATTATGTTGTTGCCCAAGTTTTGGGCTCGATCCGAAATCAATAGGTGTTCCAAATTGGACAATTCAAGTTCAACGGCAGTTCGTTCCTAATTGGAGTGGTTGGTGTATTCCATACTTCTAGCGATTGGATTTCACTCAAAACTCACCAAATGACTCCTCCCGCCATATTATGATGTTGCCCAAGTTTTGGGCTCGATCCGAAATCAATAGGTGTTCAAAATTGGACAATTCAAGTTCAACGGCAGTTCGTTCCTAATTGGAGTGGTTGGTGAATTCCATACTTCTAGCGATTGGATTTCACTCAAAACTCACCAAATGACTCCTCCCACCATATTATGACGTTGCCCAAGTTTGGGGCTCGATCCGAAATCAATAGGTGTTCCAAATTGGACAATTCAAGTTCAACGGCAGTTCGTTCCTAATTGGAGTGGTTGGTGTATTCCATACTTCTTGCGATTGGATTTCACTCAAAACTCACCAAATGACTCCTCCCACCATATTATGATGTTGCCCAAGTTTTGGGCTCGATCCGAAATCAATAGGTGTTCCAAATTGGACAATTCAAGTTCAACGGCAGTTCGTTCCTAATTGGAGTGGTTAGTGTATTCCATACTTCTAGCGATTGGATTTCACTCAAAACTCACCAAATGACGCCTCCCACCATATTATGTTGTTGCCCAAGTTTTGGGCTCGATCCGAAATCAATAGGTGTGAGAAATTGGACAATTCAAGTTCAACGGCAGTTCGTTCCTAATTGGAGTGGTTGGTGTATTCCATACTTCTAGCGATTGGATTTCACTCAAAACTCACCAAATGACTCCTCCCACCATATTATGATGTTGCCCAAGTTTTGGGCTCGATCCGAAATCAATAGGTGTTCAAAATTGGACAATTCAAGTTCAACGGCAGTTCGTTCCTAATTGGAGTGGTTGGTGAATTCCATACTTCTAGCGATTGGATTTCACTCAAAACTCACCAAATGACTCCTCCCACCATATTATGACGTTGCCCAAGTTTGGGGCTCGATCCGAAATCAATAGGTGTTCCAAATTGGACAATTCAAGTTCAACGGCAGTTCGTTCCAAATTGGAGTGGTTGGTGTATTCCATACTTCTTGCGATTGGATTTTACTCAAAACTCACCAAATGACTCCTCCCACCATATTATGATGTTGCCCAAGTTTTGGGCTCGATCCGAAATCAATAGGTGTTCCAAATTGGACAATTCAAGTTCAACGGCAGTTCGTTCCTAATTGGAGTGGTTGGTGTATTCCATACTTCTAGCGATTGGATTTCACTCAAAACTCACCAAATGACTACTCCCACCATATTATGATTTTCCCCAAGTTTTGGGCTCGATCCGAAATCCATAGGTGTTCCAAAATGGGCAATTCAAGTTGAACGGCAGTTCGTTCCAAATTGGAGTGGTTGGTGTATTCCATACTTCTAGCGATTGGATTTCACTCAAAACTCACCAAATGACTCCTCCCACCATATTATGATGTTGCCCAAGTTTTGGGCTCGATCCGAAATCTATAGGTGTTCCAAATTGGACAATTCAAGTTCAACGGCAGTTCGTTCCTAATTGGAGTGGTTGGTGTATTCCATACTTCTTGCGATTGGATTTCACTCAAAACTCACCAAATGACTCCTCCCACCATATTATGATGTTGCCGAAGTTTTGGGCTCGATCCGAAATCAATAGGTGTGAGAAATTGGACAATTCAAGTTGTACGGCAGTTCGTTCCTAATTGGAGTGTTTGGTGTATTCCGTACTTCTAGCGATTGGATTTCACTCAAAACGCACCAAATGACTCCTCCCACCATATTAGGACGTTGCCCAAGTTTTGGGCTCGATCCGAAATCAATAGGTGTTCCAAATTGGACAATTCAAATTCAACGGCAGTTCGTTCCTAATTGGAGTGGTTGGTGTATTTCATACTTCTAGCGATTGGATTTCACTCAAAACACACCAAATGACTCCTCCCACGATATTATGCTGTTGCCCAAGTTTTGGGCTCGATCCGAAATCAATAGGTGTTCCGAATTTGACAATTCAAGTTCAACGGCAGTTCGTTCCTAATTGGAGTGGTTGGTGTATTCCATACTTCTAGCGTTTGGATTTCACTAAAAACTCACCAAATGACTCCTCCCACCATATTTTGATGTTGCCCAAGTTTTGGGATCGATCCGAAATCAATAGGTGTGAGAAATTGGTCAATTCAATTTCAACGGCATTTCGTTCCTATTTGGAGTGGTTGGGGTATTCCATACTTCTAGCGATTGGATTTCACGCAAAACTCACCAAATGACTCCTCCCACCATATTATTATGTTGCCCAAGTTTTGGGCTTGATCAGAAATGAATAAGTGTTCCAAATTGGACAATTCAAGTTCAACGGCAGTTCGTTCCTAATTGGAGTGGTTGGTGTATTCCATACCTCTTGCGATTGGATTTCACTCAAAACTCACCAAATGACTCCTCCCACCATATTATGATGTTGCACCAGTTTTGGGATCGATCCGAAATCAATAGGTGTGAGAAATTGGTCAATTCAATTTCAACGGCATGTCGTTCCTAATTGGAGTGGTTGGTGTATTCCATACTTCTAGCGATTGGATTTCACTCAAAACTCACCAAATGACTCCTCCCACCATATTATGATGTTGCCCAAGTTTTGGGCTCGATCAGAAATCAATAGGTGTGAGAAATTGGACAATTCAAGTTCAACGGCAGTTCGTTCCTAATTGGAGTGGTTGGTGTATTCCATACTTCTAGCGATTGGATTTCACTCAAAACGCACCAAATGACTCCTCCCACCATATTATGATGTTGCCCAAGTTTTGGGCTCGATCCGAAATCAACAGGTGTGAGAAATTGGACAATTCAAGTTCAACGGCAGTTCGTTCCTAATTGGAGTGGTTGGTGTATTCCATACTTCTATCGATTGGATTTCACTCAAAACTCACCAAATGACTCCTCCCACCATATTATGATGTTGCCCAAGTTTTGGGCTCGATCCGAAATCAATAGGTGTTCGAAATTGGACAATTCAAGTTCAACGGCAGTTCGTTCCTAATTGGAGTGGTTGGTGTATTCCATACTTCTAGCGTTTGGATTTCACTAAAAACTCACCAAATGACTCCTCCCACCATATTTTGATGTTGCCCAAGTTTTGGGATCGATCCGAAATCAATAGGTGTGAGAAATTGGTCAATTCAATTTCAACGGCATTTCGTTCCTATTTGGAGTGGTTGGTGTATTCCATACTTCTAGCGATTGGATTTCACTCAAAACTCACCAAATGACTCCTCCCACCATATTATGATGTTGCCCAAGTTTTGGGCTCGATCCGAAACGAATAGGTGTTCCAAATTGGACAATTCAAGTTCAACGGCAGTTCGTTCCTAATTGGAGTGGTTGGTGTATTCCGTACCTCTTGCGATTGGATTTCACTCAAAACTCACCAAATGACTCCTCCCACCATATTATGATGTTGCCCAAGTTTTGGGCTCGATCCGAAATCAATAGGTGTGAGAAATTGGACAATTCAAGTTCAACGGCAGTTCGTTCGTAATTGGAGTGGTTGGTGTATTCCATAGTTCTAGCGATTGGATTTCACTCAAAACTCACCAAATGACTCCTCCCACCATATTATGATGTTGCCCAAGTTTTGGGCTCGATCCGACATCAATAGGTGTGAGAAATTGGACAATTCAAGTTGAACGGCAGTTCGTTCCTAATTGGAGTGGTTGGTGTATTCCATACTTCTAGCGATTGGATTTCACTCAAAACTCACCAAATGACTCCTCCCACCATATTATGATGTTGCCCAAGTTTTGGGCTCGATCCGAAATCAATAGGTGTTCCAAATTGGACAATTCAAGTTCAACGGCAGTTCGTTCCTAATTGGAGTGGTTGGTGTATTCCATACTTCTAGCGATTGGATTTCACTGAAAACGAACCAAATGACTCCTCCCACCATATTATGATGTTGCCCAAGTTTTGGGCTCGATCCGAAATCAATAGGTGTGAGAAATTGGACAATTCAAGTTCAACGGCAGTTCGTTCCTAATTGGAGTGGTTGGTGTATTCCAAACTTCTAGCGATTGGATTTCACTCAAAACTCACCAAATGACTCCTTGTTGCATTCCTAAGAGGACACAAATTAATGTACAAACAACCAATTAAAAATACCCGCAAGTGCACGAATCTATTGAAGTATAGATTATGTAAGTACGGGGTCGATCCCACGAAGAACTTGTCGGCTTCCTATAAGTTCTAATTTGAGTACGTAAAGAACACTTAATTGACACACCACAAATGCACAAATGCAAAATGGAAACTAAAAATGAGTAAAGAAGTGTAAAAGAAATGAAACAACACAAGAAAACTAAACAAAAACACAAACAGCATTTTCTATCGCCATTTTATCACCACTTTATCACCTGTGAACAGTGCCGTGAACAGTGAATAGTGCATCCTCAACTTGTGATACTCGCAAGTGCACGAGCCGTTCGGTAGTATAGCGTATGTAAGTGCGAGGTCGATCCCACGAGGATTGGTGATTGAATGATCCAATTCATTTCTCCTACACAAAACAGAAATGAAAAAGAAAGGAAATAAATAAAACAAGGAAGAAAGAAAATAACTAACTCAAGTAGATAAGTTCCCAAGTTCAATTAGATTAATGGATTGATTCTAGCTAAAGTATGATTAAGCCATGGTGTGTGGTCATAACCTTGTGTTCCTAATTCCCTAATTTGATCATTTGTTGTCTAACCTAAAATTAAGCATTAGGAACCCATTAAGCATAGAAGAACATTTTAAACAACCAAGTATGTATCTAATCCCTGTTGTCGAATGTCCATACATACTCTTCCTATTCATAGTTCAATTCGAATTAAAGCATGGTGTATACTCTTAATTCAAACCAAGATAGCTAACATGCAAGCCTAAATGGTGATCAATCATTCAAACTAGCATATTAACTTATAAGCATAATGAATAAGAACAAAAACCATAATTGAAACTTGGAAACTAATTCAACTTGAAAACTTAAGAAAAGAATTTACATAACAAAGAAAAATAAATTACAACTAAGAAAACATTAAAGAAAGCTAGAATTGAGAACTAGAAAGCAAAACTAAGAGAATTTGAGGGAGAGAAGGGAAGGGAGCTCTAGAGAAGTGTTTGAGAGCTCCCCCCCTTGGGGTGTGTTTACAAGCTTAGAGAACTTCCCTATTTATAGGCCTAGGGGAAGTGAAAATCTGAATTCAATATGGCTAATGCATACAACACTTGTTTTATAAAATCTGAAATGGTTGATGCACTTGTATTAGAAAATCTAAATTGGGTGATGCACTTGTATTAGAAAATCTTGAATTGGTTGATGCACTTCACCAATAGATCCCACCAGAAGCCCTAGCTCATCTTCATGTCACCATGACCAAGCTTCCAACCAGAAATGATAGCTCATACCTAGCTCACCATGACCAAGCATCCAACCAGCACATGCTGAGGTCAGCATGACCAGCAATTTCAAGGGCTTACAACTTGGGCTTCTCTTAATCAAATTAGGACTTTAAGCACTCGAAATTGAAGTTCAGAATGTCTTCTTTCCAGCCATATGTTATTTGGGCCAATCCAAGGTCGGAGGAGGAAGTTAAGGCCAAAACAAATTGGTAACTCATTTTCCGCGCTGATAAGATCCATCCTGAGCATGGTTCTGTGTTTGCTAGGTAACGGACTCCAGATTTATCCAATAGGGCTGAATTTTGGATATGTTATAGTACACACCAATTGGAACAACGTTCATGAAGAATGTGGCCTCATTCGAGCTATGTAGGTTGTTGAAACAAAGCTTGCAATATGACCTACGGAACTGGACTGGCAGGGGGCTGTAGCCAAAATGAGTTTGTCTTTAAGCTCTTCATCCATTCATCCAAATTAGGCCTTAACATGCTTGAATTGCATGAATTATGCTCTCTAAAGCCATCATTATTACCTAAAGCTCAATGAACTGAAAGATAAACACAAAAAGGATTAAAAGCACAAGTTTAACTCAAAAACATAACCAAATCATAAGCTAGAAGGGTACAAAATGATATACAATTATGAACCGATCAAATACCCCCAAACCTAGATTTTGCTAGTCCTCAAGCAAAACAAAAGGAAAACGAAGAAAAACAAAACAAAATAAGAAGTTAACTAGACCACTTTCGTAGGTAACTCGATTGCATTGAGCGTATGCAACAAGCCTTTAAACCTCTAGGCATCCCTAGTAGGAGGAGTTGTGTCTCCTGAGGGTTTAACAGATACGATACCCACAAACGTTTTACTGACTCTGTAAAACAAACTAATTAGAAAACTTAAAAGATTTGTTAGTTCTTAAGAAAAACAAAAAAAACAAAAAAAAACAAAAACGTTAACCTTCCAACCGGACAAAAATGTTAAACTTCATAGACATGGCTCAACAAGGAACAAAACAAGCACTAAGGAAGTTCTAAACATTATTCAAGTGCTACCACAATCTCACAAAAATCATGCTCAAGGTGTGTGTGTGAAGTAGCCATGAAGATACAACTCATGCTTCTCAAACAACAATATGAATTCCTGCAAGAATGAACACAAGTTTGCCAAGCTAAACCAAAATCAATAGGACTTTACTCATGGATGTAATGTAATGGTTAGAAAAGTAATGGATAATGAAGCACAAAGTCTAAGGAACAAAGTAGAGCATGTCATATAAACAAGATCATGGACATTTGAAATGTAAGGCACATAAATTGAAAAGCTCACAACACCAGATTTTGCAATTGAATCACTTCACAATTTGATTTTGACATTTACATACTTTGTATAATATTTGGCCCAATTTTGCGGCTCTTTACCCTAGATCACCTTGATTTCTCCTTATATCACCCTAGGGTCGTGACTACATTGGCCACACTTCTTTTCTCTTTTTCTTTGAATTTTTTTTTTTAATAGCTCATTTATTGCCTTGAATACATTACAATCTGAAATACAATCATACTCTACATGTCCCCTAGATGGTAGGATGTTTAATGGATGATAAGGTGATAGAAAGAAATGGCTAAGTGTTTGGGCACAAAAGGGTTTACAATGGAATATGTATTGTATGGGTTGATGGAGGAAAAAGAAATAGGCTTAACAAAGATGGCCTAAATCATATCTTAGTTATAACTTAACATTCCAGTGAATCACACAAGCAAAAATGCATACAATTGGGTAAGACATGCAAGAGTTGTATAATCATGGCTAAAGTGCATAGAAAGCTCAAGCATAATTATGTGAGACTTAGCTAGCAAAAGAATAAGATTCAGACCTAACACAATGCTTATCAAATTCCTAAGAGCCATATTAGAAGTTAGACTCATGATTTATCATTGGTGTGGGAAGGAAAACTGAAAATGACTCAAAGAAAAGAAACAGAAAAGAAAAACGTGAGGTTTCAAATTGCTGTTTTGCTCAATTTCAACATATAATCTGTTTTGACATGTAACTTTCAAACCACTTGGTCAAATTTAACGTTCTTTATGTCGTTGGATTCAGCATGAAAAAATGAAGAACACAGCGCGGACCAAACTTTCAAAACAGTAGCAGAAAAAAATTTGTAGCAATGAAGAAGCCTACGTTTTCAAACACAAACACACAAACTAAAAAACTTTCCAGCACCCCCAAACTTAAATTAAGCATTGTCCTCAATGTTAAAGCAAAGTAAAGATGATTGAGAACATGTAAATGATAAGGGGAAAAGTTAAGAAGAAGGTTTAGAAAGAAAAAAAAAAAGAATATATAAGCAACTCACGGATGACCAGTTAAGGGCCTCAGAAAACACAGCCAGGGGATCCGGGAAGGTTGGAGGGGTCACAATGGTCCCGCTTAAAACCCAAACTTCTTAGACACCGAAGGTGTCGCCTAAAGAACTCCTAGACACTGTATTGACGGAAGTGCTCACTGGAGTTACCATAAGTCAGCTTATATGAAAAATCTTTTTAAATTTTTAAATTTTAAATTTTTAAAAATTTTTTTTTTAAAAAAGAAATAGAAATTTAAAATAATAACAAATAAAGAGAAAGGATTGAAATGCTCCCCCTTGAAGCAATTAGGTCGAGCGTGATGCATTTGGAGGTCGCGACTTCTCCCACTACTCCACACTTCCTATCTTTGAAGTTGCCATCTCTCTCCATTTTTATTGAGCTATTTACATTGCTAAAACAAACACACACAAAAACTTGAAACGGAATTAAAGGATTACAAAATATTAAAAAAAAAAACTAAAAATGAAAAGGAAAAATCAACACAAGTCCAATTCCATGCTTCAAAGCAACAAGCACCAATGGGTTGTGTAAGCTGGGACTTAAACCCAGTTCTCTTGCTTGTTGGGCAATTGTCCTTTTCTGTTGGACTACAAACACAACATGTCCATTAACGTCATTAACTTTAAAACTTGAAATTGTCTAGTTAAGAAAAAAAAATAAAGTAGGAAAGCCAAATAGAATCAAACAATGTTACCGATCCCCGGCAACGGCGCCAAAAACTTGTTGCGTAGATACAGCTGTACCAAAATGGATTCAGTTGCATCCTCAACTTGTGATACTCGCAAGTGCACGAGCCGTTCGGTAGTATAGCGTATGTAAGTGCGAGGTCGATCCCACGAGGATTGGTGATTGAATGATCCAATTCATTTCTCCTACACAAAACAGAAATGAAAAAGAAAGGAAATAAATAAAACAAGGAAGAAAGAAAATAACTAACTCAAGTAGATAAGTTCCCAAGTTCAATTAGATTAATGGATTGATTCTAGCTAAAGTATGATTAAGCCATGGTGTGTGGTCATAACCTTGTGTTCCTAATTCCCTAATTTGATCATTTGTTGTCTAACCTAAAATTAAGCATTAGGAACCCATTAAGCATAGAAGAACATTTTAAACAACCAAGTATGTATCTAATCCCTGTTGTCGAATGTCCATACATACTCTTCCTATTCATAGTTCAATTCGAATTAAAGCATGGTGTATACTCTTAATTCAAACCAAGATAGCTAACATGCAAGCCTAAATGGTGATCAATCATTCAAACTAGCATATTAACTTATAAGCATAATGAATAAGAACAAAAACCATAATTGAAACTTGGAAACTAATTCAACTTGAAAACTTAAGAAAAGAATTTACATAACAAAGAAAAATAAATTACAACTAAGAAAACATTAAAGAAAGCTAGAATTGAGAACTAGAAAGCAAAACTAAGAGAATTTGAGGGAGAGAAGGGAAGGGAGCTCTAGAGAAGTGTTTGAGAGCTCCCCCCCTTGGGGTGTGTTTACAAGCTTAGAGAACTTCCCTATTTATAGGCCTAGGGGAAGTGAAAATCTGAATTCAATATGGCTAATGCATACAACACTTGTTTTATAAAATCTGAAATGGTTGATGCACTTGTATTAGAAAATCTAAATTGGGTGATGCACTTGTATTAGAAAATCTTGAATTGGTTGATGCACTTCACCAATAGATCCCACCAGCAGCCCTAGCTCATCTTCATGTCACCATGACCAAGCTTCCAACCAGAAATGATAGCTCATACCTAGCTCACCATGACCAAGCATCCAACCAGCACATGCTGAGGTCAGCATGACCAGCAACTTCAAGGGCTTACAACTTGGGCTTCTCTTAATCAAATTAGGACTTTAAGCACTCGAAATTGAAGTTCAGAATGTCTTCTTTCCAGCCATATGTTATTTGGGCCAATCCAAGGTCGGAGGAGGAAGTTAAGGCCAAAACAAATTGCTAACTCATTTTCCGCGCAGATAAGATCCATCCTGAGCATGGTTCTGTGTTTGCTAGGTAACGGACTCCAGATTTATCCAATAGGGCTGAATTTTGGATATGTTATAGTACACACCAATTGGAACAACTTTCATGAAGAATTTGGCCTCATTCGAGCTATGTAGGTTGTTGAAACAAAGCTTGCAATATGACCTACGGAACTGGACTGGCAGGGGGCTGTAGCCAAAATGAGTTTGTCTTTAAGCTCTTCATCCATTCATCCAAATTAGGCCTTAACATGCTTGAATTGCATGAATTATGCTCTCTAAAGCCATCATTATTACCTAAAGCTCAATGAACTGAAAGATAAACACAAAAAGGATTAAAAGCACAAGTTTAACTCAAAAACATAACCAAATCATAAGCTAGAAGGGTACAAAATGATATACAATTATGAACCGATCATATTCCATACTTCTAGCGATTGGATTTCACTCAAAACTCGCCAAATGAATCCTCCCACCATATTATGATGTTGCCCAAGTTTTGGGCTCGATCCGAAATCAGTAGGTGTGAGAAATTGGACAATTCAACTTCAACGGCAGTTCGTTCCTAATTGGAGTGGTTGGTGTATTCCATACTTCTAGCAATTGGATTTCACTCAAAACGCACCAAATGACTCCTCCCACCATATTATGATGTTGCCCAAGTTTTGGGTTCGATCCGAAATCAATAGGTGTGAGAAATTGGACAATTCAAGTTCAACGGCAGTTCGTTCCTAATTAGAGTGGTTGGTGTATTCCATACTTCTAGCGATTGGATTTCACTCAAAATTCCCCAAATGACTCCTCCCACCATATTATGATTTGCCCAAGTTTTGGGGTCGATCCGAAATCAATAGGTGTTCCAAATTGGACAATTCAAGTTCAACGGAAGTTCGTTCCTAATTGGAGTGGTTGATGTATTCCATACTTCTAGCGATTGGATTTCACTCAAAACTCACCAAATGACTCCTCCCACCATATTATGATGTTGCCCAAACTTTGGGCTCGATCCGAAATCAATAGGTTTTCCAAATTGGACAATTCAAGTTCAACGGCAGTTCGTTCCTAATTGGGGTGGTTGGTGTATTCCATACTTCTAGCGTTTGGATTTCACTCAAAACTCACCAAATGACTCCTCCCACCATATTTTCATGTTGCCCAAGTTTTGGGATCGATCCGAAATCAATAGGTGTGGGAAATTGGTCAATTCAATTTCAACGGCATGTCGATCCTAATTGGAGTGGTTGGTGTATTCCATACTTCTAGCGATTGGATTTCACTCAAAACTCACCGAATGACTCCTCCCACCATATTATGATGTTGCCCAAGTTTTGGGCTTGATCCAAAATCAATAGGTGTGAGAAATGGGACAATTCAAGTTCAACGGCAGCTCGTTCCTAATTGGAGTAGTTAGTGTATTCCACACTTCTAGCGATTGGATTTCACTCAAAACGCACCAAATGACTCCTCCCACCATATTATGATGTTGGCCAAGTTTTGGGCTCGATCCGAAATCAACAGGTGTTCCAAATTGGACAATTCAAGTTCAACGGCAGTTCGTTCCTAATTGGAGTGGTAGGTGTATTCCATACTTCTAGCGATTGGATTTCACTCAAAACTCACCAAATGACTCCTCCCACCATATTATGATGTTGCCCAAGTTTTGGGCTCTATCCGAAATCAATAGGTGTGAGAAATTGGACAATTCAAGTTCAACGGCAGTTCGTTCCTAATTGGAGTGGTTGGTGTATTCCATACTTCTAGCGATTAGATTTCACTCAAAACTCCCCAAATGACTCCTCCCACCATATTATGATGTTGCCCAAGTTTTGGGATCGATCCGAAATCAATAAGTGTGAGAAATTGGTCAATTCAATTTCAACGGCATTTCGTTCCTAATTGGACAATTCAAGTTCTACGGCAGTTCGTTCCTAATTGGAGTGGTTGGTGTATTCCATACTTCTAGTGATTGGATTTCACTCAAAACTCACCAAATGACTCCTCCCACCATATTATGATGTTGCCCAAGTTTTGGGCTCGATCCGAAATCAATAGGTGTGAGAAATTGGACAATTCAAGTTCAACGACAGTTCGTTCCGAATTGGGGTGGTTGGTGTATTCCATACTTCTAGCGATTGGATTTCACTCAAAACTCACCAAATGACTCCTCCCACCATATTATGATGTTCCCTAAGTTTTGGGCTCGATCCGAAATCAATAGGTGTGAGAAATTGGACAATTCAAGTTCAACGGCAGTTCGTTCCTAATTGGAGTGGTTGGTGTATTCCATACTTCTAGCATTTGGATTTCACTCAAAACTCACCAAATGACTCCTCCCACCATATTTTGATGTTGCCCAAGTTTTGGGATCGATCCGAAATCAATAGGTGTGGGAAATTGGTCAATTCAATTTCAACGGCATGTCGTTCCTAATTGGAGTGGTTGGTGTTTTCCATACTTCTAGCGATTGGATTTCACTCAAAACTCGCCAAATGAATCCTCCCACCATATTATGATGTTGCCCAAGTTTTGGGCTCGATCCGAAATCAGTAGGTGTGAGAAATTGGACAATTCAAGTTCAACGGCAGTTCGTTCCTAATTGGAGTGGTTGGTGTATTCCATACTTCTAGCGTTTGGATTTCACTCAAAACTCACCAAATGACTCCTCCCACCATATTATGATGTTGCCCAAGTTTTGGGCTCGATCCGAAATCAATAGATGTTCGAAATTGGACAATTCAAGTTCAACGGCAGTTCGTTACTAATTGGAGTGGTTGGTGTATTCCATACTTCTAGCGTTTGGATTTCACTCAAAACTCACCAAATGACTCCTCCCACCATATTATGATGTTGCCCAAGTTTTGGGATCAATACGAAATCAATTGGTGTGAGAAATTGGTCAATTCAATTTCAACGGCAGTTCGTTCGTAATTGGAGTGGTTGGTGCATTCCACACTTCTAGCGATTGGATTTCACTCAAAACTCACCAAACGACTCCTCCCACCATATTATGATGTTGCCCAAGTTTTGGGTCGATCCGAAATCAATAAGTGTGAGAAATTGGTCAATTCAATTTCAACGGCATTTCGTTCCTAATTGGAGTGGTTGGTGTATTCCATACTACTAAGGATTGGATTTCACTCAAAACTCACCAAATGACTCCTCCCACCATATTATGATGTTGCCCAAGTTTTGGATCGATCCGAAATCAATAGGTGTGAGAAATTGGTCAATTGAATTTCAACGGCATGTCGTTCCTAATTGGAGTGGTTGGTGTATTCCATACCTCTATCTATTGGATTTCACTCAAAACTCACCAAATGAATCCTCCCACCATATTATGATGTTGCCCAAGTTTTGGGCTCGATCCGAAATCAGTAGGTGTGAGAAATTGGACAATTCAAGTTCAACGGCAGTTCGTTCCTAATTGGAGTGGTTGGTGTATTCCATACTTCTAGCAATTGGATTTCACTCAAAACGCACCAAATGACTCCTCCCACCGTATTATGATGTTGCCCAAGTTTTGGGCTCGATCCGAAATCAATAGGTGTGAGAAATTGGACAATTCAAGTTCAACGGCAGTTCGTTCCTAATTGGAGTGGTTGGTGTATTCCATTCTTCTAGTGATTGGATTTCACTCAAAACTCACCAAATGACTCCTCCCACCATATTATGATGTTGCCCAAGTTTTGGGCTCGATCCGAAATCAATAGGTGTTCCAAATTGGACAATTCAAGTTCAACGGCAGTTCGTTCCTAATTGGAGTGGTTGGTGTATTCCATACTTCTAGCGATTGGATTTCACTGAAAACGAACCAAACGACTCCTCCCACCATATTATGATGTTGCCCAAGTTTTGGGCTCGATCCGAAATCAATAGGTGTTCCAAATTGGACAATTCAAGTTCTACGGCAGTTCGTTCCTAATTGGAGTGGTTGGTGTATTCCATACTTCTAGCGATTGGATTTCACTCAAAACTCACCAAATGACTCCTCCCACCATATTATGATGTTGCCCAAGTTTTGGTCTCGATCCGAAATCAATAGGTGTGAGAAATTGGACAATTCAAGTTCAACGGCAGTTCGTTCCTAATCGGAGTGGTTGGTGTATTCCATACTTCTAGCGAATGGATTTCACTCAAAACGCACCAAATGACTCCTCCCACCATATTATGATGTTGCCCAAGTTTTGGGCTCGATCCGAAATCAATAGGTGTGAGAAATTGGACAATTCATGTTCAACGGCAGTTCGTTCCTAATTGGGGTGGTTGGTGTATTCCATACTTCTAGCGATTGGATTTCACTCAAAACTCACCAAATGACTCCTCCCACCATATTATGATGTTCCCCAAGTTTTGGGCTCGATCCGAAATCCATAGGTGTTCCAAATTGAACAATTCAAGTTCAACGGCAGTTCATTCCTAATTGGAGTGGTTGGTGTATTCCATACTTCTAGCGTTTGGATTTCACTCAAAACTAACCAAATGACTCCTCCCACCATATTTTGATGTTGCCCAAGTTTTGGGATCGATCCGAAATCAATAGGTGTGGGAAATTGGTCAATTCAATTTCAACGGCATGTCGTTCCAAATTGGAGTGGTTGGTGTATTCCATACTTCTAGCGTTTGGATTTCACTCAAAACTCACCAAATGACTCTTCCCACCATATTATGATGTTGCCCAAGTTTTGGGATCAATCCGAAATCAATTGGTGTGAGAAATTGGTCAATTCAATTTCAACGGCAATTCGTTCCAAATTGGAGTGGTTGGTGTATTCCACACTTCTAGCGATTGGATTTCACTCAAAACTCACCAAATGACTCCTCCCACCATATTATGATGTTGCCCAAGTTTTCGGATCGATCCGAAATCAATAAGTGTGAGAAATTGGTTAATTCAATTTCAACGGCATTTTGTTCCTAATTGGAGTGGTTGGTGTATTCCGTACTACTAAGGATTGGATTTCACTCAAAACTCACCAAATGACTCCTCCCACCATATTATGATGTTGCCCAAGTTTTGGGTCGATCCGAAATCAATAAGTGTGAGAAATTGGTCAATTCAATTTCAACGGCATTTCGTTCCTAATTGGAGTGGCTGGTGTATTCCATACTACTAAGGATTGGATTTCACTCAAAACTCACCAAATGACTCCTCCCACCATATTATGATGTTGCCCAAGTTTTGGATCGATCCGAAATCAATAGGTGTGAGAAATTGGTCAATTCAATTTCAATGGCATGTCGTTCCTATTTGGAGTGGTTGGTGTATTCCATACGTCTATCTATTGGATTTCACTCAAAACTCACCAAATGAATCCTCCCACCATATTATGATGTTGCCCAAGTTTTGGGCTCGATCCGAAATCAGTAGGTGTGAGAAATTGGACAATTCAAGTTCAACGGCAGTTCGTTCCTAATTGGATTGGTTGGTGTATTCCATACTTCTAGCAATTGGATTTCATTCAAAACGCACCAAATGACTCCTCCCACCGTATTATGATGTTGCCCAAGTTTTGGGCTCGATCCGAAATCAATAGGTGTGAGAAATTGGACAATTCAAGTTCAACGGCAGTTCGTTCCTAATTGGAGTGGTTGGTGTATTCCATACTTCTAGCAATTGGATTTCACTCAAAATGCACCAAATGACTCCTCCCACCGTATTATGATGTTGCCCAAGTTTTGGGCTCGATCCGTAATCAATAGGTGTGAGAAATTGGACAATTCGAGTTCAACAGCAGTTCGTTCCTAATTGGAGTGGTTGGTGTATTCCATTCTTCTAGCGATTGGATTTCACTCAAAACTCACCAAATGACTCCTCCCACCATATTCTGATGTTGCCCAAGTTTTGGGCTCGATCCGAAATCAATAGGTGTTCCAAATTAGACAATTCAAGTTCAACGGCAGTTCGTTCCTAATTGGAGTGGTTGGTGTATTCCATACTTCTAGCGATTGGATTTCACTCAAAACTCACCAAATGAATCCTCCCACCATATTATGATGTTGCCCAAGTTTTGGTCTCGATCCGAAATCAATAGGTGTGAGAAATTGGACAATTCAAGTTCAACGGCAGTTCGTTCCTAATTGGAGTGGTTGGTGTATTCCATACTTCTAGCAATTGGATTTCACTCAAAACGCACCAAATGACTCCTCCCACCTTATTATGATGTTGCCCAAGTTTTGGGCTCGATCCAAAATCAATAGGTGTGAGAAATTGGACAATTCAAGTTCAACGGCAGTTCGTTCCTAATTGGAGTGGTTGGTGTATTCCAAACTTCTAGCGATTGGATTCCACTCAAAACTCACCAAATGACTCCTCCCACCATATTACGATGTTGCCCAAGTTTTGGGATCGATCCGAAATCAATAGGTGTGAGAAATTGGTCAATTCAATTTCAACGGCATTTCGTTCCTAATTTGAGTGGTTGGTGTATTCCTTACTACTAGCGATTGGATTTCACTCAAAACTCACCAAATGACTCCTCCCACCATATTATGATGTTGCCCAAGTTTTGGGCTCAATCCGAAATCAATAGGTGTGAGAAATTGGTCAAGTCAATTTCAACGGCATGTCGTTCCTAATTGGAGTGGTTGGTGTATTCCATACTTCTAGCGATTGGATTTCACTCAAAACTCGCCAAATGAATCCTCCCACCATATTATGATGTTGCCCAAGTTTTGGGCTCGATCCAAAATCAGTAGGTGTGAGAAATTGGACAATTCAAGTTCAACGGCAGTTCGTTCCTAATTGGAGTGGTTGGTGTATTCCATACTTCTAGCAATTGGATTTCACTCAAAACGCACCAAATGACTCCTCCCACCTTATTATGATGTTGCCCAAGTTTTGGGCTCGATCCAAAATCAATAGGTTTGAGAAATTGGACAATTCAAGTTGAACGGCAGTTCGTTCCTAATTGGAGTGGTTGGTGTATTCCATACTTCTAGCGATTGGATTTCACTCAAAACTCACCAAATGACTCCTCCCACCATATTATGATATTGCCCAAGTTTTGGGCTCGATCCGAAATCAATACGTGTTCCAAATTGGACAATTCAAGTTCAACAGCAGTTCGTTCCTAATAGGAGTAGTTGGTGTATTCCATACTTCTAGCGATTGGATTTCACTCAAAACTCACCAAATGACTCCTCCCACCATATTATGATGTTGCCCAAGTTTTGGTCTCGATCCGAAATCAATAGGTGTGAGAAATTGGACAATTCAAGTTCAACGGCAGTTCGTTCCTAATCGGAGTGGTTGGTGTATTCCATACTTCTAGCGATTGGATTTCACTCAAAACGCACCAAATGACTCCTCCCACCATATTATGATGTTGCCCAAGTTTTGGGTTCGATCCGAAATCAATAGGCGTGAGAAATTGGACAATTCATGTTCAACGGCAGTTCGTTCCTAATTGGGGTGGTTGGTGTATTCCATACTTCTAGCGATTGGATTTCACTCAAAACTCACCAAATGACTCCTCCCACCATATTATGATGTTCCCCAAGTTTTGGGCTCGATCCGAAATCCATAGGTGTTCCAAATTGGACAATTCAAGTTCAACGGCAGTTCGTTCCTAATTGGAGTGGTTGGTGTATTCCATACTTCTAGCGTTTGGATTTCACTCAAAACTAACCAAATGACTCCTCCCACCATATTTTGATGTTGCCCAAGTTTTGGGATCGATCCGAAATCAATAGGTGTGGGAAATTGGTCAATTCAATTTCAACGGCATGTCGTTCCAAATTGGAGTGGTTGGTGTATTCCATACTTCTAGCGATTGGATTTCACTCAAAACTCACAAAATGACTCCGCCCACCATATTATGATGTTGCCCAAGTTTTGGGATCGATCCGAAATAAATAGGTGTGAGAAATTTTTCAATTCAATTTCAACGGCAGTTCGTTCCTAATTGGAGTGGTTGGTGTATTCCATACTTCTAGCGATTGGATTTCACTCAAAACTCACCAAATGACTCCTCCCACCATATTATGATGTTGCCCAAGTTTTGTGCTCGATCCGAAATCAATAGGTGTTCCAAATTGGACAATTCAAGTTCAACGGCAGTTCGTTCCTAATTGGAGTGGTTGGTGTATTCCATACTTCCAGCGTTTGGATTTCACTCAAAACTCCCCAAATGACTCCTCCCACCATATTATGATGTTGCCCAAGTTTTGGGCTCGATCCGAAATCAATAGGTGTTCCAAATTGGACAATTCAAGTTCAACGGCAGTTCGTTCCTAATTGGAGTGGTTGGTGTATTCCATACTTCCAGCGTTTGGATTTCACTCAAAACTCACCAAATGACTCCTCCCACCATATTATGATGTTGCCCAAGTTTTGGATCGATCCGAAATCAATAGGTGTGAAAAATTGGTCAATTCAATTTCAACGGCATGTCGTTCCTAATTGGAGTGGTTGGTGTATTCCATACTTCTAGAGATTGGATTTCACTCAAAACTCACCAAATGAATCCTCCCACCATATTATGATGTTGCCCAAGTTTTGGGCTCGATCCGAAATCAGTAGGTGTTCCAAATTGGACAATTCAACTTCAACGGCAGTTCGTTCCTAATTGGAGTGGTAGGTGTATACCATACTTCTAGCGATTGGATTTCACTCAAAACGCACCAAATGACTCCTCCCACCATATTATGATGTTGCCCAAGTTTTGGGATCGATCCGAAATCCATAGGTGTGAGAAATTGGTCAATTCAATTTCGACGGCATTTCGTTCCTAATTGGAGTGGTTGGTGTATTCCAAACTAATAGCGATTGGATTTCACTCAAAACTCACCAAATGACTCCTCCCACCATATTATGATGTTGCCCAAGTTTTGGATCGATCCGAAATCAACAGGGGTGAAAAATTGGTCAATTCAATTTCGATGGCATGTCGTTCCTCATTGGAGTGGTTGGTGTATTCCATACTTCTAGCGATTGGATATCACTCAAAACTCACCAAATGAATCCTCCCACCATATTATGATGTTGCCCAAGTTTTGGGCTCGATCCGAAATCAGTAGGTGTGAGAAATTGGACAATTCAACTTCAACGGCAGTTCGTTCCTAATTGGAGTGGTTGGTGTATTCCATATTTCTAGCAATTGGATTTCACTCAAAACGCACCAAATGACTCCTCCCACCATATTATGATGTTGCCCAAGTTTTGGGCTCGATCCAAAATCAATAGGTTTGAGAAATTGGACAATTCAAGTTCAACGGCAGTTCGTTCCTAATTGGAGTGGTTGGTGTATTCCATACTTCTAGCGATTGGATTTCACTCAAAACTCACCAAATGACTCCTCCCACCATATTATGATGTTCCCCAAGTTTTGGGCTCGATCCGAAATCAATAGGTGTTCCAATTTGGACAATTCAAGTTCTACGGCAGTTCGTTCCTAATTGGAGTGGTTGGTGTATTCCATACTTCCAGCGATTGGATTTCACTCAAAACTCGCCAAATGAATCCTCCCACCATATTATGATGTTGCCCAAGTTTTGGGCTCGATCCAAAATCAGTAGGTGTGAGAAATTGGACAATTCAAGTTCAACGGCAGTTCGTTCCTAATTGGAGTGGTTGGTGTATTCCATACTTCTAGCAATTGGATTTCACTCAAAACGCACCAAATGACTCCTCCCACCATATTATGATGTTGCCCAAGTTTTGGGCTCGATCCAAAATCAATAGGTTTGAGAAATTGGACAATTCAAGTTCAACGGCAGTTCGTTCCTAATTGGAGTGGTTGGTGTATTATATACTTCTAGCGATTGGATTTCACTCAAAACTCACCAAATGACTCCTCCCACCATATTATGATGTTGCCCAAGTTTTGGGCTCGATCCGAAATCAATACGTGTTCCAAATTGGACAATTCAAGTTCAACAGCAGTTCGTTCCTAATTGGAGTGGTTGGTGTATTCCATACTTCTAGCGATTGGATTTCACTCAAAACGAACCAAATGACTCCTCCCACCATATTATGATGTTGCCCAAGTTTTGGGCTCGATCCGAAATCAATAGGTGTTCCAAATTGGACAATTCAAGTTCAACGGCAGTTCGTTCCTAATTGGAGTGGTTGGTGTATTCCATACTTCCTGCGATTGGATTTCACTCAAAACCCACCAAATGACTCCTCCCACCAAATTATGATGTTGACCAAGTTTTGGGCTCGATCCGAAATCAATAGGTGTTCCAAATTGGACAATTCAAGTTCAACGGCAGTTCGTTCCTAATTGGAGTGGTTGGTGTATTCCATACTTCCAGCGTTTGGATTTCACTCAAAACTCCCCAAATGACTCCTCCCACCATATTATGATGTTGCCCAAGTTTTGGGCTCGATCCGAAATCAATAGGTGTTCCAAATTGGACAATTCAAGTTCAACGGCAGTTCGTTCCTAATTGGAGTGGTTGGTGTATTCCATACTTCCAGCGTTTGGATTTCACTCAAAACTCACCAAATGACTCCTCCCACCATATTATGATGTTGCCCAAGTTTTGGATCGATCCGAAATCAATAGGTGTGAAAAATTGGTCAATTCAATTTCAACGGCATGTCGTTCCTAATTGGAGTGGTTGGTGTATTCCATACTTCTAGAGATTGGATTTCACTCAAAACTCACCAAATGAATCCTCCCACCATATTATGATGTTGCCCAAGTTTTGGGCTCGATCCGAAATCAGTAGGTGTTCCAAATTGGACAATTCAACTTCAACGGCAGTTCGTTCCTAATTGGAGTGGTAGGTGTATACCATACTTCTAGCGATTGGATTTCACTCAAAACGCACCAAATGACTCCTCCCACCATATTATGATGTTGCCCAAGTTTTGGGATCGATCCGAAATCCATAGGTGTGAGAAATTGGTCAATTCAATTTCAACGGCATTTCGTTCCTAATTGGAGTGGTTGGTGTATTCCAAACTAATAGCGATTGGATTTCACTCAAAACTCACCAAATGACTCCTCCCACCATATTATGATGTTGCCCAAGTTTTGGATCGATCCGAAATCAACAGGTGTGAAAAATTGGTCAATTCAATTTCGATGGCATGTCGTTCCTCATTGGAGTGGTTGGTGTATTCCATACTTCTAGCGATTGGATATCACTCAAAACTCACCAAATGAATCCTCCCACCATATTATGATGTTGCCCAAGTTTTGGGCTCGATCCGAAATCAGTAGGTGTGAGAAATTGGACAATTCAACTTCAACGGCAGTTCGTTCCTAATTGGAGTGGTTGGTGTATTCCATATTTCTAGCAATTGGATTTCACTCAAAACGCACCAAATGACTCCTCCCACCATATTATGATGTTGCCCAAGTTTTGGGCTCGATCCAAAATCAATAGGTTTGAGAAATTGGACAATTCAAGTTCAACGGCAGTTCGTTCCTAATTGGAGTGGTTGGTGTATTCCATACTTCTAGCGATTGGATTTCACTCAAAACTCACCAAATGACTCCTCCCACCATATTATGATGTTCCCCAAGTTTTGGGCTCGATCCGAAATCAATAGGTGTTCCAAATTGGACAATTCAAGTTCTACGGCAGTTCGTTCCTAATTGGAGTGGTTGGTGTATTCCATACTTCCAGCGATTGGATTTCACTCAAAACTCGCCAAATGAATCCTCCCACCATATTATGATGTTGCCCAAGTTTTGGGCTCGATCCAAAATCAGTAGGTGTGAGAAATTGGACAATTCAAGTTCAACGGCAGTTCGTTCCTAATTGGAGTGGTTGGTGTATTCCATACTTCTAGCAATTGGATTTCACTCAAAACGCACCAAATGACTCCTCCCACCATATTATGATGTTGCCCAAGTTTTGGGCTCGATCCAAAATCAATAGGTTTGAGAAATTGGACAATTCAAGTTCAACGGCAGTTCGTTCCTAATTGGAGTGGTTGGTGTATTATATACTTCTAGCGATTGGATTTCACTCAAAACTCACCAAATGACTCCTCCCACCATATTATGATGTTGCCCAAGTTTTGGGCTCGATCCGAAATCAATACGTGTTCCAAATTGGACAATTCAAGTTCAACAGCAGTTCGTTCCTAATTGGAGTGGTTGGTGTATTCCATACTTCTAGCGATTGGATTTCACTCAAAACGAACCAAATGACTCCTCCCACCATATTATGATGTTGCCCAAGTTTTGGGCTCGATCCGAAATCAATAGGTGTTCCAAATTGGACAATTCAAGTTCAACGGCAGTTCGTTCCTAATTGGAGTGGTTGGTGTATTCCATACTTCCTGCGATTGGATTTCACTCAAAACCCACCAAATGACTCCTCCCACCAAATTATGATGTTGACCAAGTTTTGGGCTCGATCCGAAATCAATAGGTGTTCCAAATTGGACAATTCAAGTTCAACGGCAGTTCGTTCCTAATTGGAGTGGTTGGTGTATTCCATACTTCCAGCGTTTGGATTTCACTCAAAACTCCCCAAATGACTCCTCCCACCATATTATGATGTTGCCCAAGTTTTGGGCTCGATCCGAAATCAATAGGTGTTCCAAATTGGACAATTCAAGTTCAACGGCAGTTCGTTCCTAATTGGAGTGGTTGGTGTATTCCATACTTCCAGCGTTTGGATTTCACTCAAAACTCACCAAATGACTCCTCCCACCATATTATGATGTTGCCCAAGTTTTGGATCGATCCGAAATCAATAGGTGTGAAAAATTGGTCAATTCAATTTCAACGGCATGTCGTTCCTAATTGGAGTGGTTGGTGTATTCCATACTTCTAGAGATTGGATTTCACTCAAAACTCACCAAATGAATCCTCCCACCATATTATGATGTTGCCCAAGTTTTGGGCTCGATCCGAAATCAGTAGGTGTTCCAAATTGGACAATTCAACTTCAACGGCAGTTCGTTCCTAATTGGAGTGGTAGGTGTATACCATACTTCTAGCGATTGGATTTCACTCAAAACGCACCAAATGACTCCTCCCACCATATTATGATGTTGCCCAAGTTTTGGGATCGATCCGAAATCCATAGGTGTGAGAAATTGGTCAATTCAATTTCAACGGCATTTCGTTCCTAATTGGAGTGGTTGGTGTATTCCAAACTAATAGCGATTGGATTTCACTCAAAACTCACCAAATGACTCCTCCCACCATATTATGATGTTGCCCAAGTTTTGGATCGATCCGAAATCAACAGGTGTGAAAAATTGGTCAATTCAATTTCGATGGCATGTCGTTCCTCATTGGAGTGGTTGGTGTATTCCATACTTCTAGCGATTGGATATCACTCAAAACTCACCAAATGAATCCTCCCACCATATTATGATGTTGCCCAAGTTTTGGGCTCGATCCGAAATCAGTAGGTGTGAGAAATTGGACAATTCAACTTCAACGGCAGTTCGTTCCTAATTGGAGTGGTTGGTGTATTCCATATTTCTAGCAATTGGATTTCACTCAAAACGCACCAAATGACTCCTCCCACCATATTATGATGTTGCCCAAGTTTTGGGCTCGATCCAAAATCAATAGGTTTGAGAAATTGGACAATTCAAGTTCAACGGCAGTTCGTTCCTAATTGGAGTGGTTGGTGTATTCCATACTTCTAGCGATTGGATTTCACTCAAAACTCACCAAATGACTTCTCCCACCATATTATGATGTTCCCCAAGTTTTGGGCTCGATCCGAAATCAATAGGTGTTCCAAATTGGACAATTCAAGTTCTACGGCAGTTCGTTCCTAATTGGAGTGGTTGGTGTATTCCATACTTCTAGCGATTGGATTTCACTCAAAACTCGCCAAATGAATCCTCCCACCATATTATGATGTTGCCCAAGTTTTGGGCTCGATCCAAAATCAGTAGGTGTGAGAAATTGGACAATTCAAGTTCAACGGCAGTTCGTTCCTAATTGGAGTGGTTGGTGTATTCCATACTTCTAGCAATTGGATTTCACTCAAAACGCACCAAATGACTCCTCCCACCATATTATGATGTTGCCCAAGTTTTGGGCTCGATCCAAAATCAATAGGTTTGAGAAATTGGACAATTCAAGTTCAACGGCAGTTCGTTCCTAATTGGAGTGGTTGGTGTATTCCATACTTCTAGCGATTGGATTTCACTCAAAACTCACCAAATGACTCCTCCCACCATATTATGATGTTGCCCAAGTTTTGGGCTCGATCCGAAATCAATACGTGTTCCAAATTGGACAATTCAAGTTCAACAGCAGTTCGTTCCTAATTGGAGTGGTTGGTGTATTCCATACTTCTAGCGATTGGATTTCACTCAAAACGAACCAAATGACTCCTCCCACCATATTATGATGTTGCCCAAGTTTTGGGCTCGATCCGAAATCAATAGGTGTTCCAAATTGGACAATTCAAGTTCAACGGCAGTTCGTTCCTAATTGGAGTGGTTGGTGTATTCCATACTTCCTGCGATTGGATTTCACTCAAAACCCACCAAATGACTCCTCCCACCAAATTATGATGTTGACCAAGTTTTGGGCTCGATCCGAAATCAATAGGTGTTCCAAATTGGACAATTCAAGTTCAACGGCAGTTCGTTCCTAATTGTAGTGGTTGGTGTATTCCATACTTCTAGCGATTGGATTTCACTCAAAACGCACCAAATGACTCCTCCCACCATATTATGATGTTGCCCAAGTTTTGGGCTCGATCCGAAATCAATAGGTGTTCCAAATTGGACAATTCAAGTTCAACGGCAGTTCGTTCCTAATTGGAGTGGTTGGTGTATTCTATACTTCTAACGATTGGATTTCACTCAAAACTCACCAAATGACTCCTCCCACCATATTATGATGTTGCCCAAGTTTTGGGCTCGATCCGAAATCAATAGGTGTTCCAAATTGGACAATTCAAGTTCAACGGCAGTTCGTTCCTAATTGGAGGGGTTGGTGTATTCCATACTTCTAGCGATTGGATTTCACTCAAAACGAACCAAATGACTCCTCCCACCATATTATGATGTTGCCCAAGTTTTGGGCTCGATCCGAAATCAATAGGTGTTCCAAATTGGACAATTCAAGTTCAACGACAGCTCGTTCCTAGTTGGAGTGGTTGGTGTATTCCATCCTTCTAGCGATTGGATTTCACTCAAAACTCACCAAATGACTCCTCCCACCATATTATGATGTTGCCCAAGTTTTGGGCTCGATCCGAAATCAATAGGTTTTCGAAATTGGACAATTCAAGTTCAACGGCAGTTCGTTCCTAATTGGAGTGGTTGGTGTATTCCATACTTCTAGCGTTTGGATTTCACTCAAAACTAACCAAATGACTCCTCCCACCATATTTTGATGTTGCCAAAGTTTTGGGATCGATCCGAAATCAATAGGTGTGGGAAATTGGTCAATTCAATTTCAACGGCATGTCGTTCCTAATTGGAGTGGTTGGTGTATTCCATACGTCTAGCGATTGGATTTCACTCAAAACTCACAAAATGACTCCTCCCACCATATTATGATGTTGCCCAAGTTTTGGGATCGATCCGAAATCAATAGGTGTGAGAAATTTTTCAATTCAATTTCAACGGCAGTTCGTTCCTAATTGGAGTGGTTGGTGTATTCCATACTTCTAGCGATTGGATTTCACTCAAAACTCACCAAATGACTCCTCCCACCATATTATGATGTTGCCCAAGTTTTGTGCTCGATCCGAAATCAATAGGTGTTCCAAATTGGACAATTCAAGTTCAACGGCAGTTCGTTCCTAATTGGAGGGGTTGGTGTATTCCATACTTCTAGCGATTGGATTTCACTCAAAACTCACCAAATGACTCCTCCCACCATATTATGATGTTGCCCAAGTTTTGGGCTCGATCCGAAATCAATACGTGTTCCAAATTGGACAATTCAAGTACAACAGCAGTTCGTTCCTAATTGGAGTGGTTGGTGTATTCCATACTTCTAGCGATTGGATTTCACTCAAAACTCACCAAATGACTCCTCCCACCATATTTTGATGTTGCCCAAGTTTTGTGCTCGATCCGAAATCAATAGGTGTTCCAAATTGGACAATTCAAGTTCAACGGCAGTTCGTTCCTAATTGGAGGGGTTGGTGTATTCCATACTTCTAGCGATTGGATTTCACTCAAAACTCACCAAATGACTCCTCCCACCATATTATGATGTTGCCCAAGTTTTGGGCTCGATCCGAAATCAATACGTGTTCCAAATTGGACAATTCAAGTACAACAGCAGTTCGTTCCTAATTGGAGTGGTTGGTGTATTCCATACTTCTAGCGCTTGGATTTCACTCAAAACTCACCAAATGACTCCTCCCACCATATTTTGATGTTGCCCAAGTTTTGGGATCGATCCGAAATCCATAGGTGTTCCAAATTGGACAATTCAAGTTCAACGGCAGTTCGTTCCTATTTGGAGTGGTTGGTGTATTCCATACTTCGAGCAATTGGATTTCACTCAAAACGCACCAAATGACTCCTCCCACCATATTATGATGTTGCCCAAGTTTTGGGCTCGATCCGAAATAAATAGGTGTGAGAAATTGGACAATTCAAGTTCAACGGCAGTTCGTTCCGAATTGGGGTGGTTGGTGTATTCCATACTTCTAGAGATTGGATTTCACTAAAAACTCACCAAATGACTCCTCCCACCATATTATGATGTTGCCCAAGTTTTGGGCTCGATCCGAAATCAATAGGTGTTCCAAATTGGACAATTCAAGTTCAACGGCAATTCGTTCCTAATTGGAGTGGTAGGTGCATTCCATACTTCTAGCGATTGGATTTCACTCAAAACGCACCAAATGACTCCTCCCACCATATTATGATGTTGCCCAAGTTTTGGGCTCGATCCGAAATCAATAGGTGTTCCAAATTGGACAATTCAAGTTCAACGGCAGTTCGTTCCTAATTGGAGTGGTTGGTGTATTCTATACTTCTAACGATTGGATTTCACTCAAAACTCACCAAATGACTCCTCCCACCATATTATGATGTTGCCCAAGGTTTGGGCTCGATCCGAAATCAATAGGTGTTCCAAATTGGACAATTCAAGTTCAACGGCAGTTCGTTCCTAATTGGAGGGGTTGGTGTATTCCATACTTCTAGCGATTGGATTTCACTCAAAACGAACCAAATGACTCCTCCCACCATATTATGATGTTGCCCAAGTTTTGGGCTCGATCCGGAATCAATAGGTGTTCCAAATTGGACAATTCAAGTTCAACGATAGCTCGTTCCTAGTTGGAGTGGTTGGTGTATTCCATCCTTCTAGCGATTGGATTTCACTCAAAACTCACCAAATGACTCCTCCCACCATATTATGATGTTGCCCAAGTTTTGGGCTCGATCCGAAATCAATAGGTTTTCGAAATTGGACAATTCAAGTTCAACGGCAGTTCGTTCCTAATTGGAGTGGTTGGTGTATTCCATACTTCTAGCGTTTGGATTTCACTCAAAACTAACCAAATGACTCCTCCCACCATATTTTGATGTTGCCAAAGTTTTGGGATCGATCCGAAATCAATAGGTGTAGGAAATTGGTCAATTCAATTTCAACGGCATGTCGTTCCTAATTGGAGTGGTTGGTGTATTCCATACTTCTAGCGATTGGATTTCACTCAAAACTCACAAAATGACTCCTCCCACCATATTATGATGTTGCCCAAGTTTTGGGATCGATCCGAAATCAATAGGTGTGAGAAATTTTTCAATTCAATTTCAACGGCAGTTCGTTCCTAATTGGAGTGGTTGGTGTATTCCATACTTCTAGCGATTGGATTTCACTCAAAACGAACCAAATGACTCCTCCCACCATATTATGATGTTGCCCAAGTTTTGTGCTCGATCCGAAATCAATAGGTGTTCCAAATTGGACAATTCAAGTTCAACGGCAGTTCGTTCCTAATTGGAGTGGTTGGTGTATTCCATACTTCCAGCGTTTGGATTTCACTCAAAACTCACCAAATGACTCCTCCCACCATATTATGATGTTGCCCAAGTTTTGGATCGATCCGAAATCAATAGGTGTGAAAAATTGGTCAATTCAATTTCAACGGCATGTCGTTCCTAATTGGAGTGGTTGGTGTATTCCATACTTCTAGAGATTGGATTTCACTCAAAACTCACCAAATGAATCCTCCCACCATATTATGATGTTGCCCAGGTTTTGGGCTCGATCCGAAACCAGTAGGTGTTCCAAATTGGACAATTCAACTTCAACGGCAGTTCGTTCCTAATTGGAGTGGTAGGTGTATACCATACTTCTAGCGGTTGGATTTCGCTCAAAACGCACCAAATGACTCCTCCCACCATATTATGATGTTGCCTAAGTTTTGGGATCGATCCGAAATCAATAGGTTTGAGAAATTTTTCAATTCAATTTCAACGGCAGTTCGTTCCTAATTGGAGTGGTTGGTGTATTCCATACTACTAGAGATTGGATTTCACTCAAAACTAACCAAATGACTCCTCCCACCATATTTTGATGTTGCCAAAGTTTTGGGATCGATCCGAAATCAATAGGTGTGGGAAATTGGTGAATTCAATTTCAACGGCATGTCGTTCCTAATTGGAGTGGTTGGTGTATTCCATACTTCTAGCGATTGGATTTCACTCAAAACTCACAAAATGACTCCTCCCACCATATTATGATGTTGCCCAAGTTTTGGGATCGATCCGAAATCAATAGGTGTGAGAAATTTTTCAATTCAATTTCAACGGCAGTTCGTTCCTAATTGGAGTGGTTGGTGTATTCCATACTTCTAGCGATTGGATTTCACTCAAAACTCACCAAATGAATCCTCCCACCATATTATGATGTTGCCCAAGTTTTGGGATCGATCCGAAATCAATAGGTGTGAGAAATTGGTCAATTCAATTTCAACGGCATTTCGTTCCTAATTGAAGTGGTTGGTTTATTCCAAACTACTAGCGATTGGATTTCACTCAAAACTCACCAAATGACTCCTCCCACCATATTATGATGTTGCCCAAGTTTTGGATCGATCCGAAATCAATAGGTGTGAGAAATTGGACAATTCAAGTTCAACGGCAGTTCGTTCCTCATTGGAGTGGTTGGTGTATTCCAAACTTCTATCGATTGGATTTCACTCAAAACTCACCAAATGACTCCTCCCACCATATTACGATGTTGCCCATGTTTTGGGATCGATCCGAAATCAATAGGTGTGAGAAATTGGTCAATTCATTTTCAACGGCATTTCGTTCCTAATTTGAGTGGTTGGTGTATTCCAAACTACTAGCGATTGAATTTCACTCAAAACTCACCAAATGACTCCTCCCACCAAATTATGATGTTGACCAAGTTTTGGGCTCGATCCGAAAACAATAGGTGTTACAAATTGGACAATTCAGGTTCAACGGCAGTTCGTTCCTAATTGTAGTGGTTGGTGTATTCCATACTTCTAGCGATTGGATTTCACTCAAAACTCACCAAATGACTCCTCCCACCATATTATGATGTTGCCCAAGTTCTGGGCTCGATCCGAAATCAATAGGTGTGAAAAATTGGACAATTCAAGTTCAACGGCAGTTCGTTCCTAATTGGAGTGGTTGGTGTATTCCATACTTATAGCGATTGGATTTCACTCAAAACTCACCAAAGGACTCCTCCCACCATATTATGATGTTGCCCAAGTTTTGGGCTCGATCCGAAATCAATAGGTGTTCCAAATTGGACAATTCAAGTTCAACGACAGTTCGTTCCTAATTGGAGTGGTTGGTGTATTCCGTACTTCTAGCGTTTGGATTTCACTCAAAACTCACCAAATGACTCCTCCCACCATATTATGATGTTTCCCCAGTTTTGGATCGATCCGAAATCAATAGGTGTGAAAAATTGGTCAATTCAATTTCAACGGCATGTCGTTCCTAATTGGAGTGGTTGGTGTATTCCATACTTCTAGCGATTGGATTTCACTCAAAACTCACCAAATGAATCCTCCCACCATATTATGATGTTGCCCAAGTTTTGGGCTCGATCCCAAATCAGTAGGTGTGAGAAATTGGACAATTCAACTTCAACGGCAGTTCGTTCCTAATTGGAGTGGTTGGTGTATTCCATACTTCTAGCAATTGGATTTCACTCAAAACGCACCAAATGACTCCTCCCACCATATTATGATGTTGCCCAAGTTTTGGGCTCGATCCGAAATCAATAGGTGTTCCAAATTGGACAATTCAAGTTCAACGGCAGTTCGTTCATAATTGGAGTGGTTGGTGTATTCCATACTTCTAACGATTGGATTTCACTCAAAACTCACCAAATGACTCCTCCCACCATATTATGATGTTGCCCAAGTTTTGGGCTCGATCCGAAATCAATAGGTGTTCCAAATTGGACAATTCAAGTTCAACGACAGTTCGTTCCTAATTGTAGGGGTTGGTGTATTCCATACTTCTAGCGATTGGATTTCACTCAAAACGAACCAAATGACTCTTCCCACCATATTATGATGTTGCCCAAGTTTTGGGCTCGATCCGAAATCAATAGGTGTTCCAAATTGGACAATTCAAGTTCAACGACAGTTCGTTCCTAATTGGAGTGGTTGGTGTATTCCGTACTTCTAGCGTTTGGATTTCACTCAAAACTCACCAAATGACTCCTCCCACCATATTATGATGTTTCCCAAGTTTTGGGATCGATCCGAAATCAATAGGTGTGAGAAATTGGTCAATTGAATTTCAACGCCATGTCGTTCCTAATTGGAGTGGTTGGTGTATTCCATACTTCTAGCGATTGGATTTCACTCAAAACTCACCAAATGACTCCTCCCACCATATTATGATGTTGCCCAAGTTTTGGGATCGATCCGAAATCAATAGGTGTGAGAAATTGGTCAATTCAATTTCAACGGCATTTCGTTCCTAATTGGAGTGGTTGGTGTATTCCAAACTACTAGCGATTGAATTTCACTCAAAACTCACCAAATGAATCCTCCCACCATATTATGATGTTGCCCAAGTTTTGGGCTCGATCCCAAATCAGTAGGTGTGAGAAATTGGACAATTCAACTTCAACGGCAGTTCGTTCCTAATTGGAGTGGTTGGTGTATTCCATACTTCTAGCAATTGGATTTCACTCAAAACGCACCAAATGACTCCTCCCACCATATTATGATGTTGCCCAAGTTTTGGGCTCGATCCGAAATCAATAGGTGTTCCAAATTGGACAATTCAAGTTCAACGGCAGTTCGTTCATAATTGGAGTGGTTGGTGTATTCCATACTTCTAACGATTGGATTTCACTCAAAACTCACCAAATGACTCCTCCCACCATATTACGATGTTGCCCAAGTTTTGGGCTCGATCCGAAATCAATAGGTGTTCCAAATTGGACAATTCAAGTTCAACGGCAGTTCGTTCCTAATTGTAGGGGTTGGTGTATTCCATACTTCTAGCGATTGGATTTCACTCAAAACGAACCAAATGACTCCTCCCACCATATTATGATGTTGCCCAAGTTTTGGGCTCGATCCGAAATCAATAGGTGTTCCAAATTGGACAATTCAAGTTCAACGACAGTTCGTTCCTAATTGGAGTGGTTGGTGTATTCCGTACTTCTAGCGTTTGGATTTCACTCAAAACTCACCAAATGACTCCTCCCACCATATTATGATGTTTCCCAAGTTTTGGGATCGATCCGAAATCAATAGGTTTGAGAAATTGGTCAATTGAATTTCAACGCCATGTCGTTCCTAATTGGAGTGGTTGGTGTATTCCATACTTCTAGCGATTGGATTTCACTCAAAACTCACCAAATGACTCCTCCCACCATATTATGATGTTGCCCAAGTTTTGGGATCGATCCGAAATCAATAGGTGTGAGAAATTGGTCAATTCAATTTCAACGGCATTTCGTTCCTAATTGGAGTGGTTGGTGTATTCCAAACTACTAGCGATTGAATTTCACTCAAAACTCACCAAATGACTCCTCCCACCATATTATGATGTTGCCCAAGTTTTGGGCTCGATCCGAAATTAATAGGTGTGAGAAAGTGGTCAAGTCAATTTCAACGGCATGTCGTTCCTAATTGGAGTGGTTGGTGTATTCCATACTTCTAGCGATTGGATTTCACTCAAAACTCGCCAAATGAATCCTCCCACCATATTATGATGTTGCCCAAGTTTTGGGCTCGATCCAAAATCAGTAGGTGTGAGAAATTGGACAATTCAAGTTCAACGGCATGACGTTCCTAGTTGGAGTGGTTGGTGTATTCCATCCTTCTAGCGATTGGATTTCACTCAAAACTCACCAAATGACTCCTCCCCCCATATTATGATGTTGCCCAAGTTTTGGGCTCGATCCGAAATCAATAGGTTTTCGAAATTGGACAATTCAAGTTCAACGGAAGTTCGTTCCTAATTGGAGTGGTTGATGTATTCCATACTTCTAGCGTTTGGATTTCACTCAAAACTCACCAAATGACTCCTCCCACCATATTTTGATGTTGCCCAAGTTTTGGGATCGATGCGAAATCAATAGGTGTGGGAAATTGGTCAATTCAATTTCAACGGCATGTCGTTCCTAATTGGAGTGGTTGGTGTATTCCATACTTCTAGCGATTGGATTTCACTCAAAACTCACCAAATGACTCCTCCCACCATATTATGATGTTGCCCAAGTTTTGGGATCGATCCAAAATCAATAGGTGTGAGAAATTGGTCAATTCAATTTCAACGGCATTTCGTTCCTAATTGGAGTGGTTGGTGTATTCCAAACTACTAGCGATTGAATTTCACTCAAAACTCACCAAATGACTCCTCCCACCATATTATGATGTTGCCCAAGTTTTGGATCGATCCGAAATCAATAGGTGTGAAAAATTGGTCAATTCAATTTCAACGGCATGTCGTTCCTAATTGGAGTGGTTGGTGTATTCCATACTTCTAGCGATTGGATTTCACTCAAAACTCACCAAATGAATCCTCCCACCATATTATGATGTTGCCCAAGTTTTGGGCTCGATCCCAAATCAGTAGGTGTGAGAAATTGGACAATTCAACTTCAACGGCAGTTCGTTCCTAATTGGAGTGGTTGGTGTATTCCATACTTCTAGCAATTGGATTTCACTCAAAACGCACCAAATGACTCCTCCCACCATATTATGATGTTGCCCAAGTTTTGGGCTCGATCCGAAATCAATAGGTGTTCCAAATTGGACAATTCAAGTTCAACGGCAGTTCGTTCCTAATTGTAGTGGTTGGTGTATTCCATACTTCTAGCGGTTGGATTTCACTCAAAACTCATAAAATGACTCCTCCCACCATATTATGATGTTGCCCAAGTTTTGGGCTCGATCCGAAATCAATAGGTGTGAAAAATTGGACAATTCAAGTTCAACGACAGTTCGTTCCTAATTGGAGTGGTTGGTGTATTCCATACTTATAGCAATTGGATTTCACTCAAAACTCACCAAATGACTCCTCCCACCATATTATGATGTTGCCCAAGTTTTGGGATCGATCCGAAATCAATAGGTGTGAGAAATTGGTCAATTCAATTTCAACGGCATTTCGTTCCTAATTGGAGTGGTTGGTGTATTCCAAACTACTAGCGATTGAATTTCACTCAAAACTCGCCAAATGACTCCTCCCACCATATTATGATGTTGCCCAAGTTTTGGATCGATCCGAAATCAATAGGTGTGAAAAATTGGTCAATTCAATTTCAACGGCATGACGTTCCTAATTGGAGTGGTTGGTGTATTCCATACTTCTAGCAATTGGATTTCACTCAAAACTAACCAAATGAATCCTCCCACCATATTATGATGTTGCCCAAGTTTTGGGCTCGATCCCAAATCAGTAGGTGTGAGAAATTGGACAATTCAACTTCAACGGCAGTTCGTTCCTAATTGGAGTGGTTGGTGTATTCCATACTTCTAGCAATTGGATTTCACTCAAAACGCACCAAATGACTCCTCCCACCATATTATGATGTTGCCCAAGTTTTGGGCTCGATCCGAAATCAATAGGTGTTCCAAATTGGACAATTCAAGTTCAACAGCAGTTCGTTCCTAATTGTAGTGGTTGGTGTATTCCATACATCTAGCGTTTGGATTTCACTCAAAACTCATAAAATGACTCCTCCCACCATATTATGATGTTGCCCAAGTTTTGGGCTCGATCCGAAATCAATAGGTGTGAAAAATTGGACAATTCAAGTTCAACGACAGTTCGTTCCTAATTGGAGTGGTTGGTGTATTCCATACTTATAGCGATTGGATTTCACTCAAAACTCACCAAATGACTCCTCCCACCATATTATGATGTTGCCCAAGTTTTGGGATCGATCCGAAATCCATAGGTGTTCCAAATTGGTCAATTCAATTTCAACGGCAGTTCGTTCCTAATTGGAGTGGTTGGTGTATTCCAAACTACTAGCGATTGAATTTCACTCAAAACTCACCAAATGACTCCTCCCACCATATTATGATGTTGCCCAAGTTTTGGATCGATCCGAAATCAATAGGTGTGAAAAATTGGTCAATTCAATTTCAACGGCATGTCGTTCCTAATTGGAGTGGTTGGTGTATTCCATACTTCTAGCGATTGGATTTCACTCAAAACTCACCAAATGAATCCTCCCACCATATTATGATGTTGCCCATGTTTTGGGCTCGATCCCAAATCAGTAGGTGTGAGAAATTGGACAATTCAACTTCAACGGCAGTTCGTTCCTAATTGGAGTGGTTGGTGTATTCCATACTTCTAGCAATTGGATTTCACTCAAAACGCACCAAATGACTCCTCCCACCATATTATGATGTTGCCCAAGTTTTGGGCTCGATCCGAAATCAATAGGTCTGAGAAATTGGTCAATTCAAGTTCAACGGCAGTTCGTTCCTAATTGGAGTGGTTGGTGTATTCCATACTTCTAGCGATTGGATTTCACTCAAAACTCACCAAATGACTCCACCCACCACATTATGATGTTGGCCAAGTTTTGGGCTCAATCCGAAATCAATAGGTGTTCCAAATTGGACAATTCAAGTTCAACGGCAGTTCGTTCCTAATTGTAGTGGTTGGTGTATTCCACATTCTAGCGTTTGTATTTCACTCAAAACTCACCAAATGACTCCTCCCACCATATTATGATGTTGCCCAAGTTTTGGGCTCGATCCGAAATCAATAGGTGTGAAAAATTGGACAATTCAAGTTCAACGGCAGTTCGTTCCTAGTTGGAGTGGTTGGTGTATTCTATAGTTATAGCGATTGGATTTCACTCAAACTCACCAAATGACTCCTCCCACCATATTATGATGTTTCCCAAGTTTTGGGATCGATCCGAAATCAATAGGTGTGAGAAATTGGTCAATTGAATTTCAACGGCATGTCGTTCCTAATTGGAGTGGTTGGTGTATTCCATACTTCTAGCGATTGGATTTCATTCAAAACGCACTAAATGACTCCTCCCACCATATTATGATGTTGCCCGAGTTTTGGGCTCGATCCGAAATCAATAGGTGTGAGAAATTGGACAATTCAAGTTCAACGGCAGTTCGTTCCTAATTGGAGTGGTTGTTGTATTCCATACTTCTAGCGATTGGATTTCACTCAAAACTCACCAAATGACTCCTCCCACCATATTATGATGTTGCCCAAGTTTTGGGCTCGATCCGAAATCAATAGGTGTGAGAAATTGGACAATTCAAGTTCAACGGCAATTCGTTCCTAATTGGAGTGGTAGGTGTATTCCATACTTCTAGCGATTGGATTTCACTCAAAACGCACCAAATGACTCCTCCCACCATATTATTATGTTGCCCAAGTTTTGGGTTCGATCCGAAGTCAATAGGTGTTCCAAATTGGACAATTCAAGTTCAACGGCAGTTCGTTCCTAATTGGAGTGGTTGGTGTATTCCAAACTTCTAGCGATTGGATTTCACTCAAAACGCACCAAATGACTCCTCCCACCATATTATGATGTTGCCCAAGTTTTGGGATCGATCCGAAATCAATAGGTGTGAGAAATTTGTCAATTCAATTTCAACGGCATTTCGTTCCTAATTGGAGTGGTTGGTGTATTCCATACTACTAGAGATTGGATTTCACTCAAAACTCACCAAATGACTCCTCCCACCATATTATGATGTTGCCCAAGTTTTGGATCGATCCGAAATCAATAGGTGTGAGAAATTGGTCAATTCAATTTCAACGGCATGTCGTTCCTAATTGGAGTGGTTGGCGTATTCCATACTTCTAGCGATTGGATTTCACTCAAAACTCACCAAATGACTCCTCCCACCATATTATGATGTTGCCCAAGTTTTGGGCTCGATCCGAAGTCAATAGGTTTTCCAAATTGGACAATTCAAGTTCAACGGCAGTTCGTTCCTAATTGGAGTGGTTGGTGTATTCCATACTTCTAGCGTTTGGATTTCACTCAAAACTCACCAAATGACTCCTCCCACCATATTTTGATGTTGCCCAAGTTTTGGGATCGATCCGAAATCCATAGGTGTTCCAAATTGGACAATTCAAGTTCAACGGCAGTTCGTTCCTAATTGGAGTGGTTGGTGTATTCCATACTTCGAGCAATTGGATTTCACTCAAAACGCACCAAATGACTCCTCCCACCATATTATGATGTTGCCCAAGTTTTGGGCTCGATCCGAAATCAATAGGTGTGAGAAATTGGACAATTCAAGTTCAACGGCAGTTCGTTCCGAATTGGGGTGGTCGGTGTATTCCATACTTCTAGAGATTGGATTTCACTAAAAACTCACCAAATGACTCCTCCCACCATATTATGATGTTGCCCAAGTTTTGGGCTCGATCCGAAATCAATAGGTGTTCCAAATTGGACAATTCAAGTTCAACGGCAATTCGTTCCTAATTGGAGTGGTAGGTGTATTCCATACTTCTAGCGATTGGATTTCACTCAAAACGCATCAAATGACTCCTCCCACCATATTATGATGTTGCCCAAGTTTTGGGCTCGATCCGAAATCAATAGGTGTGAGAAATTGGACAATTCAAGTTCAACGGCAGTTCGTTCCTAATTGGAGTGGTTGGTGTATTCCATACTTCTAACGATTGGATTTCACTCAAAACTCACCAAATGACTCCTCCCACCATATTATGATGTTGCCCAAGTTTTGGGCTCGATCCGAAATCAATAGGTGTTCCAAATTGGACAATTCAAGTTCAACGGCAGTTCGTTCCTAATTGGAGGGGTTGGTGTATTCCATACTTCTAGCGATTGGATTTCACTCAAAACGAACCAAATGACTCCTCCCACCATATTATGATGTTGCCCAAGTTTTGGGCTCGATCCGAAGTCAATAGGTGTTCCAAATTGGACAATTCAAGTTCAACGACAGCTCGTTCCTAGTTGGAGTGGTTGGTGTATTCCATCCTTCTGGCGATTGGATTTCACTCAAAACTCACCAAATGACTCCTCCCACCATATTATGATGTTGCCCAAGTTTTGGGCTCGATCCGAAATCAATAGGTTTTCGAAATTGGACAATTCAAGTTCAACGGAAGTTCGTTCCTAATTGGAGTGGTTGGTGTATTCCATACTTCTAGCGTTTGGATTTCACTCAAAACTCACCAAATGACTCCTCCCACCATATTTTGATGTTGCCCAAGTTTTGGGATCGATGCGAAATCAATAGGTGTGGGAAATTGGTCAATTCAATTTCAACGGCATGTCGTTCCTAATTGGAGTGGTTGGTGTATTCCATACTTCTAGCGATTGGATTTCACTCAAAACTCACCAAATGACTCCTCCCACCATATTATGATGTTGCCCAAGTTTTGGGCTCGATCCGAAATCAATAGGTGTGAGAAATTGGACAATTCAAGTTCAACGGCAGTTCGTTCCTAATCGGAGTGGTTGGTGTATTCCATACTTCTAGCGATTGGATTTCACTCAAAACGCACCAAATGACTCCTCTCACCATATTATGATGTTGCCCAAGTTTTGGGCTCGATCCGAAATCAATAGGTGTGAGAAATTGGACAATTCAAGTTCAACGGCAGTTCGTTCCTAATTGGAGTGGTTGGTGTATTCCATACTTCTAGCGTTTGGATTTCACTCAAAACTCACCAAATGACTCCTCCCACCATATTTTGATGTTGCCCAAGTTTTGGGATCGATCCGAAATCAATAGGTGTGGGAAATTGGTCAATTCAATTTCAACGGCATGTCGTTCCCAATTGGAGTGGTTGGTGTATTCCATACTTCTAGCGATTGGATTTCACTCAAAACTCACCAAATGACACCTCCCACCATATTATGATGTTGCCTAAGTTTTGGGCTTGATCCGAAATCAATAGGTGTGAGAAATGGGACAATTCAAGTTCAACGGCAGTTCGTTCCTAATTGGAATGGTTGGTGTATTGCATACTTCTAGCGATTGGATTTCACTCAAAACGCACCAAATGACTCCTCCCACCATATTATGATGTTGCCCAAGTTTTGGGCTCGATCCGAAATCAATAGGTGTTCCAAATTGGAGAATTCAAGTTCAACGGCAGTTCGTTCCTAATTGGAGTGGTTGGTGTATTCTATACTTCTAGCGATTGGATTTCACTCAAAACTCACCAAATCACTCCTCCCACCATATTATGATGTTGCCCAAGTTTTGGGCTCGATCCGAAATCAATAGGTGTGAGAAATTGGACAATTCAAGTTCAACGGCAGTTCGTTCCTAATTGGAGTGGTTGGTGTATTACATACTTCTAGCATTTGGATTTCACTCAAAACTCACCAAATGACTCCTTCCACCATATTATGATGTTGCCCAAGTTTTGGGATCGATCCGAAATCAATAGGTGTGAGAAATTGGTCAATTCAATTTCAACAGCATTTCGTTCCTAATTGGAGTGGTTGGTGTGTTCCATACTTCTAGCGATTGGATTTCACTCAAAACTCACCAAATGACTCCTCCCACCATATTATGATGTTGCCCAAGTTTTGGGCTCGATCCGAAATCAATAGGTGTGAGAAATTGGACAATTCAAGTTCAACGGCAGTTCGTTCCTAACTGGAGTGGTTGGTGTATTCCATACTTCTAGCGATTGGATTTCACTCAAAACTCACCAAACGACCCCTCCCACCATATTATGATGTTGCCCAAGTTTTGGGCTCGATCCGAAATCAATAGGTGCTCCAAATTGGACAATTCAAGTTGAACGGCAGTTCGTTCCTAATTGGAGTGGTTGGTGTATTCCATATTTCTAGCGATTGGATTTCACCCAAAACTAACCAAATGACTCCTCCCCCCATATTATGATGTTGCCCAAGTTTTGGGCTCGATCCGAAATCAATAGGTGTGAGAAATTGGACAATTCAAGTTCAACGGCAGTTCATTCCTAATTGGAGTGGTTGGTGGATTCCATACCTCTAGCGATTGGAATTCACTCAAAACTCACCAAATGACTCCTCCCACCATATTATGATGTTGCCCAAGTTTTGGGCTCGATCCGAAATCAATAGGTGTTCCAAATTGGAAAACTCAAGTATAACGGCAGTTCGTTCCAAATCGGAGTGGTTGGTGTATTCCATACTTCTAGCGATTGGATTTCACTCAAAACTCAATAAATGACTCCTCCCACCATATTATGATGTTGCCCAAGTTTTGGGCTCGATCCGAAATCAATAGGTGTGAGAAATTGGACAATTCAATTTCAACGGCAGTTCGTTCCTAATTGGAGTGGTTGGTGTATTCCATACTTCTAGGGATTGGATTTCACTCAAAACTCACCAAATGACTCCTCCCACCATATTATGATATTGCCCAAGTTTTGGGCTTGATCCGAAATCAATAGGTGTTCCAAATTGGACAATTCAAGTTCAACGGCAGTTCGTTCCTAATTGGAGTGGTTGGTGTATTCCACACTTCTAGCGATTGGATTTCACTCAAAACTCACCAAATGACTCCCACCATATTATGATGTTGCCCAAGTTTTGGGCTCGATCCGAAATCAATAGGAGTTCCAAATTGGAAAATTCAAGTATAACGGCAGTTCGTTCCTAACTGGAGTGGTTGGTGTATTCCATACTTCTAGCGATTGGATTTCACTCAAAACTCACCAAATGACTCCTCCCACCATATTATGATCTTGCCCAAGTTTTGGGCTCGATCCGAAATCAATAGGTGTTCTAAATTGGACAATTCAAGTTCAACGGCAGTTCGTTCCCAATTGGAGTGGTTGGTGTATTCCATACTTCTAGCGATTGGATTTCACTCAAAACTCACCAAATGACTCCTCCCACCATATTATGATGTTGCCCAAGTTTTGGGCTCGATTCGAAATCAAAAGGTGTGACAAATTGGACAATTCAAGTTCGACGGCAGTTCGTTCCTAATTGGTGTGGTTGGTGTATTCCATACTTCTAGTGATTGGATTTCACTCAAAACTCACCAAATGACTCCTCCCACCATATTATGATGTTGCCCAAGTTTTGGGCTCGATCCGAAATCAATAGGTGTGAGAAATTAGACAATTCAAGTTCAACGGCAGTTCATTCCCAATTGGAGTGGTTGGTGGATTCCGTACTTCTAGCGATTGGATTTCACTCAAAACTCACCAAATGACTCCTCCCACCATATTCTGATGTAGCCCAAGTTTCGGGCTCGATCCGAAATCAATAGGTGTTCCAAATTGGACAATTCAAGTTCAACGGCAGTTCGTTCCTAATTGGAGTGGTTGGTGTATTCCGTACTTCTAGCGATTGGATTTCACTCAAAACTCACCAAATGATTCCTCCCACCATATTATGATGTTGCCCAAGTTTGGGGCTCGATCCGAAATCAATAGGTGTGAGAAATTGGTCAATTCAATTTCAACGAAAGTTCGTTCCTAATTGGAGTGGTCGGTGTATTCCATACTTCTAGTGTTTGGATTTCACTCAAAACTCACCAAATGACTCCTCCCACCATATTATGATGTTGCCCAAGTTTTGAGCTCGATCCGAAATCAGTAGGTATTCCAAATTGGACAATTCAAGTTCAACGGCAGTTCGTTCCTAATTGGAGTGGTTGGTGTATTCCATACTTCTAGCGATTGGATTTCACTCAAAACTCACCAAATGATTCCTCCCACCATATTATGATGTTGCCCAAGTTTGGGGCTCGATCCGAAATCAATAGGTGTGAGAAATTGGTCAATTCAATTTCAACGAAAGTTCGTTCCTAATTGGAGTGGTCGGTGTATTCCATACTTCTAGCGATTGGATTTCACTCAAAACTCACCAAATGACTCCTCCCACCATATTATGATGTTGCCCAAGTTTTGGGCTCGATCCGAAATCAATAGGTGTGAGAAATTGGACAATTCAAGTTCAACGGCAGTTCATTCCTAATTGGAGTGGTTGGTGGATTCCGTACTTCTAGCGATTGGATTTCACTCAAAACTCACCAAATGACTCCTCCCACCATATTACAATGTTGTCCAAGTTTGGGGCTCGATCCGAAATCAATAGGTGTGAGAAATTGGACAATTCAAGTTCAATGGCAGTTCGTTCCTAATTGGTGTGGTTGGTGGCGATTGGATTTCACTCAAAACTCACCAAATGACTCCTCCCACCATATTATGATGTTGCCCAAGTTTTGGGCTCGATCCGAAATCAATAGGTGTTCCAAATTGGACAATTCAAGTTCAACGGCAGTTCGTTCCAAATTGGAGTGGTTGGTGTATTCCATACTTCTAGCGATTGAATTTCACTCAAAACTCACCAAATGACTCCTCCCACCATATTATGATGTTGCCCAAGTTTTGGGCTCGATCCGAAATCAATAGGTGTTCCAAATTGGAAAATTCAAGTATAATGGCAGTTCGTTCCTAACTGGAGTGGTTGGTGTATTCCATACTTCTAGCGATTGGATTTCACTCAAAACTCACCAAATGACTCCTCCCACCATAATATGATCTTGCCCAAGTTTTGGGCTCGATCCGAAATCAATAGGTGTTCCAAATTGGACAATTCAAGTTCAACGGCAGTTCGTTCCTAATTGGATTGGTTGGTGTATTCCATACTTCTAGCGATTGGATTTCACTCAAAACTCACCAAATGACTCCTCCAACCGTATTATGATGTTGCCCAAGTTTTGGGCTCGATCAGAAATCAATACGTGTGAGAAATTGGACAATTCAATTTCAACGGCAGTTCGTTCCTAATTGGTGTGGTTGGTGTATTCCATACTTCTAGCGATTGGATTTCACTCAAAACTCACCAAATGACTCCTCCCACCACATTACGATGTTGCCAAAGTTTTGGGATCGATCCGAAATCAATCGGTGTTCCAAATTGAGAATTCAAGTTCAACGGCAGTTCGTTCCCAATTGGAGTAGTTGGTGTATTCCATACCTCTAGCGATTGGATTTCACTCAAAACTCACCAAATGACTCCTCCCACCGTATTATGATGTTGCCCAAGTTTTGGGCTCGATCCGAAATAAATAGGTGTTCCAAATTGGAAAACTCAAGTATAACGGCAGTTCGTTCCAAATTGGAGTGGTTGGTGTATTCCATACTTCTAGCGATTGGATTTCACTCAAAACTCAATAAATGACTCCTCCCACCATATTATGATGTTGCCCAAGTTTTGGGCTCGATCCGAAATCAATAGGTGTGAGAAATTGGACAATTCAATTTCAACGGCAGTTCGTTCCTAATTGGAGTGGTTGGTGTATTCCACACTTCTAGCGATTGGATTTCACTCAAAACTCACCAAATGACTCCCACCACATTATGATGTTGCCCAAGTTTTGGGCTCGATCCGAAATCAATAGGTGTTCCAAATTGGAAAATTCAAGTATAATGGCAGTTCGTTCCTAACTGGAGTGGTTGGTGTATTCCATACTTCTAGCGATTGGATTTCACTCAAAACTCACCAAATGACTCCTCCCACCATAATATGATCTTGCCCAAGTTTTGGGCTCGATCCGAAATCAATAGGTGTTCGAAATTGGACAATTCAAGTTCAACGGCAGTTCGTTCCCAATTGGAGTGGTTGGTGTATTCCATACTTCTAGCGATTGGATTTCACTCAAAACTCACCAAATGACTCCTCCCACCACGTTATGATGTTGCCCAAGTTTTGGGCTCGATCCAAAATCAATAGGTGTTCCAAATTGGACAATTCAATTTCAACGGCAGTTCGTTCCTAATTGGAGTGGTTGGTGTATTCCATACTTCTAGCAATTGGATTTCACTCAAAACTCACCAAATGATTCCTCCCACCATATTATGATGTTGACCAAGTTTGGGGCTCGATCCGAAATCAATAGGTGTGAGAAATTGGTCAATTCAATTTCAACGAAAGTTCGTTCCTAATTTGAGTGGTCGGTGTATTCCATACTTCTAGCGATTGGATTTCACTCAAAACTCACCAAATGACTCCTCCCACCATATTATGATGTTGCCCAAGTTTTCGGCTCGATCCGAAATCAATACGTGTTCCAAATTGGACAATTCAAGTTCAACGGCAGTTCATTCCAAATTGGAGTGGTTGGTGTATTCCAAACTTCTAGAAATTGGATTTCACTCAAAACTCACCAAATGACTCCTCCCACCATATTATGATGTTGCCCAAGTTTGGGGCTCGATCCGAAATCAATAGGTGTGAGAAATTGGACAATTCAACTTCAACGGCAGTTCGTTCCAAATTGGAGTGGTTGGTGTACATTCCATACTTCTAGCGATTGGATTTCACTCAAAACTAACCAAAGGACTCCTCCCACCATATTATGATGTTGCCCAAGTTTTGGGCTCGATCCGAAATCAATAGGTGTTAGAAATTGGACAATTCAAGTTCAACGGCAGTTCGTTCCTAATTGGAGTGGTTGGTGTATTCCATACTTCTAGCGATTGGATTTCACTCAAAACTCACCAAATGACTCGTTCCACCATATTATGATGTTGCCCAAGTTTTGGGCTCGATCCGAAATCAATAGGTGTTCCAAATTGGACAATTCAAGTTCAACGGCAGTTCATTCCTAATTGGAGTGGTTGGTGTATTCCATACTTCTAGCGACTGGATTTCACTCAAAACTTACCAAATGACTCCTCCCACCATATTATGATGTTGCCCAAGTTTTGGGCTCGATCAATCCGAAATCAATAGGTGTGAGAAATTGGACAATTCGAGTTCAACGGCTGTTCGTTCCTAATTGGGGTGGTTGGTGTATTCCATAGCTCTAGCGATTGGATTTCTCTCAAAACTCACCAAATGACTCCTCCCACCATATTATGGTGTTGCCCAAGTTTTGGGCTCGATCCGAAACCAATAGGTGAAAGAAATTGGACAATTCAAGTTCAACGGCATTTCATTCCTAATTGGTGTGGTTGGTGTATTCCATACTTCAAGCGATTGGATTTCACTCAAAACTCACCAAATGACTCCTGACACCAAATTATGATGTTGCCCAAGTTTGGGAATCCATCCAAAATCAATAGGTGTGTGAAATTGGACAATTCAAGTTCAACGGCAGTTCGTTCCTAATTGGTGTGGTTGGTGTATTCCATACTTCTAGCGATTGTGTTCACTCAAAACTTACCCAATGACTCCTCCCACCATATTATGATGTTGCCCAAGTTTGGGGCTCAATCCGAAATCAATAGGTGTGAGAAATTGGACAATTCAAGTTCAACGGCAGTTCGTTCCTAATTGGAGTGGTTGGTGTATTCCATACTTCTAGCGACTGGATTTCACTCAAAACTCAGTAACGGAATCCTCCCACCATATTATGATGTTGCCCAAGTTTGTGGCTCGATCCGAAATCAATAGGTGTGAGAAATTGGACAATTCAAGTGCAACGGCAATTCGTTCCTAATTGGAGTGGTTGGTGTGTTCCATACTTCTAGTGATTGGATTTCACTCAAAACTCCCCAAATGACTCCTAACACCATATTATAATGTTGCCCATGTTTGGGGCTCGATCCGAAATCAATAGGTGTGAGAAATTGGACAATTCAAGTTCAACGACAGTTCGTTCCTAATTGGAGTGGTTGATGTATTCCATACTTCTAGCGATTGGATTTCACTCAAAACTCCCCAAATGACTCCTGACACCATATTATGATGTTGCCCAAGTTTGGGGCTCGATCCGAAATCAATAGGTGTGAGAAATTGGACAATTCAAGTTCAACGGCAGTTCGTTCCTAATTGGAGTGGTTGGTGTATTCCATACCTCTCACGATTGGATTTCTCTCAAAACTCAACAAATGACTCCTCCCACCATATTATGATGTTGCCCAAGTTTGGGGCTCGATCCGAAATCAATAGGTGTGAGAAATTGGACAATTCAAGTTCAACGGCAGTTCGTTCCTAATTGGAGTGGTTGATGTATTCCATACCTCTAGCGGTTGGATTTCTCTCAAAACTCACCAAATGACTCATCCCACCATATTATGATGTTGCCCAAGTTTGGGGCTCGATCCGAAATCAATAGGTGTGAGAAATTGGACAATTCAAGTTCAACGGTAGTTCGTTCCTAATTGGAGTGGTTGGTGTATTCCATACCTCTAGCGATTGGATTTCTCTCAAAACTCACCAAATGACTCCTCCCACCATATTATGGTGTTGCCCAAGTTTTGGGCTCGATCCGAAACCAATAGGTGAAAGAAATTGGACAATTCAAGTTCAACGGCATTTCATTCCTAATTGGTGTGGTTGGTGTATTCCATACTTCAAGCGATTGGATTTCACTCAAAACTCACCAAATGACTCCTGACACCATATTATGATGTTGCCCAAGTTTGGGAATCGATCCGAAATCAATAGGTGTTCCAAATTGGACAATTCAAGTTCAACGGCAGTTCGTTCCTAATTGGTGTGGTTGGTGTATTCCATACTTCTAGCGATTGGATTTCACTCAAAACTTACCCAATCACTCCTCCCACCACATTATGATGTTGCCCAAGTTTGGGGCTCGATCCGAAATCAATAGGTGTGAGAAATTGGACAATTCAAGTTCAACGGCAGTTCGTTCCTAATTGGAGTGGTTGGTGTATTCCATACTTCTAGCGACTGGATTTCACTCAAAACTCAGTAACGGAATCCTCCCACCATATTATGATGTTGCCCAAGTTTGTGGCTCGATCCGAAATGAATAGGTGTGAGAAATTGGACAATTCAAGTGCAACGGCAATTCGTTCCTAATTGGAGTGGTTGGTGTATTCCATACTTCTAGCGATTGGATTTCACTCAAAACTCACCGAACGACTCCTCCCACCATATTATCACGTTGCCTAACTTTTGGGCTCGATCCGAAATCAGTAGGTGTGAGAAATTGGACAATTCAAGTTTAATGGCAGTTCGTTCATAATTGGAGTGGTTGGTGTATTCCATACTTGTAGCGATTGGATTTCACTCAAAACTCACGAAATGTCTCCTCCCACCATATTATGATGTTGCCCAAGTTTTGGGCTCGATCCGAAATCAATAGGTGTTCCAAATTGGGCAATTCAAGTTCAACGGAAGTTCGTTCCTAATTGGAGTGGTTGGTGTATTCCATACTTCTAGTGATTGGATTTCACTCAAAACTAAAGAAATGACTCCTCCCACCATATTATGATGTTGCCCAAGTTTTGGGCTCGATCTGAAATCAATAGGTGTGAGAAATTGGACAATTCAAGTTCAACGGCAGTTCGTTCCTAATTGGAGTGGTTAGTTTATTCCATACTTCTAGCGATTGGATTTCACTCAAAACTCCCCAAATGACTCCTCCCACCATATTATCATGTTGCCCAAGTTTTGGGCCCGATCCGAAATCAATAGGTGTGAGAAATTGGACAATTCAAGTTCAATGGCAGTTCGTTCCTAATTGGATTGGTTGGTGTATTCCATACTTCTAGCAGTTGGATTTCACTCAAAACTCACCAAATGACTCCTCCCACCATATTATGATGTTGCCCAAGTTTTGGGCTCGATCCGAAATCAATAGGTGTGAGAAATTGGACAATTCAAGTTCAGCGGCAGTTCGTTCCTAATTGGAGTGCTTGGTGTATTCCATACTTCTAGCGATTGGATTTCACCCAAAACTCACCAAATGACTCCTCCCACCATATTATCATGTTGCCCAAGTTTTGGGCTCGAACCGAAATCAATAGGTGTTCCAAATTGGAGAATTCAAGTTCAACGGCTGTTCGTTCCTAATTGGAGTGGTTGGTGTATTCCATACTTCTAGCGATTGGATTTCACTCAAAACTCACCAAATGATTCCTCCCACCATATTATGATGTTGCCCAAGATTTGGGCTCGATCCGAAATCAATAGGTGTGAGAAATTGGACAATTCAAGTTCGACGGCAGTTCGTTCCTAATTGGAGTGGTTGGTGTATTCCATACTTCTAGCGATAGGATTTCACTCAAAACTCAGCAAATGACTCCTCCCACTATATTATCATGTTGCCCAACTTTTGGGCTCGAGCCGAAATCAATATGTGTGAGAAATTGGACAATATAAGTTCAATGGCAGTTCGTTCCTAATTGGAGTGGTTGGTGTATTCCATACTTCTAGCGATTGGATTTCACTCAAAACTCACCAAATGACTCCTCCCACCATATTATGATGTTGCCCAAGTTTTGTGCTCGATCCGAAATCAATAGGTGTTCCAAATTGGGCAATTCAAGTTCAACGGCAGTTCGTTCCTAATTGGAGTGGTTGGTGTATTCCATATTTCTTGTGATTGGATTTCACTCAAAACTAACCAAATGACTCCTCCCACCGTATTATGATGTTGCCCAAGTTTTGGGCTCGATCTGAAATCAATAGGTGTGAGAAATTGGACAATTCAAGTTCAACGGCAGTTCGTTCCTAATTGGAGTGGTTGGTTGTTAAGCTCATAATTTCATACATATACATGCCCTATTTACTTACTTCTTTTGCTTAGTTTCTTAGATTTCTAAGTTATTTGCCTCCCTTGGTGTGTTTTGTAGGCAAATAGAGCAAGAGAGCATAATTCATGCAATTCAAGCATGTTAAGGCCTAATTTGGATGAATGGATGAAGAGCTTAAAAGACAAACTCATTTTGGCTACAGCCCCTGCCAGTCCAGTTCCGTAGGTCATATTGCAAGCTTTGTTTCAGCAACCTACACAGCTCGGATGAGGCAGCATTCTTCATGAAAGTTGTTCCAATGGGTGTATACTATAATATATCCAACATTCAGCCCCATTGGATAAATATGGAGTCTATTACCTAGCAAACACAGAGCCATGCTCAGGATGGATTTTATCAGCGTGCAAAATGAGTTAGCAATTTGTTTTGGCCTTAACTTCCTCGTCCGACCTTGGATTGGCCCAAATGATATATGGCTGGAAAGAAGACATTTTGAACTTCACGTTTGAGTGCTTAAAGTCTTAATTTGCTTAAGTGAAGCCCAATTTGTAAGCCCTTGAAGTTGCTGGTCATGCTGACCTCAGGATGAGCTATTGTTTCTGGTTGGAAGCTTGGTCATGGTGAGCTAGGCATGAGCTATTGTAGCTGGTTGGAAGCTTGGTCATGGTGACATGAAAATGAGCTAGGGCTGCTGGTGGGATTTATTGGTCAAGTGTATCAACCAATTCATATTTTCTAATACAAGTGTTGTATGCATTAGCCATATCAAATTCAGATTTTCACTTCCCCTAGGCCTATAAATAGAGAAGTTCTCTAAGCTTGTAAACACACCCCAAGGGGGGGAAGCTCTCAAACACTTCTCTAGAGCTCCCTTCCCTTCTCTCCCTCAAATTCTCTTAGTTTCTCTTTCTAGTTTTCAATTGTTATAATGAGATCTTTGTGCTGAAATTCTCCTTAAGTTTTTCCAAGTTCTACTTAATTTTCATTGTTATGTAAATTCTTTTCTTTAGTTTCAAGTTTGATTAGTTTCCAAGTTTCAATTATGGTTTTTGTTCTTATTCATTATGCTTATAAGTTAATATGCTAGTTTGAATGATTGATCACCATTTAGGCTTGCATGTTAGCTATCTTGGTTTGAATTAAGAGTAGACACCATGCTTTAATTCGAATTGAACTATGAATAGGAAGAGTATGTATGGACATTCAACAACAGGGATTAGATACATACTTGGTTGTTTAAAATGTTCTTCTATGCTTAATGGGTTCCTAATGCTTAATTTTAGGTTAGACAACAAATGATCAAATTAGCGAATTAGGAACACAAGGTTATGACCACACACCATGGCTTAATCATACTTTAGCTAGAATCAATCCATTAATCTAATTGAACTTGGGAACTTATCTGCTTGAGTTAGTTATTTCTTTCTTCCTTGTTTTATTTATTTCCTTTCTTTTTCATTTCTGTTTTGTGTAGGAAAAATGAATTGGATCATTCAATCACCAATCCTCGTGGGATCGACCTCGCACTTACATATGCTATACTACCAAACGGCAGTTCGTTCCTAATTGGAGTGGTTGGTGTATTCCATACTTCTAGCGAATGGATTTCACTCAAAACTCACCAAATGACTCCTCCTACCATATTAATATGTAGCCCAAGTTTTGGGCTCGATCCGAAATCAATAGGTGTGAGAAATTGGGCAATTCAAGTTCAACGGCAGTTCGTTCCTAATTGGAGTGGTTGGTGTATTCCATACTTCTAGCGATTGGATTTCACTCAAAACTCACCAAATGACTCCTCCCACCATATTATGATGTTGCCCAAGTTTTGGGCTCGATCTGAAATCAAGAGGTGTGAGAAATTGGACAATTCAAGTTCAACGGCAGTTCGTTCCTAATTGGAGTGGTTAGTTGATTCCATACTTATAGCGATTGGATTTCACTCAAAACTCACCAAATGACTCCTCCCACCATATTATGACGTTGCCCAAGTTTTGGGCTCGATCCGAAATCAATAGGTGTGAGAAATTGGACAATTCAAGTTCAACGGCAGTTCGTTCCTAATTGGAGTGGTTGGTGTATTCCATACTTCTAGCGATTAGATTTCACTCAAAACTAACCAAATGACTCCTCCCACCATATTATGATGTTGCCCAAGTTTTGGGCTCGATCCGAAATCAATAGGTGTTCAAAATTGGACAATTCAAGTTCAACGGCAGTTTGTTCCTAATTGGAGTGGCTGGTGAATTCCATACTTCTAGCGATTGGATTTCACTCAAAACTCACCAAATGACTCCTCCCACCATATTATGACGTTGCCCAAGTTTTGGGCTCGATCCGAAATCAATAGGTGTGAGAAATTGGACAATTCAAGTTCAACGGCAGTTCGTTCCCAATTGGAGTGGTTGGTGTATTCCATACTTCTAGCGTTTGGATTTCACTCAAAACTCACGAAATGATTCCTCCCACCATATTATGATGTTGCCCAAGATTTGGGCTCGATCCGAAATCAATAGGTGTTCCAAATTGGACAATTCAAGTTCAACGGCAGTTCGTTCGTAATTGGAGTGGTTGGTGTATTCCATAGTTCTAGCGATTGGATTTCACTCAAAACTCACCGAATGACTCCTCCCACCATATTATGGTGTTGCCCAAGTTTTGGGCTCGATCCGAAATCAATAGGTGTGAGAAATTGGACAATTCAAGTTCAACGGCAGTTCGTTCGTAATTGGAGTGGTTGGTGTATTCCATAGTTCTAGCGATTGGATTTCACTCAAAACTCACGAAATGATTCCTCCCACCATATTATGTTGTTGCCCAAGATTTGGGCTCGATCCGAAATCAATAGGTGTTCCAAATTGGACAATTCAAGTTCAACGGCTGTTCGTTCCTAATTGCAGTGGTTGGTGGCGATTGGATTTCACTCAAAACTCACCAAATGACTCCTCCCACCATATTATCATGTTGCCCAAGTTTTGGGCTCGAACCGAAATCAATAGGTGTTCCAAATTGGACAATTCAAGTTCAACGGCTGTTCGTTCCTAATTGGAGTGGTTGGTGTATTCCATACTTCTAGCGATTGGATTTCACTCAAAACTCACCAAATGACTCCTCCCACCATATTATTATGTTGCCCAAGTTTTGGGCTCGATCCGAAATCAATAGGTGTGAGAAATTGGACAATTCAATTTCAACGGCAGTTCGTTCCTAATTGGAGTGGTTGGTGTATTCCATACTTCTAGTGATTGGATTTCACTCAAAACTAACCAAATGAGTCCTCCCACCATATTATCATGTTGCCCAAGTTTTCGGCTCGATCCGAAATCAATAGGTGTGAGAAATTGGACAATTCAAGTTCAACGGCAGTTCGTTCCTAATTGGAGTGGTTGGTGTATTCCATACTTCTAGCGATTGGATTTCACTCAAAACTAACCAAATGACTCCTCCCACCATATTATGATGTTGCCCAAGTTTGGGGCTCGATCCGAAATCAATATGTGTGAGAAATTGGACAATTGAAGTTCAACGGCAGTTCGTTCCTAATTGGAGTGGTTAGTGTATTCCAGACTTCTAGCGATTGGATTTCACTCAAAACTCACCAAATGACTCCTCCCACCATATTATGTTGCTGCCCAAGTTTTGGGCTCGATCCGAAATCAATAGGTGTTCCAAATTGGACAATTCAAGTTCAACGGCAGTTCGTTCCTAATTGGAGTGGTTGGTGTATTCCTTACTTCTAGCGATTGTATTTCATTCAAAACTCACCAAATGACTCCTCCCACCGTATTATGTTGTTGCCCAAGTTTTGGGCTCGATCCGAAATCAATAGGTGTGAGAAATTGGACAATTCAAGTTGAACGGCAGTTCGTTCCAAATTGGAGTGCTTGGTGTATTCCATACTTCTATCGATTGGATTTCACCTAAAACTCACCAAATGACTCCTCCCACCATATTATGATGTTGCCCAAGTTTTGGGCTCGATTGGAAATCAATAGGTGTGAGAAATTGGACAATTCAACTTCAACGACAGTTCGTTCCTAATTGGAGTGGTTGGTGTATTCCATACTTCTAGCCATTGGATTTCACTCAAAACTCACCAAATGACTCCTCCCACCATATTATGATGTTGCCCATGTTTTGGGCTCGATCCGAAATCAATAGGTGTTCCAAATTGGACAATTCAAGTTCAACGGCAGTTCGTTCCTAATTGCAGTGGTTGGTTTATTCCATACTTCTAGCGTTTCGATTTCACTCAAACCTCACCAAATGACTCCTCCCACCATATTATGATGTTGCCCAAGTTTTGGGCTCGATCCGAAATCAATAGGTGTTCCAAATTGGACAATTCAAGTTCAACGGCAGTTCGTTCCTAATTGGAGTGGTTGGTGTATTCCATACTTCTAGCGATTGGATTTCACTCAAAACTCACCAAATGACTCCTCCCACCATATTATGATGTTGCCCAAGTTTTGGGCTCGATCCGAAATCAATAGGTGTGAGAAATTGGACAATTCAAGTTCAACGGCAGTTCGTTCCTAATTGGAGTGGTTGGTGTATTCCAAACTTCTAGCGATTGGATTTCACTCAAAACTCACCAAATGACTCCTCCCACCATATTATGATGTTGCCCATGTTTTGGGCTCGATCCTAAATCAATAGGTGTTCCAAATTGAACAATTCAAGTTCAACGGCAGTTCGTTCCTAATTGCAGTGGTTGGTGTTTTCCATACTTCTAGCGTTTCGATTTCACTCAAAACTCACCAAATGACTCCTCCCACCATATTATGATGTTGCCCAAGTTTTGGGCTCGATCCGAAATCAATAGGTGTTCCAAATTGGACAATTCAAGTTCAACGGCAGTTCGTTCCTAATTGGAGTGGTTGGTGTATTCCATACTTCTAGCGATTGGATTTCACTCAAAACGAACCAAATGACTCCTCCCACCATATTATGATGTTGCACAAGTTTTGGGATCGATCCGAAATCAATAGGTGTGAGAAATGGGTCAATTCAATTTCAACGGCATGTTGTTCCTAATTGGGGTGGTTGGTGTATTCCATACTTCTTGCGATTGGATTTCACTCAAAACTCACCAAATGAATCCTCCCACCATATTATGATGTTGCCCAAGTTTTGGGCTCGATCCGAAATCAATAGGTGTTCCAAATTGGACAATTCACGTTCAACGGCAGTTCGTTCCTAATTGGAGTGGTTGGTGTATTCCATACTTCTAGCGTTTGGATTTCACTCAAAACTCACCAAATGACTACTCCCACCATATTATGATGTTGCCCAAGTTTTGGGATCGATCTGAAATCAATAGGTGTGAGAAATTGGTCAATTCAATTTCAACGGCATTTCGTTCCTAATTGGAGGGGTTGGTGTATTCCATACTTCTAGCGATTGGATTTCTCTCAAAACTCACCAAATGACTCCTCCCACCATATTATAATGTTGCCCAAGTTTTGGGCTCGATCCGAAATCAATAGGTGTTCCAAATTGGACAATTCACGTTCAACGGCAGTTCGTTCCTAATTGGAGTGGTTGGTGTATTCCATAGTTCTAGCGATTGGATTTCACTCAAAACGAACCAAATGACTCCTCCCACCATATTATGATGTTGCCCGAGTTTTGGGCTCGATCCGAAATCAATAGGTGTGAGAAATTGGACAATTCAAGTTCAACGGCAGTTCGTTCCTAATTGGAGTGGTTGGTGTATTCCATACTTCTAGCGATTGGATTTCACTCAAAACGAACCAAAAGACTCCTCCCACCATATTATGATGTTGCCCGAGTTTTGGGCTCGATCCGAAATCAATAGGTGTGAGAAATTGGACAATTCAAGTTCAATGGCAGTTCGTTCCTAATTGGGGTGGTTGGTGTATTCCATACTTCTAGCGATTGGATTTCACTCAAAACTCACCAAATGACTCCTCCCACCATATTATGGTGTTGCCCATGTTTTGGGCTCGATCCGAAATCAATAGGTGTTCCAAATTGAACAATTTAAGTTCAACGGCAGTTCGTTCCTAATTGCAGTGGTTGGTGTTTTCCATACTTCTAGCGTTTCGATTTCACTCAAAACTCACCAAATGACTCCTCCCACCATATTATGATGTTGCCCAAGTTTTGGGCTCGATCCGAAATCAATAGGTGTTCCAAATTGGACAATTCAAGTTCAACGGCAGTTCGTTCTTAATTGGAGTGGTTGGTGTATTCCATACTTCTAGCGATTGGATTTCACTCAAAACTCACCAAACGAGTCGTCCCACCATATTATGATGTTGCCCAAGTTTTGGGCTTGATCCGAAATCAATAGGTGTTCAAAATTGGACAATTCATGTTGAACGGCAGTTCGTTACTAATTGGAGTGGTTGGTGTATACCATACTTCTAGCGATTGGATTTCACTCAAAACTCACCAAATGACTCCTCCCACCATATTATGATGTTGCCCAAGTTTTGGGCTCGATCCGAAGTCAATAGGTGTTCCAAATTGGACAATTCAAGTTCAACGGCAGTTCGTTCCTAATTGGAGTGGTTGGTGTATTCCATACTTCTAGCGATTGGATTTCCCTCAAAACTCACCAAATGACTCCTCCCACCATATTATGATGTTGCCCAAGCTTTGGGCTCGATCCGAAATCAATAGGTGTGAGAATTTGGTCAATTCAAGTTCAACGGCAGTTCGTTCCTAATTGGAGTGGTTGGTGTATTCCGTATTTCTAGCGATTGGATTTGACGCAAAACTCCCCAAATGACTCCTCCCACCATATTATGATGTTGGCCAAGTTTTGGGCTCGATCCGAAATCAATAGGCGTTCCAAATTGGACAATTCAAGTTCAACGGCAGTTCGTTCTTAATTGGAGTGGTTGGTGTATTCCATACTTCTAGTGATTGGATTTCACTCAAAACTCACCAAACGACTCCTCCCACCATATTATGATGTTGCCCAAGTTTTGGGCTCGATCCGAAATCAATAGGTGTGAGAATTTGGTCAATTCCAGTTCAACGGCAGTTCGTTCCTAATTGGAGTGGTTGGTGTATTCCGTATTTCTAGCGATTGGATTTGACGCAACACTCCCCAAATGACTCCTCCCACCATATTATGTTGTTGCCCAAGTTTGGGGCTCGATCCGAAATCAATAGGTGTTCCAAGTTGGACAATTCAAGTTCAACGGCAGTTCGTTCCTAATTGGAGTGGTTGGTGTATTCCATAGTTCTAGCGATTGGATTTCACTCAAAATGAACCAAATGACTCCTCCCACCATATTATGATGTTGCCCGAGTTTTGGGCTCGATCCGAAATCAATAGGTGTGAGAAATTGGACAATTCAAGTTCAACGGCAGTTCGTTCCTAATTGGAGTGGTTGGTGTATTCCATACTTCTAGCGATTGGATTTTTCTCAAAACGAACCAAACGACTCCTCCCACCATATTATGATGTTGCCCGAGTTTTGGGCTCGATCCGAAATCAATAGGTGCGAGAAATTGGACAATTCAAGTTCAATGGCAGTTCGTTCCTAATTGGGGTGGTTGGTGTATTCCATACTTCTAGCGATTGGATTTCACTCAAAACTCACCAAACGACTCCTCCCACCATATTATGATGTTGCCCAAGTTTTGGGCTCGATCCGAAATCAATAGGTGTTCAAAATTGGACAATTCATGTTGAACGGCAGTTCATTACTAATTGGAGTGGTTGGTGTATACCATACTTCTAGCGATTGGATTTCACTCAAAACTCACCAAATGACTCCTCCCACCATATTATGATGTTGCCCAAGTTTTGGGCTCGATCCGAAGTCAATAGGTGTTCCAAATTGGACAATTCAAGTTCAACGGCAGTTCGTTCCTAATTGGAGTGGTTGGTGTATTCCATACTTCTAGCGATTGGATTTCCCTCAAAACTCACCAAATGACTCCTCCCACCATATTATGATGTTGCCCAAGCTTTGGGCTCGATCCGAAATCAATAGGTGTGAGAATTTGGTCAATTCAAGTTCAACGGCAGTTCGTTCCTAATTGGAGTGGTTGGTGTATTCCGTATTTCTAGCGATTGGATTTGACGCAAAACTCCCCAAATGACTCCTCCCACCATATTATGATGTTGGCCAAGTTTTGGGCTCGATCCGAAATCAATAGGCGTTCCAAATTGGACAATTCAAGTTCAACGGCAGTTCGTTCTTAATTGGAGTGGTTGGTGTATTCCATACTTCTAGTGATTGGATTTCACTCAAAACTCACCAAACGACTCCTCCCACCATATTATGATGTTGCCCAAGTTTTGGGCTCGATCCGAAATCAATAGGTGTGAGAATTTGGTCAATTCCAGTTCAACGGCAGTTCGTTCCTAATTGGAGTGGTTGGTGTATTCCGTATTTCTAGCGATTGGATTTGACGCAAAACTCCCCAAATGACTCCTCCCACCATATTATGTTGTTGCCCAAGTTTGGGGCTCGATCCGAAATCAATAGGTGTTCCAAGTTGGACAATTCAAGTTCAACGGCAGTTCGTTCCTAATTGGAGTGGTTGGTGTATTCCGTACTTCTAGCGATTGGATTTCACTAAAAACTCAACAAATAACTCATCCCACCATATTATGATGTTGCCCAAGTTTTGGGCTCGATCCGAAATAAATAGGTGTTCCAAATTGGACAATTCAAGTTCAACGGCAGTTCGTTCCTAATTGGAGTGGTTGGTGTATTCCGTACTTCTAGCGATTGGATTTAAATCGAAACTCACCAAATGACTCCTCCCACCATATTATGATGTTGCCCAAGTTTTGGGCTCGATCCGAAATCAATAGGTGTTCCAAATTGGACAATTCAAGTTCAACGGCAATTCGTTCCTAATTGGAGTGGTTGGTGTATTCCATACTTCTAGCGATTGAATTTCACTCAAAACTCACCAAATGTCTCCTCCCACCATATTATGATGTTGCCCAAGTTTTGGGCTCGATCCGAAATCAATAGGTGTTCCAAATTGGACAATTCAAGTTCAACGGCAGTTCGTTCCTAATTGGAGTGGTTGGTGTATTCCATACTTCTAGCGATTGGATTTCACTCAAAACTCCCCAAATGACTCCTCCCACCATATTATGATGTTGCCCAAGTTTTGGGCTCGATCCGAAATCAATAGGTGTTCCAAATTGGACAATTCAAGTTCAACGGCAGTTCGTTCCTAATTGGAGTGGTTGGTGTATTCCATTCTTGTAGCGATTGGATTTCACTCAAAACGCACCAAATGACTCCTCCCACCATATTATGATGTTGCCCAAGTTTTGGGCTCGATCCGAAATCAATAGGTGTTCCAAATTGGACAATTCAAGTTCAACGGCAGTTCGTTCTTAATTGGAGTGGTTGGTGTATTCCATACTTCTAGCGATTGGATTTCAGTCAAAACTCACCAAACGACTCCTCCCACCATATTATGATGTTGCCCAAGTTTTGGGCTCGATCCGAAATCAATAGGTGTTCCAAATTGGACAATTCAAGTTCAACGGCAGTTCTTTCCTAATTGGAGTGGTTGGTGTACTCCGTACTTCTAGCGATTGGATTTCACTCAAAACTCACCAAATCACTCCTCCCACCATATTATGATGTTGCCCAAGTTTTGGGCTCGATCCGAATTCAATAGGTGTTCCAAATTGGACAATTCAAGTTCAACGGCAATTCGTTCCTAATTGGAGTGGTTGGTGTATTCCATACTTCTAGCGATTGAATTTCACTCAAAACTCACCAAATGTCTCCGCCCACCATATTATGTTGTTGCCCAAGTTTTGGGCTCGATCCGAAATCAATAGGTGTTCCAAATTGGACAATTCAAGTTCAACGGCAATTCGTTCCTAATTGGAGTGGTTGGTGTATTCCATACTTCTAGCGATTGAATTTCACTCAAAACTAACCAAATGTCTCCTCCCACCATATTATGTTGTTGCCCAAGTTTTGGGCTTGATCCGAAATCAATAGGTGTTCCAAATTGGACAATTCAAGTTCAACGGCAGTTCGTTCCTAATTGGAGTGGTTGGTGTATTCCATACTTCTAGCGATTGGATTTCACTCAAAACTCACTAAATGACTCCTCCCACCATATTATGATGTTGCCCAAGTTTTGGGCTCGATCCGAAATCAATAGGTGTGAGAAATTGGTCAATTCAATTTCAACGGCATTTCGTTCCTAATTGGAGTGGTTGGTGTATTCCATACTTCTAGCGATTGGATTTCACTCAAAACTCACCAAATGACTCCTCCCACCATATTATGATGTTGCCCAAGCTTTGGGCTCGATCCGAAATCAATAGGTGTGAGAAATTGGTCAATTCAATTTCAACGGCATTTCGTTCCTAATTGGAGTGGTTGGTGTATTCCATACTTCTAGCGATTGGATTTCACTCAAAACTCACCAAATGACTCCTCCCACCATATTATGATGTTGCCCAAGTTTTGGGCTCGATCCGAAATCAATAGGTGTTCCAAATTGGACAATTCAAGTTCAACGGTAGTTCGTTCCTAATTGGAGTGGTTGGTGTATTCCATACTTCTAGCGATTGGATTTAACTCAAAACTCACCAAATGACTCCTCCCACCATATTACGATGTTGCCCAAGTTTTGGGCTCGATCCGAAATCAATAGGTGTTCCAAATTGGACAATTCAAGTTCAACGGCAGTTCGTTCTAAATTGGTGTGGTTGGTGTCTTCCATACTTCTAGCGATTGGATTTCACTCAAAACTCACCAAACGACTCCTCCCACCATATTATGATGTTGCCCAAGTTTTGGGCTCGATCCGAAATCAATAGGTGTTCACAATTGGACAATTCAAGTTGAACGGCAGTTCGTTCCTAATTGGAGTGGTTGGTGTATTCCATACTTCTAGCAATTGGATTTCACTCAAAACTCACCAAATGGCTCCTCCCACCATATTATGATGTTGCCCAAGTTTTGGGCTCGATCCGAAATCAATAGATGTGAGAAATTGGACAATTCAAGTTCAACGGCAGTTCGTTCCTAATTGGAGTGGTTGGTGTATTCCATAGTTCTAGCGATTGGATTTCACTCAAAACTCACCAAATGACTCCTCCCACCATATTATGTTGTTGCCCAAGTTTTGGGCTCCATCCGAAATCAATATTTGTTCCAAATTGGACAATTCAAGTTCAACGGCAGTTCGTTCCTAATTGGAGTGGTTGGTGTTTTCCATACTTCTAGCGATTGGATTTCACTCAAAACTCACCAAATGACTCCTCCCACCGTATTATGATGTTGCCCAAGTTTTGGGCTCGATCCGAAATCAATAGGTGTGAGATATTGGACAATTCAAGTTCAACGGCAGTTCGTTCCTAATTGGAGTGATTGGTGTATTCCATACTTCTAGCGATTGGATTTCAATCAAAACTCTCCAAATGACTCCTCCCACCATATTATGATGTTGCCCAAGTTTTGGGCTCGATCCGAAATCAATAGGTGTTCCAAATTGGACAATTCAAGTTCAACGGCAGTTCGTTCCTAATTGGAGTGGTTGGTGTATTCCATACTTCTAGCGATTGGATTTCAGTCAAAACTCACCAAATGACTCCTCCCACCATATTATGATGTTGCCCAAGTTTTGGGCTCGATCCGAAATCAATAGGTATGAGAAATTGGACAATTCAATTTCGACGGCAGTTCGTTCCTAATTGGAGTGGTTGGTGTATTCCACACTTCTAGCGATTGGATTTCACTCAAAACTCACCAAAGGACTCCTCCCACCATATTATGATGTTGCCCAAGTTTTGGGCACGATCCGAAATCAATAGGTGTTCCAAATTGGACAATTCAAATTCAACGGCAGTTCGTTCCTAATTGGAGTGGTTGGTGTATTCCATACTTCTAGCGATTGGATTTCAATTAAAACTCACCAAATGACTCCTCCCACCATATTATGATGTTGCCCAAGTTTTGGGCTCGATCCGAAATCAATAGGTGTGAGAAATTGGACAATTCAAGTTGAACGGCAGTTCGTTCCTAATTGGAGTGGTTGGTGTATTCCATACTTCTAGCAATTGGATTTCACTCAAAACTCACCAAATGGCTCCTCCCACCATATTATGATGTTGCCCAAGTTTTGGGCTCGATCCGAAATCAATAGATGTGAGAAATTGGACAATTCAAGTTCAACGGCAGTTCGTTCCTAATTGGAGTGGTTGGTGTATTCCATAGTTCTAGCGATTGGATTTCACTCAAAACTCACCAAATGACTCCTCCCACCATATTATGTTGTTGCCCAAGTTTTGGGCTCGATCCGAAATCAATATTTGTTCCAAATTGGACAATTCAAGTTCAACGGCAGTTCGTTCCTAATTGGAGTGGTTTGTGTATTCCATACTTCTAGCGATTGGATTTCACTCAAAACTCACCAAATGACTCCTCCCACCGTATTATGAGGTTGCCCAAGTTTTGGGCTCGATCCGAAATTAATAGGTGTGAGATATTGGACAATTCAAGTTCAACGGCAGTTCGTTCCTAATTGGAGTGGTTGGTGTATTCCATACTTCTAGCGATTGGATTTCAATCACAACTCTCCAAATGACTCCTCCCACAATATTATGATGTTTCCCAAGTTTTGGGCTCGATCCGAAATCAATAGGTGTTCCAAATTGGACAATTCAAGTTCAACGGCAGTTCGTTCCTAATTAGAGTGGTTGGTGTATTGCACACTTCTAGCGATTGGATTTCACCCAAAACTCACCAAACGACTCCTCCCACCAGATTATGATGTTGCCCAAGTTTTGGGCTCGATCCGAAATCAATAGGTGTTCCAAATTGGACAATTCAAGTTCAACGGCAGTTCGTTCCTAATTGGAGTGGTTGGTGTATTCCATACTTCTAGCGATTGGATTTCACTCAAAACTCACCAAATGACTCCTCCCACCATATTATGATGTTGCCCAAGTTTTGGGCTCGATCCGAAATCAATAGGTGTTCCAAATTGGACAATTCAAGTTCAACGGCAATTCGTTCCTAATTGGAGTGGTTGGTGTATTCCATACTTCTAGCGATTGGATTTCACTCAAAACTCACCAAATGACTCCTCCCACCATATTATGATGTTGCCCAAGTTTTGGGCTCGATCCGAAATCAATAGGTGTTCCAAATTGGACAATTCAAGTTCAACGGCAGTTCGTTCCTAATTGGAGTGGTTGGTGTATTCCATACTTCTAGCAATTGGATTTCACTCAAAACTCACCAAAGGACTCCTCCCACCATATTATGATGTTGCCCAAGTTTTGGGCTCGATCCGAAATCAATAGGTGTGAGAAATTGGTCAATTCAATTTCAACGGCATTTCGATCCTAATTGGAGTGGTTGGTGTATTCCATACTTCTAGCGATTGGATTTCACCCAAAACTCACCAAACGACTCCTCCCACCATATTATGATGTTGCCCAAGTTTTGGGCTCGATCCGAAATCAATAGGTGTTCCAAATTGGACAATTCAAGTTCAACGACAGTTCGTTCTTAATTGGAGGCGTTGGTGTATTCCATACTTCTAGCGATTGGATTTCACTCAAAACTCACGAAACGACTCCCCCACCATATTATGGTGTTGCCCAAGCTTTGGGCTCGATCCGAAATCAATAGGTGTTCAAAATTGGACAATTCAAGTTGAACGGCAGTTCGTTCCTAATTGGAGTGGTTGGTGTATTCCATACTTCTAGCGATTGGATTTCACTCAAAACTCACCAAATGACTCCTCCCACCATATTATGATGTTGCCCAACTTTTGGGCTCGATCTGAAATCAATAGGTGTTCCAAATTGGACAATTCAAGTTCAACGACAGTTCGTTCCTAATTGGAGTGGTTGGTGTATTCCAAACTTCTAGCGATTGGATTTCACTCAACACGCACCAAATGACTCCTCCCACCATATTATGATGTTGCCCAAGTTTTGGGCTCGATCCGAAATCAATAGGTGTGAGAAATTAGACAATTCAAGTTCAACGGCAGTTCGTTCCTAATTCGAGTGGTTGGTGTATTCCATACTTCTAGCGATTGGATTTCACTCAAAACTCACCAAATGACTCCTCCCACCATATTATGTTGTTGCCCAAGTTTTGGGCTCGATCCGAAATCAATAGGTGTTCCAAATTGGACAATTCAAGTTCAACGGCAGTTCGTTCCTAATTGGAGTGGTTGGTGTGTTCCATACTTCTAGCGATTGGATTTCACTCAAAACTCACCAAATGACTCCTCCCACCATATTATGATGTTGCCCAAGTTTTGGGCTCGATCCGAAATCAATAGGTGTGCGAAATTGGACAATTCAAGTTCAACGGCAGTTCGTTCCAAATTGGAGTGGTTGGTGTATTCCATACTTCTAGCGAATGGATTTCACTCAAAACTCACCAAATGACTCCTCCCTCCATATTTTGATGTTGCCCAAGATTTGGGCTCGATCCGAAATCAATAGGTGTTCCAAATTGGACAATTCAAGTTCAACGGCAGTTCGTTCCTAATTGGAGTGGTTGTTGAATTCCATACTTCTAGCGATTGGATTTCACTGCAAACGCACCAAATGACTCCTCCCACCATATTATGATGTTGCCCAAGTTTTGGGCTCGATCCGAACTCAATAGGTGTTCAAAATTGGACAATTCAAATTCAACGGTAGTTCGTTCCTAATTGGAGTGGTTGGTGTATTCCATACTTCTAGCGATTGCATTTCACTCAAAACTCACCAAATGACTCCTCCCACCATATTATGTTGTTGCCCAAGTTTTGGGCTCGATCCCAAATCAATAGGTGTTCCAAATTGGACAAATCACGTTCAACGACAGTTCGTTCCTAATTGGAGTGGTTGGTGTATTCCATACATCTAGCGATTGGATTTCACTCAAAACTCACCAAATGACTCCTCCCACCATATTATGTTGTTGCCCAAGTTTGGGGTTCGATCCGAAATCAATAGGTGTGAGAAATTGGACAATTTAAGTTCAACGGCAGTTCGTTCCTAATTGGAGTGGTTGGTGTATTCCATACTTTTAGCGATTGGATTTCACTCAAAACTCACCAAATGACTCCTCCCACCATATTATGATGTTGCCCAAGTTTTGGGCTCGATCCGAAATCAATAGGTGTTCCAAGTTGGACAATTCAAGTTCAACGACAGTTCGTTCCAAATTGGAGTTGTTGGTGTATTCCAAACTTCTAGCGATTGGATTTCACTCAAAACGCACCAAATGACTCCTCCCACCATATTATGATGTTGCCCAAGTTTTGGGCTCGATCCGAAATCAATAGGTGTGAGAAATTGGAAAATTCAAGTTCAACGGCAGTTCGTTACTAATTGGAGTGGTTGGTGTATTCCATACTTCTAGCGATTGGATTTCAATCAAAACTCACCAAATGAATCCTCCCACCATATTATGATGTTGCCCAAGTTTTGGGCTCGATCCGAAATCAATAGGTGTTCCAAATTGGACAATTCAAGTTCAACGGCAGTTCGTTCCTAATTGGAGTGGTTGGTGTATTCCATACTTCTAGCGATTGGATTTCTCTCAAAACTCACCAAATGACTCCTCCCACCATATTATGATGTTGCCCAAGTTTTGGGCTCGATCCGAAATCAATAGGTGTTCCAAATTGGACAATTCAAGTTCAACGACAGTTCGTTCTTAATTGGAGGGGTTGGTGTATTCCATACTTCTAGCG